>NW_004955403.1:49244049-49315648 GCF_000276665.1 Chinchilla lanigera
CGGCCTCCGCGGATTGGCGCGCGGCGGGCGTGCGCGCGCGGGCGGCCCCGAAGCCCCTCCGTCTCGAGGTTGCGCCCCCTCCCCCTCGTCCGAACGACCACCCGTCCATTGTCCCCGCGTTGCAGATGAAGCCTCTGGGGCCGCTGCCAGCCCGGATCCCCGCCGCCCAGGCCCAAAGAAAGGGCGCGAAAGGCGCGCACCCGGCTCGGGCGCACGCACCGACCGCCGCCCCCAGCCGCACACTGCAGCCCGTCGCGCCCGCCACCGCGCCCCGCCCCGCCGGCCTCATTTGCATATCCCACGATGGTGGCCAATCAGTGCGCAGCTCTCTCGAAGCGGATGGCTTTTGCCTGGGAGGAAAGGGAGTGGCTGGCGGCGCATGCGCCGCGGTGGCCGACTTGAACCGAGGCTTTTATTGCTGTAGTTTATTTCCACCCCCTTCCCTCCTGTTCTCTCTCCCTCTGTCTCTTTCCTTTTTTTTTTCCGCCCTAGCCGGGGCTGTGTTTGGAGGAGAGGAAGAAAGAGAGACAGAGGATTGCATTTATCCTTTACATTCCTGAAATCTTCTGCTAGCAAGACCAGCCAGGCGGTTGTACCTTTTTCAATCCAGCCAGAAAACCAAAACCAAAACAAAACAAAACAAAAAATCCCAGCCAAGACTCCTTCCCGGCAATTTTGGTTTTTTTTTTTTTGCCTTAAAGCTGTCCTCTTGAAATTAATTTTCTCCCTGGAGAGAGATGTCTTATCAGGGGAAGAAAAATATTCCACGCATTACGGTGAGTTTGTACTTGGGGAATCTGCGTTCGGCTGAGTCTTTTGTAGCACAGAACATCTATGGAATTTTTAGGGGGGAGGGAGTGAGACCAACTTTTTTTTTCTGTTGCAAACGCAGGCGACGGTGGTGATGATGGTGGAAGGGGCGCAATCATAAAGAATTATAAGGCGTGTAATTTGCAAGTCATTAAAATAGCGCGGGTGCGCGGAGTGGCCTTGGGGAGCGCACCAGATCCGCTGCACCCTTTATTGTCGCGCGCGATGCTGCAGTGCCGGCCTGCGGGGCGCGGGCAAATGGAGGCCACATTGCACACGCAGGGCCGGGAGGCGAGCCGGGCTGCGGCGGCGGCGATGGGGAGCTGGGGAGGGCTCCTCCGCGCGCCTTCCGCCCCCGCCGTCGGGGGCTTTCTGGAGCCTTTCCCGACTCCTCGGGAGACGTAGCGGGTGCAGCCCGCGGGCGTGGTGACAGCGCGGACGCCGAGCAGGGCAGGATGCACCGGGATGCTGTGCCCGGGGGAAGGGAGCGGAGGCGCGGGGATGTGCAGAGGGGGAGGGCCGGGGCTTTTTTGTTGACCGAGAACAGGTTTTTGGTGCCCCCTCTGGGTGTTCTCGCCCTTTGGTTTGGGGCTGAGCCCTGGGAGGGAGCTGGGCTTTCGGGCGTCTTTTTTGCCCCTTCCGCCACCCGGGAGGCGTCCGCCTTGGCGCATACAAAGCGGCTGGGCGGTGGGCGCCGGGGACAGCCCGGCTCGGGAGCTGAGGACGCAGCAGATGGCTCGGCCGGCCCCCGGCAGACAATGATCGCAGCGGCCCGAGGTGTCGCTGCCGTTCTGGGGCCTGGCATTGTTAGTGTCTACACCACGGGGAGACGGCCGTGCCTTGAATTCGCGATGCCTCAGAGCAGGGCACCGGTTGTGCCTCCCCATCCTCTCTCCATGTTTTCCTGGAAAAACCGCGCAGGTCCTATTCTGCCCGTCCCTTAATGAGATTCCAGGGAGGGAGGAACGGCGGGGAATTCATTGTTATATAACGCTGTGCAGTCGCCACTGGCCAGCTGATTCCAGGGTGGAACCCAGGGCCGACACAGACGCGAAAGAGCCTCCCAAGCAGTCAAGATGTGTTTAGGGCTGGGTTTGAGGGCGCGCTCCTCAGGGCTGTGCGTTTGGCCCGGGTCCTCTCTGCGCACGGGGACACACCCATCCGCAGGAGAGATGTGGGGACGAATGCACCAGGGAGGGGCGTGTGCTTGGATTTTCTGGGATGAGCAGGGTTGTTCTACAGCAAGGGTGGGTGCTGTTTTTTTCTGAAAGGCATAGACTCCAGATCCCAAAGGGCTGGGCACGGGGGACCCAGCATTCTGTGCTCCCTGCGCTGAAGAAAGGAGCCTGGGGAGGGAGTGGGGGTGGGGAGCAGATTTCCGGCAAGCGAAGATAATTTGCTGTCTCCCTCAGTGCACCAGGTCAGTTTCATTTTGACAGGATGGAAAGGAGAGAAAAAAAAAAATTAGGCAAACAGTCAACAAGATCGGGTTTTAAAATAGCGCCCCACAGAAATATGTTTGCATTATCCTAGGACCTATACATGATTTCCCTCCCTCCCCCGCCATGGCCAGCCTCTTACATAAGAAACCTTCTAGAAGGCACTGGAGTGAGCTGGACTGTGAGGTTTGGCTTTCTCCAGGACATGATGCTGCCTGGGGGATTCCGCCGCAGAAGAGGCTAAGGCGCAGGTGTTATGGGGGGTGGGGTGGGGTGGGCGCTTTCCCTGATCTCCCATATTATTGAAGCTTCAGATCTGAGGGGGTGGTGGCATCATTGTAGGCTTACTCTTTCTCAGCTACAGCTCCCCTGTGGTAATGAGAATCCTGTGCCTTCCACCTCCTAGGTTTGTTCTGAGCCTGCTATGGCGTGATGCACCCTGCAGGATTCGGTAAAGGTCCTCACATTTACCGCACACAGGTGCAGCAATTGTAGACCACTTCCATTTGACTTTCCAATGTCAACATCAACATGAATATAGTGTACAAAATTAAAATAACCTGTTTCTTTAATCTATCGGAGAAACAAGAAAGAATTTCCTAAACCTCGCTGTGTATATTTGTGTGTAAATGCATGTCTTCCCTTGCTCTCTGGTAGGTTATATATTTTAAAGGTTTCTACAGTTTTCTGTTAAACATAAATAGTGCTTGCTGACAGTATTGTTACTGAATTTTGGGGTTACCAGTGTCAAGATGAACGACGTCCTTTGAAATGTGTTGCATATTTAAAGGGCAGTGTATGGCTCGGCCTCTAAAGCATAAATCCAGTTTGAAATAGGACAGGTGGATATTTTGAACACACAGTGTTCACGTTCCATTTCATCAAGGATACTGTCTCCGGGATAGCTACGGGTCATTATGCAGCATTTCTGTTTCATTCTTGGCCCTAAAATGCAGATTGTTTTTTTTTTGTTTTTCAATTTTTGTTTTGCACAAATATCGGTTAAGACCATCAATCTATAGTGGTGTTAGATTTTAAATTTATCATCTTATCTACTTCCTGATAAAACTTTACCTTTCTCTTAACTGGTTAGTTAAAAATGCTGTGTTTCTTTCTAGTCCTCTTCCACCCCGATACACTTGCTATGACTTACCCCAAAGATAATACACAATAAACACAGGGGCAGATATAATATAAAGGGACAATGGCAAATATAAAGGGACATACGGCATTGGAGCCTCATTATGGTGGAACTAAGTGTGTTTGTATAGTAGATCCCATGACAACAGGCTTTTGGTCAATTTTTCCGCACATGAATCTTGCCAAGCTGTGACTTTCCTACATGTGTGTGTGTGTTTTTAATGAAGTTTAGCCAAAAGTCATTTAAAAAAGTATTGTCTTCTTTATCTGAAGTGTTTTTACTGCTCTTCAGTGAGCCGTTCCCCCTTATTTTGCTTTCAGATCTAAGGTCTGACAGAAAGAGGTGGTTCACGGGTTTAGGATGACGAATAGGTTGCTGCATCCAGGTTCACTTGTATTACTGAACCTTCCCCAAATTGGCTCACTGGGACTGTCACTTTAGAATAGTACAAACGTGCCCTCAGCTAAGTTTTCTTAGTACCGCGTTTCTCACAGATCAGGTATGCCTTGTAACCTTCCTGCCTTTTTGTTTCAGAGTGATCGCCTTCTGATCAAAGGTGGTAAAATCGTTAATGATGACCAGTCGTTTTATGCAGACATATACATGGAGGATGGGCTGATCAAGTAAGTGTGACTCATTATTACGTACAGATCTGACTCCCAGTGTTCCCGAACCTTAGACACTTTCCTGCCTCAAAGAGGGACCAGTTGAGATGCTGTTTTAAGCCCATTTTGATTGGTAGCAATGAATGAATTCGAGAATTCAGATTTAGGGTCTTCGCAGTCCCAATCCGTGCATACGCATTGCATTTTGTATTATGTAATTTACTATTTTTAACAGAGGTGACACAATATCTTCTTGTTGCCAGCTCAAAGACTTGGATTGTGATACGTTGAATATGCTAAAGGTTTCTCTAGAATGTGATTGTTTGGGGTGGATTGCCCAATCAGAGGATGCGAACACATAGCCTCTTCTATCAAGGCAGCTCCTCTGCTTTCTTAATCAGAAGGGGCCTGATTCAGTCCAAGTAGGAGGAACCACAGACATCTACCAAGTTAATTGCCAAGTAACACAGACAAATTACTGCCTAATCCCGGGGGAATTTTAGGTTTCATTCTTTAAGTGGCAACCAGCACAAATAAGGCTGCCCCTGTGTTTATTGTGTATTGTGTTACGGAGGAGGAACAACAAGGCTGTTATGAGTTTGGGTAAGTTTGGAGCCTGGGGGATGAAAGGAGCTAAGTGCATACCAGTGTCCCCGTGCTCTTCTCACTGGGACAGCTCGAAGGCTCTGGAGAAACAGCACATCTGCTTAAGGCAAACACTGCTGCCAGTGACATCTTTTAAATAAGCAGCATTCATCAAGTGCTAGCAGCGGACCGGCTGGGAGGAGTGGAAAACTGGAGGGGCTGAGGCTATTGCCTGGAAGCTCACACCCTGATTTATGAGCCTAAAATAGGTTTTAACATTTCCACATTGAATGAGTTCTCCGCGTGTGTTTGCTGGTAACGGTCTCAGCTCGGGACTCTCCCATGCCTTGACCTTCTTATTCCATTCCCCCCCCAATCTCGAGATAGCCCGATCCAATCTGCCCTGAGGGGGGCGCGGGCTTGCGTTGTCTTCAGTCAGCACTCGTGTGCCTTAGAACTTTCATCAGTTCCTTGCTGATTAACTTCCTTTTTGAAGAACTGGTGTAAAGATGTAGTAAAAATACTTGTAAAAGCTTAGAAATGAATCATGTCCCCCAGCGTGATGAATATTTATTTTTCTGCTCTTATTGTCCCTATTGCTGGACACCTGCTTCCACGTTTTCAAATTGTTGCAGTTATCATGTTCACTTTTCCCCCCATCTTGTTTTGTTCTACTTCCGCTTTCACCTCCACCCTTTCTACTGCTCTCTTGAGTGGAAAGAATATGGTGAAATTGAATGTGCAGAAAGTGCAGCCAGATCTGCAGCAAATTGATGCTGGGTAATGAGCTGAATGGTGTGTGTTAGAGGAAGGTTGAGTGA
This sequence comes from Chinchilla lanigera, assembly GCF_000276665.1. Taxonomy (NCBI): domain Eukaryota; kingdom Metazoa; phylum Chordata; class Mammalia; order Rodentia; family Chinchillidae; genus Chinchilla; species Chinchilla lanigera. The sequence goes on from NW_004955403.1 coordinate 49,249,451, forward strand.
CATTTTATCTAACTATTCTCGGGTCTGGGTGTCATCCGTTGGATGGGGCCTCTGGTGCCCTTTGTAAATTTTGCTCTGTGCTCCCTCTTATTTGAGGATGAGGAGTGGGGGATGCGTCTATGAGGAGTTATAATAATTGCAGAAGTCTGTGGCAATAGTGGAGGGTAGGTCAGTGAGGATAACTGTCAGGTCCTGTTTGACTCCACACCTCAATGACTGCCCTTCTCACCAACTCTGTTTGCTTAGGCAAATAGGAGAAAACCTCATTGTGCCGGGAGGGGTGAAGACCATCGAGGCCCACTCCAGAATGGTGATCCCGGGAGGAATTGATGTCCACACTCGGTTCCAGATGCCCGACCAGGGAATGACATCAGCTGATGACTTCTTCCAGGGGACCAAGGCGGCTCTGGCTGGGGGTACCACCATGATCAGTAAGACGCTTTTCAGCATCCTCATTGTGCTGCTAAGGAATCGTGGCATGTGAAAATGAATCTGCAGTTGTTGATGCTTTATTCCAAAGGTTGATGCCTTAGCAGAGGCTTGACTTATTAAATAAGGGTCTGGATGGGTTACTAATTTGTCTAATCTCCTTACTCTTATTTCCTGTCAAACTCTGAGTTCTGCAGTCATAGAGAATCTTGCTAGGATAAGAAGAATGGCTTCTTGTTTTTTTCTGCTTCGGGTCTTTTGTCTTCCTTGACTCCCAAATGTGACTTAATTGTAAAAACACAGCGTTGGAGTCATCTTCAAAACCATTAGTTTTGATAGTTTGCTCCTAAATATTTGATTTTGATTTTTTAAAGTGTGATGCCTGGGATTGGGATATAGCTCAGCAGTAGAGTGCTTGCCTAGCATGCACAAAGCCCTGAGTTCAATCCCCGGTAGCAGAAGAATCCTAAGTATGCTTCTCAGAAGTAACATGGGGTGTAGCAAATGAAATGCTGAACCTCGACCCTCCAATCCAATGACAGGAATGCTTTTCAGCCGGTATGGGATGTAAACTTGTGCAGCTGTGCTTAGAGAAGGACCCACTGGTATTTGTTCTTTAGATATGAAAACTGATGGTTCCCGTAGCTGGATGCTCTTCATAGATTGCTTCATGTGATGCTTTCGGTGCAGTCACATCTAAAGGGCGTCCTCCGGACATAGTGTCTGTGTTAAGAGCAATAAGGGTGCTTACTGTAAGTGCTCAGCTTCCAGAGTGCCTTCTTGTAAAGGTCATTCTGGATTTGAGGGGGTGGGCATGCTGTGCAGTGGTCCACCAGATGCGTGTTTTAGAAAATAGATTTTATCCAAGAGTGAAAGTCAGCGTACCATCTGTCATATGGGAAAAGCTAACAGTTGGGTTCAGAAGAGGGTCAGACAGAGTTGAAAGATCTTGGCTGCTTCTGCCTTTAAGAAGCCTGTCCTCCTGGATATCTTCCGGCAATGGTCACTTTACCTCGGGCTTGAGGGCCCCAGGGCCCATCTGGAAGCATCTTTCTTGTCTTATCGGAGGTGGAGGAACATTGCCTGCCATCCCCCTGCAGTCTTTCTCTTGCATATTGAATCTCGCATTTACTCCTTGTCCTGGTCTTCAGCGTCTGACACAGGACAGCTTCCTCTCTGTGGTTTCAGCTTCCACCTACAAGTTGAGCTCCCTTACTTGTGTCTTGGTGTAGGCCTTGGTTCTAGCCTTGTGGGTGCTCGTCTCAGAGGGCCCTGCATGCACACCCTCGACTGGGGCTATGGCACGCACCTGCTCCGTTGGTGGTGCCTCAAGAGTGGGCATTTGCCCCCTGCTTCTGGGTGGGATATGGTATCCTAAGCTTGGAGAAGCAAGATCACGTGTTAAACTAGAAGGCCTCACTTTTGAGTTCAGATGGACACTGGCACTCGTCACAGGGTAAATAAGCCGTAAGTGGTATTTCCTGAGTGAGGGTGGGGGATGATGTCTGTTTTTGGAGGAATTCCCCAGTGGGAGCCCTTGGGGAAGAAACCACTTGCAGTGTGACCTTGGGCAAGTCACCTCACTTCTGTGGGCCGTAGCGGCTCACCCGCGTCAGGAATTCTTACCCAGCTACTCACTGGTGATGTACCAAGTGCAGAGAGAGATTCGCCCGTTAGTCTAGTGCTGGCAGTTACCGAAGGGCCCCTGTCCCTTGGGAGGCCCCATGCATCGGTTTTCTCCTCCCTGGGGTTCCTGCTTGCGCCTCTTCACTCTTCACACTCGACCCGAGCTTCAGCCCATTGCTCAGCTTCTTCCGGTGCATTCGATGGGCCCCTCTGCAGAGAGAGGAGCGTCCAGTGACCTCTGCGCTGGCCCAGGGAGCCCGGAACAGGAGCAGATGGCCCTGCAGGCAGAGCCTCGGAAAAGCGAGTGAGAGTCCCGCTGGCTGTCCTGCCTGCTCAGGCAGAGCGCGATGGCATTTGATGTGGCTCTGTGATGCAATCGCCAGGCTGAAGAGGAGGGGATTAAATGAGCATGCAAGGAATGGAAGCAAGCAGAGCTGGCGTGTGTGCTCAGCATCGTCGGGCCTCACGGTAAATGTCAGTAACTTCTTTTGCAAGTAACCAACCTTTCCTGGGGGCAGGAAGGAGATGGGTGAGGAAAATCAGGACTTTTTCTCTTTTCTGCATGAGTGCAGTACCTTCCGCATTGCTTCAACTGAGTGAGTGGCTGGGGCCTTGCAAGGGGGAAGAATTTAATGCAACTTCCATATGACCTGCCTGTGATGAGACTAGGATTTTTTCTTTTTTAATGCATATTGAAGCCAGGGAGAAATGCTTGGGATGTTTTGAACAGAGTCAAGTTCAGACCTAATGTGCTGCTGACGAAATAAGGCCTTGAAGTAAATTGGTGGGAAGGCCACGTGACCTCTTCCTTCTCATCTTTCTGGCTCTCCAAGCCGTGTCACCTGCGCTGGCAGATGGGTCCGCAACTGTGCCCTTGTTGGCTGTGTGTTTCCCAGGGCGCCGGGCCATGGGCTCTGTTTCTCTCTGATGTGGCACTGCCTGTGGAGCAAAATGCAGTTGAAAAAAGATGACATGTCAGCAGCAGAAAATGGTATGGCCACCGGACAGAGCTATCCCCGAATGCTGCACAATGGGGCATTGTGAGGGACCCGGTGCAGGGCCGGGGACATGCTTTGCCCTTTCCGTGTGGGGATGGGTGAGCAGAGACTCCAGATGAAGCCTGCAGGCGCCATCCAGGCTGGCCTAGGGGTCATGGAGGTGGCGGGGTGGTGTCTGGGGAAAAGATTATGGGCTTTAGGGTCGCAGAGCCCCCAGGAAGAAGGGGAGCAGGGACTTCCCTTTTTCCAAGGGGAGGACTACAGTCAGAAGTAAGGGCAGTCCTTGCTGATACTTACCCTGTGTGCCTGGGAAGGCGACGGTCATGGTACACACCTGCACCCCCAACCTCAGCACCTGTGGCCCTGCTGTGTTCATCCCAGGTCCTCCACTGCAGAGGGGTAGGACTGTCATCAAGCCGGACTGAGGCTGCACTGGCGCGGTCCCTGGCCGGTAGGAACCATGCAGACGTGGTGGTCACTGTCACTCCATCTCGTGTGGAGGGCCTCCTTTTTCTATGACATTCTGGTGTTGTCCGTTCCCCACTGAGCCAGTGGAAGGAGGCCCCAGCTGCTCATGGCCTCACCTGGGCGTTTGCTGAGACCATGGGTCCTCCAGGCACGTGCAGCATCCTGGTATCACCGGGGAGGTGTCACAAATCTTCAGAGGATGGTGCTGGGGGACCTGTGAATCTGGTTTAACCTGGTGCTTAATAAGGCCTTGAAGTAAATTGGTGGGGAAAAAAAAAAAAAAACTTTCATGAAGCCGTTGTGGGCATTAGTGAGTACAGGAAGTTTGTGAATAGACTCACTTTTGCTTTCTTTCTCCTTTTGTTTCTCTTTGGTGTCTCAAGCAGGCACCTTGCCAGTTCTTTTAAGATGTAGCTGCGGGGACATCTGTATCTGGTCCTGGAATGAGATGGTGTTTAGCTCAAGTGTAGAGCAATTTTGAATAGCCACGATGAGCTAGGTCTGTGATAAGATGAAGAGTATGAAAAAGAATGAATTCTGCACTCATTCCAGTGGGAGTGGGTCCTGGGACCTCCCCTCTCCCACCAGGGTCCCAAAATTTGAGGATGTTCAAGTCTCATGGTAGATTCCTGTCCTCTCGTATATTTGGAATAATCCCTACACACTTGCCATCCCAATACAATGTAATGTGTGGTGTGCTGCCTTAGTGAGTGTAGTAGTGACAGGACAAAAGCCTGTGTATGTTTAGTGAGGAAACAAGCTTTTATAAAATATTTTAGATCCATGGTTAGCTATACCTGTGGGTATAGAGGGCCAACTGGATAGCTCTTAGGAGACCCCAGGTACCAGGAGCCACTGCCCTGAATGTCATTTCTGCCGTCCTGAGCTCCAGGCTTTCCCCAGAGATGTAGAGCCTGTGCACAGCACACCTGGGTGGCTCCCCGTAGCAGGGGCAGGGATTGATCTTCAGAATCGGTGCTTGCTCCCAGATTCTAGATTTATTCCTTCTCAGGGTGCAGCTCCCTGGTTGTGCCTCAGGTATATTCATCCTGCCAGGAGGCGTGATCAAAATTATGGCAAATGTTTAAATAAAAATTTAAAAAATTGCTTACATTGAAAGACACCTTGCCACCAATTCCCTTAAAAATATTCCTTTGTCTTTGAACATACTCATTGCATCATTTTTGCCCCTTTCTAAAACCCATCTGGAAGTTGTCCTTTGAGAGTATCTTTTCATGGTTGCCTCAATATCCTGAATTGATTCAAAATGTTTACGGCAGTTTCTGCCAAGTGAAAACACCATGGTGTGTCTTCACCTCCCTTATGACCGGATCTGGCACCATGCATCTTGTGGCCCTTCCCCAAAGTCAAAAGGACCACGAAAGGTGAACATTTTGAAGCCATTTAAGATGCGGAGGCAACTGCAACAGTGCAACTCAAGACACTCATGAAAGAAGACTTCCAGAGCTGCTTCAGAAAGCTTAAGAATGATGGGATAAGTGTGCTTGAAGGGAGGAGGGAAGCTTTCTGCGAGGGATTAGCAGGAGTGTGTCTTCTACTGCAATAAATTTAAGAATTTTTTTTTAGATTTGCCATATATTTTGATCATACCTGTGTGCCCAGGCAGACTCCCTCTCCTCCGCCGTGCCTCGGCGTCTCCAGTGCCCAGTCTGGAGAGCACTGCTGGTGTGGTGCTGGCTCAGACCTCGGAGCCACTCGGCCCCACTTTTCTGTGCCTCTCCCAGTGGCTTTTGTCTCTGTGTTGCCCCTCGAGCCTGTTTCTTTGCGCCCTCCAGCTCTGCCCTTGGCTGGCTCCCCCGCCGGAATCCGGCTGCACCCCTGGGTAAGCTTCGCCTCTGTTCCCAGCAGTTTGTCCAGGCAGCTGCACCCACATCATCTCCTTCCTCTAAACCCTTCAGCGGCTCCCTCTTGCTCAGAGAATGCAGCCCAAGTGTGAGAGCTCTGCACAACTCGCCCCAGGCCTGCAGCGTCAGCCTTGCCCCACGTTGTCACCTCAGCCAGTGGGGCACACAGGTCTCTCCTCTCCTGTGCGGGCCCAAGGTGGTTCAGCACACGTGGTTCCCAGCCCCCTTCTCTGCACTTCGGCAAACGCTAGCCTTTTATCCCACAGCCCCTGTGCCACGCAGCCTCACACTGCGGCTCCGTCCACCTCTCTGTTTTATTTTTGTGTGCCCCACTTGCCTCACTCCCTGAGTAGTATCTCACTGCTACTGAGGCGCTCCTTCAGTACCTGAGGTGATGACTGACTGACTGAATGAATGAATGGGTGAGCACTGTAGGAGACGTGGTGTCCTGCCCACCTCAGTGATGGCGGAGGACTCGGCTCTTTCTTTGAGCTTCTCTGTGGAGGAAGAGCCTTGGAGAAATGCACAGAGGCCCCCTGAGGGGACGCGGCTGAGGAGTCTACAGTGTCTATGTGTTCAGGCATGGCTTGTCAGTTTTCAGCCCCTGTGGCATCTGGGGTCATTGCTGTCATGGCAGGCACGCATGTGTGAACACACACGCTGCCCTGTGAATGTGTCTGTAACTGATACTTTGATTATTCCCTTCACAGCCTTCTTTTGACTAGGGTTAGAGAGTGTTTACAAAAACACCCGGCCACATCAGACTGAAGTTTCCAAGTCTGGGACTGAAGTCGTGGCCACAGAATCTGCCTGTGGTCTGGCGATTGTGAAGCCACGTTAAGCGCCAGGCTGTCCGTGCGGGCTTTCTCTCTGCTCCTCCTCTGGTCTCCTGTGCCCATGAGGTCACGTGTTTCGCCTAAGGACACAGCGCTTCCGGTAGCTCCCATGTCATTGTGTGAATCTCGGCCCCCAGTGGCTGGGCCGGAAGATTCTGCCCGCTTGGGCTGATCCCCAGGCACCCGGTGCTGTGCAGAATGGTGGGATGGAGTAGAGAGGAGGCCTCCTGAGACAGAGCAGCTCTTCCTGGAGGGCCAGCATGCGCACCGTGCAAAGCGCTTTCTCACGAAGGGGGTTGCTGTGTTGGGCCTGACTCTCCAGCCAGGTGGGCCATGGGGGTGAGGTCCAGTGCAGGCCGCAACCTCCTGTCTCACGGACATTGTGCCACTTACCATGAGCTGGTGGGCGCCCTGCCTAGGTGCAGGGGTGGCTTCATGTCGTGAGACATCTGTGTCCTTCTGACCCTGGTTCCCTGTGCTCGCGGCACTCCTGCCTGCCCTAACCCTGTCCTCTGTCATGTGCCGCTGACACAGCCCCTCTACCTGGCAGACAGGACTGACGCAGACCGGGCTGCTCTCGTTGCCTAGTGGGTGAGCTGCGTCCCTTCCCTCCGTTTCCCAGCTCTCGGCAGCCCCGCTGGCCCTGCAGAGTCCTCGGGCCTGCGGGAGGAGAGTGTGGATACCACCCCGTCCCTGCCCTCTCCTCCAGGGCTGACCTTCCCTGCACCGTCCCAGCCAGTGTCTGCGCTGAGTTGTCAAGGACACCGAGTTTAGTAAGCAGGGGCAGACCCGCTTAGTCACTTAGGAAAGTTGCTCCCCGCCCTGAGTTTTCTGTGGTTTTGTTTAATATCTGTTCAAGACAGGAGCTAGGACCGAGATGGGTTTTGGTTCCCCTGCGTAGGCCTGGGCTGCTTTGATTTGATTTTCAGACACGAGAAGCTTGCCACCCTGCATTTCGTTGATCGATTTATTTTGTGGCGCTGCGGAGGGAACCCAGAGCCTCACAGGCTAGGCCGGTGCTCTCCCATGAAGGTGCACCTCCCACCCTTTGCCCTTCTTTACCAGGACACGGCGGTTAAGGGAAAATGGACTGTCTCAGGGTGTCATTGGCCTTGGCTCTGGCTGCAGATCGCTCCAGTAAGGACCTTTTGCCCATTTTCCCACTTTTTCTTCTTGGAACAGACATTTCTGTTCCTTAAGAAATGATCACTTATTTATTGCCAGCTGTGGCGGCGCATGCCTGTAATCCCACCACTTTGAGAGACTGAGGCAGGAAGATTGCAAATTTGAGTTTTGCTTGGGCAACTTAATGAGACCTTTTCTCAAAATCAAAATAAGTAAGTAAATAAATAAATGGGGGCCGGGAGTGTAGCTCAGTGCATAGTCCTTGGGGTTCAATCCCCAGTGCCAAGGGGTGGGGGAGGGAGAGAGAGAGACAGAGAGAGAGAGAAAGGAGTCACTTATTTATTTCACTGGCTTTGAGAGCCCTCTGTCTGACTTGGGGCTCTTGTTGGGTGAAGCCGTTTACCCAAATTCCTTGCTTCTAGCCAGCCCTAACTGCCATGGTTAATGATAAAGGGGAATTACAGTGAGTAGAAGGTAGAGTTCTTTCTGGTTAACCCATTTGGAAGGCAGCTCTCTTTGAATGTGACTAACTGTTCCCCTAATGATAGAGAGGGTGTAGCAGGGGCTCCTCTCCAGGGAAGAGAATTTTATAAGGCATTTGGGCAGTCATTAAAAACCATGACTGCATGGCAGAATCCCCTGGGTGTTTTAACAAAATGCAGACACCAGGACTCTGACCCACTGTCCTGGCTGAGCCTGGCGTTGGTCATTCTGAGAGCTACCGGGCGAGAGCTAGTGTTGAGAACCCTGGTCTAAGAGCTTGTTGCCACAGCTGGACCTCCGGTGAACCTGAATAAGCACAAGCTGAGGGTCACCAAGGCTAGAGGTGCCCCTGCTCCTCTTCTATGCTCCATCCTGTCCTGAAGGCATGGGGCTTACCCTGCTGGGACCTGGGGTGGGATGGGTTTGGTAGCCAAGCGTCCTTTAGAAATTTACGAAGCAGGGTGGGGTTGAGCATCTGTCTAATCTATCAATTATCTATCGCCTGTCATTCATCTAATCATCTGTCTAACCTGGATCTGTCCGGCCTAGTGATCACTGGTTCATCTCTCCTGTGTCAAGAATGTAATTGACTACACAACAGTCTCATTCCGGATGGGTTATGAGAGAGAGAACGATCAAGGCTTGTTCTGTTTCCAGGCCATGTGAAGGAGTGTGTATTACGAACACAGAACGAAACACAACTGCAAAAAATTTAAAAAATCACTTACCAAATGGAACCTCCTCTTTTCATTGCTGTCCTGGAATGCTTTGCCTGGCTCATTCCCTGTGGGCACTGCACTGGTTAGGTCGTGGAGTAACTGGGACTGGAACAGGGCCTGTGGCGGGTGGGAGGCAGCGTAGAGCTGGAGCGTGGACCACTGTCCCCAGTCCCACGGGCCACCTGCTGTGCTAGTTCCTGGAGAAAACCCTGCTGTCTTTAGGTTGAATCAGTAGTGTTTATGACCTAATCTCCCTCTAATGATAGGGCAGGACTGGAATCCTTCCTTGTGGGGAGCTTGTGAGGAAGAAATCAAAAGATTCTGGTAATAACATAGAATCATGGACTCTTGGGGCAATGTTCAGATCTGTCCCAGCCCTACTCTGTGGCTGGGGGGATTCACTGGACCCAAGCTGCAGAGAATGAGATTCACACAGCAGGAGGAGAGCCCTGAGGATCAGACTTAAGTTTATGTGCCCCATCTGTGCTTTCTGTTTGAACCGGATCATTGTGTTATATTTTTAGATGATGATCTCCATATCTATTAGAAGAGAGACAAAAGATTTTTATTTGCCAGGGTTATATACAGAGTAAGTGAGTTTTTTTTTGTGCCACACTGTTTAAAACTGAGCATTGTGACGCCTTTGGTAGGCGTGTGATGGGTCTGTTTCATCTGTTTAATCTACTCATCCTGTCTATCTAATCTCTACTGTTTTAGTTTGTTTGGGGTTTCAGTAAAAATTACTGCACACAGCCTGGCTTATAAGCGATAGAAGTTTATTGCTCATCGTCCTGGTTGTGGGGAAGTCCAAGGTCAAGGAATGAACAGATTTGGTGTGTGGTGAAAACCCACTTTCTGGTTCACAGAGAGCCATCTTCTTACTGTGTCCTCCCACGGCGTGTGGGGTGAGGGGGTCACCCACTAATCCCATTCCAGGGGCTCCACCTTCAGGACCTAATCACCTCCTGAGACACCCACATCCTGATACCCTCATCTTGGAGGCTAGGATTTCAACATAAGGATTTTTAGGAGACACAAACATTCACTCTACTGTCTAATCTAGTGTACATTCATCTGTATATTACACCTACATAATCTATATATTAAGTCTATCTGAATGCCAGGTGTCGCTATTTCTATTACCTGTCACCTCTAAACACTCCCGTCTAATCAGTCAATTATCTATCGCCTGTCATTCATCTAATCATCTGTCTAACCTGGATCTGTCCGGCCTAGTGATTACTGGTTCATCTCTCCTGTGCCAACGATGTAGTTGACTACACAACTGCCTCATTCCGGATGGGTTATGAGAGAGAGAACGATCAAGGCTTGTTCTGTTTCCAGGCCATGTGAAGGAGTATGTATTATGAACACAGAACGAAAAACAACTGCAAAAAAAAAAAAAAGTCACTTTCCACCTCCCTGTCTTCAAATGATCTCTGGATAATTTGGGGCCTAAGTTTCCTTGACAACGCATCTGGTCTGGCAGATGTCAGGCAGTGCCACCAGGAAACAGCTCATCAAGGGAATAACTCCCTAGATTTGAATTCTCGGCCCATTAGGGAATTCGCTTGAGGCCAGTCGTGCTGCGTGGTGTCTGGGTCCTTGTGGGGGTTGCGTGATGGTTTCCATCTCCCGCCCGGCATCCTGTCCACAGCCAGGGTCACTCCTCAGGCAGCCTTGGTGACAGCTTCCTCCCCGGTGGGTGTTCCGGGCAAGGAAGCACTTAGTCATCCAGAGCCTGACGCTCGGGGAGTGGGCTAGGAGAGGCTTGCAGGATGCTGGGGACACCACGAGCTGGGGCTTCCTGTCGCATGGCATCACGAAGGGGACCGCGTGGACCTCTCTGAGATCAAAGTGCCGGTCCCTGCTGTAGTCCTGGCCGGGTCTAGCAGAGGCACACACGCCTTTTCTGTTGACAGGCACATTGCAGGCTTCTTTCCTTTGGCTGGGAAGTTATTGTTGTTTATTTTTTCTGTACCTTAGCTCACCAGCAACACAAAAATCAGGCTCTGCATACTGAAGTGGGAGGCTGCATCCCGCGGGGAGAGGTTCGCTGTGACAGTGGTCTGTCAAGTGTCCCTGCTCTCCCAGCAGAAGCCTGGCACGATGACCTAGATTTCCCCTGCATCCCACAGGGGCATTTGGAGAGCAATCAAGAGGAGTAATAGATGCCAGCCATGTGTCAGCTGAACTTAATCCCTCCTCTGGGCGGCCTGGGGCACCTTTCCATGCTGGGCCAGATTCAGCCGATTTCCATCGTACAGGTCACTTCTAGCATCTCTTTGTCCGTGCCTGGGTCTCCTTTTTCCTTGTTTCTTGGGGTCACTTTGGAGGTTCATGAGCCCAGCTCTCCCCATGTTTGGCTGGGAAGCACCCCGGACACTTAGCATTTCTGTATTTGTTTGTTTTTGAGAAGGGACTGAGACAGAAAGGGAAATCAGAGAAATCAGTGTCTCAGGGTTGGAACTGCTGTTCTGTTTGGTGGAGATAATCCAAGGATTCTTTCAGGAAACATGAGGTGTAGTGGAAGGAATTTGAGGCCTTGCTTTCTTGGGGACACGTCTTCGAGGAGCTGGGGATTCGGGTCTCAGTGCTGTTGCTTATTAGCTCAGGCAGGTTGGCCCATGTTGGTCTTCATTTTCTCTGTTGTCAGGAGCTTTCCTTGCCTAGTTTGGTCACAGTGAGGGCTGGGGTGGCGCCGGTGACGAGCTCAGACAGATTACGTACGTAGTGGGTAGTGGGCAGGCCTGTCAGGCCATCTTCCCTCTGACAGTCAAAGCTCTTCTGATGCTGCCTGGCACCCGAGATGTTGAAGTTTGTTTTGGGATATTTAAAGGTTGTGATATTTGTTTTGTGACGATTGACTTCCTCAACTCTCTTGTTTGTCATCCCTCTCTTCTCTCATTCTTCTGTCCTTGACAAGTAATCCAAATGTTCATTATGGCCCTGAAATGCCATTTTTAGGGGGGTGAGGGATTGTTGTTGTTGATGTTCGGAGAGACATCTTCACTACCAGCTCAATTTCTTTGCTTGCTTTGTGCATTCAGCTCTGTCTATTGGGGAGCTCTTGTCTTGACCCACTTTCTGTTCTTATAACTGAGTTCCACAGGCTGGGAAACTTATTAAGAATGAGGTGTATTTGGCTCACAGTTCCCAGAGCATGGTGCTGGCCTCTGGTGAGGACCTGCTTGCTGCATTGGAAGATGGCACAGGGCGTCACACGGCAAGGCAGAATGGGTGTGCCAGCTCAGGTCTTTCTTTCTTTCTTTCTTTCTTTCTTTCTTTCTTTCTTTCTTTCTTTCTTTCTTTCTTTCTTTCTTTCTTTCTTTCTTTCTTTCTTTCTTTCTTTCTTTCTTTTCTTTCTTTCTTTCCTTTCTTTCTTTCTTTCCTTTCTTTCTCCCCCCCTCTCTCTTTCTCTCCTTTTTTCTTTCTTCTCTTTCTCTCTTTCTGTCCTCTTTTTCTTCCTTTCTTTCTGCCGTACTGGGGATTGAACCTATGACCTTTTTGCATTAAGCTGCTTCCCCAGCCTTTTTCATTTTTTGTTTTGGAGTGGGGTCTTGCCAAGTTGCCCAGGCTGGGCTCAAATTTATGATCCTCCCCTCTCAGCCTACCAGAGTGCTGGGATTACAGGGGGACACCACCATACCTGCGCTTCTTCTTATAAAGCCGCTTAGTACCTTATCTAATTTAAATTGCCTCCAAAGCCACACCTCCAGGTACAGTTGACATATGAATTTGGAGATTAAGTTTCATACTGTGTTTCAACTCTGGAGGACCATTCAAGTCGTAGGCGTTCTGTGGAAACAGTTTCCGTCTTTGGAAGAGGAGGGTTCACCTTGCTGAGTTAATGCTTTAGATTCAGGAAGGTAGGTGCTGGTGGAGGCCAGCCACTGTGCACCGTGTTGATGAGCGCCTTCCCTTCTGGTGCTGGGGAAGTGTCCTGCCCAAGGGAGATTGGGGCATTTGGTGCAGGAGGGAGTACGCTTGCCCGAGAAGAGCTGAGGATGCTGTATTCGCCCCTCTGGGTGCTGAGATGTATTCACTGTAGGCACAGCCCTTTAATCCAGGTGGCCTGGGGTGCTGACCTGTGGAAAAGCAGCAGCATCTCTTCCTGGGGATAGAAAGTCTGCAGGCAGCTCTGCTTTCTGGGACCCTTGGCCCCTGTGACGGCATTTGGGCTTCCTCTGGGTCTGGTGCCGAGAGGTCAGGTGACCGGGTCTCCTGACACAGCCCCTGCGTCCAAGTTCTCCTCACCTCCGGTGACGATGGCTGTGCCAGGAAATGTCCGTTCTTTCTTGGCTGTGTTCCCCACTTCAGGTACTAGCTTGGCGCTTTCTTCTCTTGATTCTTTTTCTCTTTAGGGGAATTTGCAAGAAACGGCTTGTTCCTGTTTCTCCCTAGGAATTTCCTAAGGGGTTTTCAAAAAGATACTAAGAGCCTTGTCAGAGCCTTCCCTCCTCTTCCCCTCCACACTTCTCCTTTCCTTCTGTGTAGGCGTCTATGAACTATATGATGCTTTTAACATATAGTTCCCCCCAAAACTTAAGATAGAATTTATATTATGAATTCACTTTGTAAAATGCAATTTGAGCAGGGTTTTTTTTGTATATTTATAGAATTGTGCAGCCATTGCCATGATCTCATTAGAGCGTTCTCACCACCCTGCTGTGGTGTGACTGGGTCCCCAGTTGAAGGTGGGACGTTGAGGAGTCCGGAGTGACTTACTGCTTGACCTCAGAAAGGGCTGATGATTCAGGAGTGGGTTTCTGTGAGGGAAAAGTCCAGCCTCCTCTCCTGCCCACGCCTACTCTTTCCCTGCAGCTTTCCACCATCACGTGACACAGCAGGAAGGCCTGGCCACACTCGGTCCCTTGACCTTGAACTTCCCTGCTCCAGAACTGTAGGAATTTATCATTGATCAGTCAGTCTCGTACATGCCCTGCTACAGCGGCACAAAGCAGACGAGGCACATCCCCTCCTCCCAGAACAAAACCATGGCATCTAGTAGCTACTTCTCATTTCTTCCTTCCCCTCCACCCCACCCCTGACAGCAACGAGCCTGTTTTCTGTCTGTATAAATTTGCTTACTCTGGACATTTCATACACATAGAATCATAAGAAATGGACTTTTGTACCTGGCTTCTTTCCTTTAGCATGTTATTTTCAAGGTTCACCAGTGTTGTAGTACATCCCAACATTTCATTCTTTTTTAGGGCTGAATTATACAACATTGTATAGATAGCACTGTATTTTGTCTATCCATTCATCTGTCAGCTGCATTTCTGTTGATTCCGCTCTGGGGCTGTTGTGAATGAAGAGCGTACACTGTGGATGGTTCTTTGTGGAGACAGTTCTCCTTTCTCTTGGGTGTGTGCCTGGGAGAGGAATTGCTGGTAGTCACATATTTCTGGGATGGGCTTGGTTTTTGAGCATGTTTTCCTAATCCTGCCTTGGGACGTCTATGGGGACACATACAAGGATGTTCACTGAATGCTTTTGGGGGTTTTTTTTGAGAGAGGGTCTCACTCTGCAGTTCAGATTGGCCTTGAACTCACTTTATAGCCCAAACTGGCCTCAAACTTGTGGCAATCCTCCTGTCTCAGCCTCCTGAGTGCTGGGATTACAGGCGTGCACCACCAAGCCTGGCCTCAGAATACTTTGAATCAGGGACACCCCAGAAAAGCAGGACTTTCAGTGCTTCTACCTGAGAGTCCCTCCAGCCTTCTTTCTAGGGTTCACTCTTGTGGCTGGCCACCACTGCTAGTCAGATTTGCTGTCATCTTACTACACGGCCCAGAGGGAGAGCTGTTTCGCTTGCCTGGCCCCACATAACACAGAACAGTCACAAAAGGCAGCAAAGCCAGGTCCTCCACAGAACCTGTTTAGAGCCTCAGCTCTGCACCCATTACATACTAATCCCACCACCGCTCCCCAGCCTCAGGCTGCCGCCACCCTGCTTTCTGGTTCTGTGAATTGCGCTGCTGTAGGGACTCCTTATGAGCGGCCACGTGCAGTATTTGACCTTTTGGGCCTGGCTTATTTCACTCAGCACTGTGTTCGCAGGGTTCGCCGATGTCTGGCTCCTTTTAGCAAGTATGAAGTAGGCTGCTAGGGCTGCGGGTGTGCAAGCACTGCTTCACAGACCTGTTTTCCCTGTTCTTGCGTCTGTGCCTGGCAGTGGAATCACTGCATCATATGGCAGTGCTGAGCCACAGCTCTCTGATTTGCAGTCTGATTTTAGGGCCACCATGCAGCCTGAACTGGGTAGAATACACAGTACGAGGTATGCAGCAGATGCCCGCACACGGCCAGCCCACTCTGGAAGATTCACTCCTTAAAATGGAAGCACTTTGAGCTGTGTGAAGGTCCCATCAGGGGCAGTATGGTTCTTCTAAGGGGAAGCCCTTCTTGGGGGCCGCGTCTCCGTGCTGCTCCTGGGATGCCCATGGTCCCCCCTCGGAGTGGGCCCAGAATCCCCCACGTGGTCTTTAGCTGTGCCCAGCCCTTGTCTCCATCCTGGTCACCTGCCTCTGCCCTTCCGATCCCCCTGTCCTCTGTGCCCTTCATCTCCCAGGTTGCCGCTTCTTCCTGAGCTCTTCTTTCAAGTCTTCCCTTGGTGTGGGCCCGGGTGACCTGCAGCTTCAGCATTGTGAGAGATCAGATTCAGGCCCCGAGGAAGTGTCCAAGGCCACCTCTCCCTGGCAGCGTGTTGGTGACTCCTGTTTTGAGGGAGTGGGGGTTGTTTTTGGCAATTGGGTAGAGACTGGATGAGGAGTCAACAGGGCAGGTTTGCGTAGCGAGGTGTCCTTGGGTCCTGGAGGGTCACCCGGAGGCAGTGCAGTCCCATGAATACTCAGTGAGGTCTAGTGGCCAAGTTCCCACCTGGGTGGTCCTGGAGGGCTTCCTGGAAGAGGAGTAGCAGATGCAACTGGGAGAAGAGGAGATGAAGGGATGTACGAGAGGACCTCCCTCCCTGACCCAACAAGCAGAGCTGGGAAGTCAGCACTGGCTCCTGGGATAGTTCCCGAGAGAGCCGCCCATGACTCCTGAGTGGCTTCCTGTCTCACCATGTGATCTCTCTCCCCACTGGGCTCCTGCCATGGTACCATCTGCTCTTTCTTTCAAGAAGCTGAACCCCTGGGGCTGCCCAATCTTACACTTTCAGGCTCCAGAGCTGTGAGCTAAATAAATAAACCCCTGTTCTCTATGAAGTTATCCAGCTACAGGTATTTTGTTATAGTAACCAAAATAGACTAATTCAGAAATTATTCGTGTCATTTAGTCTGCTTTGGTATCGAATATCTTAGTGTTTCTCAAAGGCATGATGTTCTGCTGTTGGAAATACGTAGAAACACCACTGTCTTCTATTTGTTTTAAGTCTGTTTGCACCAAGTCCCAGGGGCGTGGGCCTCGGGTACGAGCACTGGGCTGGTTCAGCAAACACTTAAGAGAAAGGGACAGACAGACATTGTTATCGCTGATCTTTGCCATTGTTCTGGAAGCCTTAGTGTCAAAAGACAAGGAAAGAAGAAGTAGAAATATTGGAAAGGAAGAGCAGCATTATTGCTATTTTACCTTAGTCAAAGGAATTGACTGAAAAAAATATTTGTGCTGAGTTTATTAAGATGGCAGTTTAAAAAATGGGTACTAAAATGGATAATTTTCCTGTGTGTCACACATAACTGATGGGAAAATATAATTTAAAGATCTCATTTGCAGTAGCAATGTGAAATGTAAAATTCATAAAGATTACAAGAATACGTTCTTACAGGTGAGATCCTTGAAGCAAATCACTTAAGAGAGAAGACTTGAAGCAAATCCAAAGGGATGCTGTGACCGGGCGTGGTGGTGCATGCCTGTAATCCTAGCACTCGAGAGGCTGAGGCAGGAGGATCATTGTGAGTTCAAGACCAGCCTGGGCTACAAAGTGAGGTCAAGGCCAGCCTGAACTGCATAGCGAGACCCTATCTCAAAAAAAAAAAAGGGATGTTGTGTTAATGGGTGGAAAGACTTCATACTGTAAAGAAACAAGTTCTTCGGAGATTAATCTATGAATTCAAAACCTCAGAAGGCGGTGCTCTTTTTGGTTCTGTTTTTACATATTTAACTGGATGATTCTGATGTCCAGGTGGAAGATTAAACAGGGGAAAAGAGCCAAGGATGTATTTTAAAAGGTCACAGTGAAGAAGGGTTACGAGACAGAACTGGCTAAATATGAAAATAAGCTGTAGAGCTATGATGAAAGTAGTGAGAGAGTTGTTCTAGAAGAGACATCTTCATCCAGTGATAAAACAGAAAATTCCCAAGTGGAGACTGTCTGAATTTAGGGTATGAAAACAGTAGCAATTCATACCCATAGCGAAATGATAAAATAATCACAAAATTATGCTGGCTTTATTCACTGTCTGAAAAACAAAGAAGAGTAAGCTTACTTCATATAGCGGAATACATCCCAGGTCGATTAAAGCATGAAAGGCAAAGAACAAGTGAGAAGGGATGAGAAGAAATACAGACTTAAGACACACAGCTTAGATCTTGCCAAGGCGGGAATCCATAGAGATGGAGATGTTAAGTATACAGAAATGTGAAGCATCATTACAGTAAAATGGTGAAAAGAGAAAGGAGTAGGAAATTAGGGTCACAGCATGTGATGCATTGAAGTATAAAATCTCAACACAGCACCAAAAAGGTGAGCGCTTTAATAGGAAAAGCAAAAAGTACAGACACGGTCTTCATGGAAAAAGGTAATGCTACCATTAAGCTTAAAATTATTATGAACTGAATGAGTAATAAATGAAATATAGATGAAAGTGGTCAGGAGCTGTTTTTATCTCCTGAACTTTTAAATCTTAAAGGGTGTCAAGAAAGCTAGAAAAAAATGAAGCAGTATGTTTGGGACTTTGCTTCTGTTATATATATAATTTCTGTCATAAATTATGCTTGAGGCGGATAAATCACTGATACCTGTCACTTCTGGGGCAAAGAGAAAAGGAGTTAAATGAAAAGCTGGGCTGGCAGGGTGGGGGTGGCTGGCTTGTGGAGAAGTGGGCCCCCTGCTGATAGGTGCAGACACTGGGGTGGCCTTGTGGGGGCTGTAAGAGAGTATCTAACAAAAGCTTTCAAAATTAATCACCAGAGGTGGATACAGCGGTGCACACCATAATCCCAGCTACTTGTGAGGCTGAGACAGGAGGATCACGCGTTTAAGCTCAGCCTGGGCAACTTAGTGAGTCCGTGTTTCAAAAATAAAAAAAAGAGCTTTATGAAAATATAATTTGCATACCATTCCACTATTACCATTATTTTGTAAAAAAATATATTTATTTATAAGTGGGTAGGAAAAGAGGTGTGTAGAGACTCATGCACGTATTGATGACATATTAATCTTTGGAGGATGGGGTGAAGATTTTGTTTTTCTCCACCCTTTCCAGCATTCCAGCTTTTCAGCACTGTGATGCTTTTGCATTTCCAGGACTTTCCTAGGAAGCATAGGTCCGCTCAGCTGCGCTTTGCATCTCACCCCTGTTACCCTGGGAGGGAGAGAGCAGCATATTGCGAGCGAGCGAGGCTTTGTGTTTACATAGGGCGGGGTTTGTGTCACCTGGTGCTGGTGTCCACAGGTTGTGAAGAGCAATTACAGCCTCCCGGAGCAGCAGGTCCCTTATCAGGCTCCAGGCCCGGTGTCCAGATACACTGCCTTTTGTTCAGAGGACTGCTAATAAGCTGGGGACAAGAAAGACCATTGAGTCCTCGGCGAGGGAAGCACACGCTGGCACAGTGGCCGCGGCTCCGACTCTGGGTGTCACGCTCTCTATTTTGCTGTGTTCTTGAATTGAGTCCAGGTTCCTAGGAGGAAAACACCCATCACATTCTGTTGGCTCTAAGTTGAGCCCAGTCAACACATGACATCACCAGGCCTTCCTTCCCTTCGGGCCTCGTGTGGAGCGGGTGCAGGAGGGATTGTGCAACCCTGGAGCGAACAGATCCGTGGTCAGACTCCTCTTGCTTTTGTCTCTGATTCTAGCTGCACTCCGGATGGCTGATCCGTTCCCCTCTTTTTTGATTATGGTACTGAGGACTGAACCCAGGGACACTGTACCACTGGGCTATATCCCCAGGCCTTTTTATTTTTTATTTTGAGACAGGACTCGAACTTGTGATCCTTCTGCCTCAGCCTAGCTGGCATTACAACTGTGTGCCTGGCTAACTGGTCCATTCTTGACTCTATGCAGCGAGGCTATCCCAGCAGCCTTTGTACAAGGCTGTTCATAAAACTGACTAAATTCCTGCGTGTACACATTAGCTATTATTTGCACTAGGTGCTCTTGTCTTTACTGTAATTATGTATTACCTATCCATAAATGATGTCCTCAAATATAGGCGTGAGCACTGCATCATTTATTTCGCTCAGTATTTTCACAGGATGATCGGGTCTCAGGGTTTGTTTGCGAATAGCCCTCAGTGGAAATGTAAACACCGAATTACTCACTGGGTTCCTGTTATTGTCCTTGGCCCCTGAGCTTGGGGGAGCCTGTGACATCAATCTGCACAGGCCACGTGTAGGTGCGTGCATCCCCGTTAAAGTCTCTGGCTTGGGAAACTGTGTCCTCGGGTTTACTGCCGGATTCCCTTCCTTTTTGTTAATTTCTATTTTTAAACTTTTTCCGGATGTCCCTCTTAACAAGGAAGGGACAGGAAGGAGGGTCTGCTCATACCCAGCCTTCACACGCGGAAGCCTTGTGGTCACTTTTTAAAATTCTTTTTCTGACGTTCTACACAGCCCTGTAATCTCTTGTTTTTGGCTACTTGGGACCCACTCTGTGGTCCTGTAGCTCAGGGCAACCAAACGCTGAGACAAACAGAGGAAATGTCATTACTCACATACTTCTCCCGCCACCTACGCAGCCAGCTGCCGCCCCAGTTTTGAGGGGTGCCCTGCTCTGAGCGCAGTCTGGCCGGGGGCGGGGGGCGTTGACCTTGTCCCCTGCAGAACATCTTCAGGTCACCCTGTCCCCGTCCCCAGCCTTCCTGTCATGCCTTACACCTCTGCACTCTATCTGTCATTTGTTCATAGCCTGGAATTTATTTTTGGCAGACTTCGTGGTGAGAACTGGGAAGTCTCCTGCCTTCCTAAAGCCTGAAGGCCCCGGCCCCCTCCCTGTCCTGCACACATGTGTACACACGCACACATGTGCAAGGCGGTGGACTGGGACAGGGACTGGGATGGGGAGAACCAGGGCAGCTGTGCCCTTAGGGTTTTGGGGTTTTTTGTTCGTTTGTTTTTTGTGTTGAGACAGAGTCTCTGTGTGTAGTGGAGGCTAACCTTGAACTCACTATGGAGCCCAGGCTGACCTCGAACTCTCAGTGATCCTCCTGCCTCAGCCTCCTGAGTGCTGGGATGATAAGTGTGTGCCACACTGCGCAGCTTCGATAGGGGTTTTTGAAGTGGGGATTATTGGCAACATTTTGAACGCCCGCTGGACATGGAACTGATTGCATCCGGCATCTCTGGAAGCCCGTAAGATCAGGTTTCTTTGCTTTTGATGCTAATGAGGTGACCTGTGTTCTTGAGGGTAGTTTGTTATCTGCTCAGAACGGCAGTTTGCGCCTAGTATGCATTGGATTCTCCATCAGATGGGAAATGGAGGTCTTTGTCCCTACTATGTTCCATTGGCTTGCATCCTGGGAACCAGGGTAGGGGTGCCCAGGTGGGGAAAAGTTCTCTTTCTCTCTGTCGGCAGAGGGCACTGTGATTGATGGTTGGCATCCGCCAGGTGAGCTAGACAGATGCATTGTGTTCGCCCAGCCCGCAGTCAGCATTCTGCTAGAGACCATTCAGGTCCCGCTGCCAAGGGCTTGCAGGCCCTGGCCTTCCCAGTGGTGCCTGGGCCTCTGCTCGGTAGTGCCCTCTGCGATCCGTCCCCTAGCCCTGTCCCTCTTCCTGGGAGCTCTGCTGAGCCCACCCCTCAGACCTTCCCTGCAGCTGAGCCTTGCATGGGGAATGGCATCAAACATCTGTCTATCCTTAAGGCCACCCGCTATTGTTTTTTATCTGATGAAGGCTCAGACAGGACCTGCTTTTCTGAGCCCTTGGTAATAATACTGTTTCATAATGGTCCCGTGAGTAGGTGTGACAATGATGTCCGTTTTTACAGATTAGAAAACTGAGGCCCAGTGTGGGCAAAGGGTCCTAAGGATACACAGCAGAGCTGGGGTGCAAGCTCAGGCAGCCTGACTCTAGAGTTCTTCCTTTGAGGGCCTGTCTTAGGCTATAGAGACTGTTGTTCTTGGAACTAGTCAGCGTCAGGGGCAGGTTCAAACAAGTTAGGTGAGCCCTGGAGCCGCAGCCCTGAGCCTGGGGTTAGGCGGGAGCTTCCTGGTGGCTCATGGTTCAGTCCCTGTTTCCGGTGAGCTCGAGGTGGACAGTTAGGGTGCTGGGGTCTGCTCTGACACAGCGTGGACTTTCCTGGCTCCCAACATTGCTGCGATGAGCGAGCAGGTATTTTAGTTTCTCCAGGTGGCGCGGTTGCGGCCCTGTTGCTTGTGCTGGGGGTTTGAGATCCTGCGCCCGAGGGCCTGGGAGTCCCTTCCTGGACTTCAGAGGCCAGAGGAATTCCAGGATTGAAACACTGGCCAGGAGCCGAGCTTGTCTTTGTCCCACTCGTGCGGGACACGGGATGCTGTCAATGTGCCTTTTGTTCAGAATGCCCGTCTGATTTCAGGAAACAGAAACCTCACCCCATACTCAGCCAAGGATTCCAACGTCCCCTGCACAAATTCTATGCAGCCCTGGAGCTGGAAGCTTCCTGTTGGAGTGACTTCGGCCGCGTCTTCAGCCTGGGCTCTCCTTGCTTCTCCCATGCTGCAGTTTTGTCCTCTTGCTTGGGGATGGCATTTCCCATCGCGTGTGTCTCTCTGTGAACATAAACGACACGCGGAGATGGAGCACAGCCTCTTTCTCTGCCTGGATCAGGGGACTCAGCAGCGCAGATCTGCTGCCAGAGCTTAGAGACCTCAGCAAGGCAGCTGTACTGGTTGTCACTCAGGAATCAGGTTGATAGATCGGGAACAAGGGCTGGGCGCTTGAGTGTTAGGACCGAGGTGGTAGAGGAGGCCACTGGACCCTGGTCTTGTCGAACTGTCACTCAGAGCTGGTTGATCTGCTCTTGGAAAGTGGCCAGTCATCTGAAACACAGACAGCCTGGTGGAGGGAAAGGACTTTGTGTTTGCTTTCTCCCTTTAAGGAGTAGGCAAATGAAATGGGTCCAGCATTGTGCGGGGTGGCGTCCTGATGGATTGCGGGTGACAGAGTAAAGTAGGGACACTTTTGGAGCACAATGTTGTTTTCTGGCTTAAGAGCCTGTAAGGCCATCTCCAAGACGTCTCCAGAGGGGAGACACATTGTCTGTGTGAATGTATTCAGGAGATTATTATGTATGAAAAGGCAAACTAAAAAACCTACAGATTCTTCCATAGGGAAATGGTTAGGAAAATGATAGTGAATGCCCCCCGAAGAATAGCTCTTATTAAAAACTGAATTTTGAAGACTCTAAGACAACATGCCATTAAGGAAAAAAAGCCACATGATTAAAAGTGAGCATGCCCTGTAATTACACCTCCATAAAATAAATGTACATGACAGATCTGCAAGGTAATATAGAAAAAGATTAATAGTTATTATTAGGGTCATGGGGTTGTTGGTAATGTTTTCTCTTAATAAAAGGGAAAGAAAACTATAGGGAATTGTGATTCAAGCCTGGATTTAATTCTGATATTGCTGCATCTGATTATGCAACTTTGAACCTTTCTGGGCCTCAGATTCTTCATCAGTAAAATGAAAGGTGCATTCAGGAAGCTCTGAAATGGTTCTGCTTCCAGCCGCCGAGGTTCTGCAGGTCGTTTCCCAGCCTTGCTCCTATCAGCTAGTTGGTCTTTTGGGCGAATGGTAGCGTCATTGTGCGCAGACAGTTCAACTCCTTTCAGAACTTGGGCGGGTGCAGCGCGGCTCCTGCAGACTCACTCTCACGGCTTGGTTCGACGAAACCCTCAGTGCAACAGTGCCCAGACCACGTACAGCCTTTCCAAGTGAGCCAGAGCAGCTGCCAAGTCCCCGAGGTTAAGCAAGCTGTGAGTGGGTCACTGCGGGCCCTCCTGCCCCCTGTCCAGCCTGAGTCCTTTGCTTGGCTCTGGAGGTCACATTCCCGGGACCCTGACTCCAGGCTGCCTTCCGGGCTCCCCACTTCTTCCACAGTGGCTTTTGATGAGCCAGAGAGAATTTCTGCTCATTGTGTGGCTTGTCTCTCCTAGAAGATCTGCAGGTCGTTCGTCACCCTTCATCACAGCGTGCAGATGTCATTAGTCTGCTTTGATCTGAGTTGCCAGGTGCCCATGTGCAGGTGGCACCAGGCCTCGAAGAGGAAGCTTTTATGAGGTGCCAGCTGGCTGACAGACCCTTAACCCCATGCCCTAGGTTGATGTTCACCTACTCATGGTGGCTACACCCCAACGGGCCAAGCTTGTTCGCTGCCACCCAGGTGAACCTGGATGACGAGGGAGGGTTTGTGAGTGGGAGGTTGGGTGGCTGCTCTTCCTAGCAGTGCAGCAAAGGAAGGTCGTTAGTGAAGGCTGGAAAACAAGGCCGGAGTGTGTGTGTGTGTGTGTGTGTGTGCGCGCGCGCGCGCACGCGTGGGGCGTTCCTTGGCTACATGTGCACTGTGGCAAGCAAGCCCTGGTGACCCCAGGCCCCTGGCACCAGGGACATAAACGCACCCTGCCGGGATAGTCTGAGCACCCAGCAAGGGACGGTGTGTGTTGATACTCCGTGAGGTGCCAGACGCTATGTCCGGGTGAGGGCGACAGGGCCGCTCCGAAATCTGTGCAGTAGCGGCGTGGAAGCGTAACACGGCCCCATTGTCTTCACTGTTGAAGGCTCTGGAGAGGAGAGGCGTGTCTGTTCCGTGCAGTGGGCCTTGTGCTGTGCCCAGGGTCAGCTGTGGAAATGGCAATGGGATGAAAGCCAGAGGTGGCTCTCCAGGGTGGTCCCGAGAGTCAGAAATCCCCAGCTTGCCGTCGAGGCCCTGTCTGGCCCACTCCCGGCCTCGGTCTCCAGCTCTGGGCTCGCAGATCACTCACAGCAGCCTGAAAGGAAGCAGCTGCCTCGGTGCGGCAGACTCACCCCACAGGAGGTCCGGGGGCCAGAGGGCGCCTAGCCCCTGCCTCATCCCTGAGGCACAGCCCCCGACATGCCCAATGCCCAACGTGAAGCAGGGGAGGCTTATTTTGCCCCCCAGTCTGTGGAGGTCTCAGGCCACAGTCAGGTGGCCCCTAGGCGGGAAGCGTGGTGGGGGAGGAGAGCTGCTCACCTCCTGGCAACTAGGAGGTCAAGGGGGAGCCCGAAGGGAGACACAGCCTCCTGTGACCGCCTCTTCCGACCCAATGTCACCTAAACACAACTCGGCTGTGCTGCCCCAGAATTCAGTCGCTTTGCAAAAGCCCCGCCTTTGGGGGACCTCCAGGTAAGAACCGCAGTGTGGGCAGCGCCAGGCGCCCACTCCCAGCTCCGCAGTGAGCAAGAGCCCCACCCTGACAGGTGCGGTGGTCGTCACCCCTCAGCCATCCCCACACTGACCTGGGAGGACAGAGGGCCTGTCCTTGGATCCAGCCTGGCTCTGAGGAAGGCTGAAGCACGACGGAGGAGGGAGGAGGAAGGAGAGATCCTGGAGAGGAGGGAAGCTTGAGAGAGAAAGGCAGCCGGGAGTGAGGCCGCCCGCTGAGGAGATGCCCCCCGGCCCTGCAGCATAAACACCGCAAGCCAAGGGGAAGTGGGATGGAGAGGGGGAACCTTCGGGAAGGCTGTGAGGGCCCAGCGTCATTTCTTAAAGCTGCCTGTGAATCTGCGATGGTCCCCAAAACAAACAAAGAAGTTTTTTAAAAATTAGGATCTTTTAAATACAACAGACTCTAAAGGGTCCTGTACCACATTCTCAGGGAGCAGCTGTGTTTTGATTTGCTGTTGGTACTGGGAATGGAACTCTGGACCCTGCGCTTGCCAGGCAGGTGCTTGTGGTACTGAGCTCTATCCTTGGCCCCAGCCTGTGTCTTAACGCTTTATTAGTGTCCAGTGAGCATGAAAATCGATGCCGATGAGTGATGAAGTGAGGGATTTGGTGCCGCAGGAGGGTCGCGCCTTGCAGACGGCTCGCTGAGCATGAGCAGCCGGGCACGAGCGCCCGCATGTCACACGACCCTGTGGATGTGAGATACCAAGTCTGAGCAAATCCGCAGCGAGGCGGTGTAGAGTAGTTGTTGCTCGGGGGCTGCTCATGGGGACAGCTCTCTTTTTCCAAGTGATGTTCTAAAACAAGGTTGTGGTGGTTGTACACTCTGTGACTACACTCGAAGCCACTGCATCCTGCCCCTAGACGTGTGAGTTTTACAGTATGCGAATTGTGTCTCAGTCAAACTGTAAAAAACGGAGGTGCCTCTGACAGTTTTAATAGGGGTGTAGGTTGAAAAATGTCTTATCTGAAAGGCATGGGACCAGATGAGTTTTAAATATGTGTTTCTGCTTTTAGAGCATCTTCATATATTTAATGAGCTATCGTAGGGATGGAGCCTAAGTCCAAACATGAAATTAATTTGTGTTTCAAATGCCCCTCATATTCATAGATTGTAATTTTTTTTTTTTTTTTTGGTTTTTCTCCGGTACTGGGAACCGAACTCACGACCTTGTGCTTGCCAGGCAGGCGCTTTTGCCGCTGAGCTAAATCCCCAGCCCCCTAGATTGTAATTTTATACAATATCTTAACGCGCCTACTTTTTGGCTTTTTTTGGTGGTGATGGTGGTACTGGGAATCAAACATAGGCCATTCTCCATGAGCTCCATCCTCATCCCTTTATTTATCCTTTTGTTTTGAGACAGGGTCTTGCTACATTGTCCAGTGGGGCTGGAACTTGAGATCCGCCTGCCTCAGCCCACCAGAGAGGTGGGGTTATGGGAATTCACCGCCTCTCATGTTGTGTGCTTGTGTTTTGGCTGGGACCTGTCACAGAAGGTCAGGTGTGGAATCTTCTGCTTGTGGAATCACGTTTCGGGTTCTGAGCATTTTTGGATTTTGGATTTTGGATGATGCATCAACAATGTGCAGTGGTGCTCTGGAAATAGGTGGCGGAGTTTTGATGACAGCAGTGCAGGCCGTTGTCCCAGGGCGTGTTCTTGGTCCGTCACGGGCAGGTTCCCGGGCTGCCGCAGTGGAGGTTCCAGCTGTGCTTCTCGAGGGAGGGAGCAAAAGCCAGGGCGAGTGGCAGGTGCTTTACCTGCACTTTCCTACATGCCAGTGGCCAAGCTGTCCCTTGGGCAGGGCCAGGTGGCTCTGGAAGGGCCCTGGAGAGGCGGGCAGGCTGGGCTGTGCATTCCAGGCCCATGCTGCTCCCTCCGGAAGTCGGAAGTCAGTGTGACCTTCTGCCCTGTTCCCGGGGAGCAGCTGTTCCCAGGAGTGCTCTGGTGGAAGAGGGCTGTGGGAAAACATGTGCGGCTTCTCGGGGACACGTTCCCAAGTGTCATGAGCTGCTGAGGGAAGTGTGGCTGTCCATGCCAAGCTTGGCCTCATCTGCATGCTGAGTTTTCAGGGGCCCCTGATGCGGGTATTTACTGGGTTTGCGAGTGGGAAGAAGCCATGGACGGCCCCGCAGCCGGGAACCCTGATGTGTGTGGTGTGTCGTGATGCTGTTGTGGGTGTGAATGCCGCTTGGTGGAGAGGCAGCCAGGAAGGGCTGAGCATCCAGCAGCTGTGTTCACGCTGGTCTGCGGCAGGTCCCAGGTTGCATTTAAAAGCAAAGGTTCCCTGGTCCCATCCTGGACCCATAGTCAAGAACCTGCTTTTGTGTAAGAAGTCCAGGCCGTTCTTGTGCATCCTGGAGTCTGGGGAGTGCGGCACCTGGCGCTCTCCCTTCCCTCGGGATTTGGGGTCTGAGTCCTCTCACTGGTCCTCCAGTGTCCTTGGCAGTGGTCCCTCCCACTCTGGGGAGGGCTAATGGAGGCGGAGCTGCAGCAGGTGCCTGCTTGGGCTTCATGGAGGGGTGGTCATCCTGCTTGCGGTCTTCTCCTGTCCCTTATTTGGAGGGGAGGAGAAGCAAATCTTATGGAGAAAATGAGCTCTTTCTCATAAGACTGAAGGGCTCAGTGGTAGAGCCCTTGCCTGGCATGCATGAGCCCTGGGTTCCATCCCTCACACCACCTGTCCAAAGTAACAATAAAGAATAAGAGGTACAAAGGGGAACTTGTATGACCAAACATTAAAATATACCAAGAAGCTGCCATATTTACTACTGGCAGAGATAAATGGAACCAAAGAAAACACTCCTGGGACAAAACCTGGGCTTCTCCCTCTGTAATGTACTATATATAAATTTAAAATATTTCTCTAATAGTAATAACATTTTAAAAGAGTCACCATATTTCAACAAGGGGAAAAAGATTATTCAGTAGATATGAGCATGGGGTCTTAGCCTCAGTGGTCCTTGTATTTCTTTGAGATTTTATCTTTGAGACAGGGTCTCACTATGTCATTCAGGCTGGCCTTGAGCTCACAATGATTCTCCTGCCTCAGCCTCTTGAGTGCTGGGATTACAGATGTGTGCCACTATGTCTGGTTTGTATGTTTTTTCTTTTGTTTTTTGTTTTTTTTTTTTGGTACCGGGAATTGAACTCAGGACCTTGTGCTTGCCAGGCAGGTGCTTATGCCACTGACCTATATCCCCAGCCCTGTGTGGTGTTTTTCTAATCCCAAACAGTAGGTCTGCAGAACATATTGGGCTTCTTTCTTTACATTGGCTGGGGAGTCTAGCTTTAAACCTTGCAGTGTACAACCATGAATGCTCTTTATCTCTGGACACATACATATGCACACACAAACATACATGCATTCAGTACATACAGACATGTCTACACAAACACACGTAAACATACCTACCATGCTTCATTCGCTCTGTGTCCCACTGTGTTTTTGCTTCCTTGTTTTCATCTTTTAGTCTGATTTTTGGTTTATCAAGTTTTATATATTAAATATCCTTTTATTTCACTTGAAAGCATTTTTGGAAGGAGGAAGCCTGTAACTATGGAAACAGACTATAATATATAGGATAACGACTTTGAGAAAATATGGCAAATCTGAGTATTGGGTCATGGGGAGGGTGGTGTTGATTGGACTGGATATGATACTAATTTTCCGTAAGATTTTCAGTAGTTTTGTAATTTTCTACTTAAAGCAAAATTACAGCATTCAGAAAAGTTGCTGTTTTCTTAGAAGGGGGTTTTTTCCCGTGCAGAGAAGGGGTGTCCTGTCTGCCAGCGTAGGGGACGGAGGCGGGAGAGGCTGAGGGGGCCAGCAGGGCCGTGGGCTTGAGCGGGACAGGTGCTGGGTTCCAGAGTGCTGTGTACCTGCGGGTGCTGTGTCTGCAGAACCACCAGCTGTGGATTCAAGCAGCCCCAGATTGAAAAATGTTTGCCAAAAAAAGTTCCTGAAAAGTTCCAGAAAGCAAAACTGAAATATGCTTTGCAGCAAGCACTAAGGCTGACTCCACGTGCAGGTGTGAGGCGTAGGGGTCGTGTCAGGTGTCATATGTAATCTAGAGATGGTGTAAAGTATACGCGAGGAGGCTGGGGTGTAGCTGTAGCTCAGTGGTGGAGTGCGTGTTTAGGGGCTCTGGCTCCGTACTCAGCACCAAAAAGTACCCCCCCCCCCAAAACAGCAAAACAAACCCCAGGAGAACGTGCACAGGTCCTTTGTAAGTATGCTGCTGATTTTAACACAGGGGATTTGAGCCTGTGTGGAGTCTGGAGACCTGGGGCAGGTGGCAGCGGCAGGGTCTTGGAGCCAGGGCTTCTCAGTTCGGGAGGATGACTGGATCACTCTTGGTTCTCTGCCTGAGCTTGCCCAGTGGGATGTGCAAGGGCAGAGGGAACGTGCTTCCATGTCATTAGGACATTTGTGGAGCTCTTCCCATATCTGAACATCCAGTTGCTGCTCTGAGGAGGGCGGCACTGCCTGGGGAGCAGCAAAGGGGGTGGCTTTGCAGAGGGGCATGGCTGTGCAGAGGCTTCTGCGGGCAGCAGCCAGGTGGCCACGGAAGTGAGGAACCTGCAGGGTGGCAGTGGTTGACCAGGTAGGGGACAGAGAGCGCATCAGGGCGATTAGATCTGCTGGACCAGCAAATGGTTTGAATTCAGCTCTGCAGCACCTGCTCAGAGGGTGCAGAAGATCGGCTGGCCGCTTGGGAGGGTGGTTTGCAAGAGTGAGAGAGGAAGGTGGGCGCAGCCAGGGACCGCCCAAAGTGATGGCTACAAAGTGGTGTTTTTGTGGTTTTGCGGGGAGCCTGAAGGTATGGTTTCAAAAGAAAAATTGGAATTTTTATCATCACTTTCTGCATTCCCATTTTACCAATAGGATAGGCTTGCGTGAAAAGTGTCCATTATTTTTAACTTTCGTTAGATGACGTCACATGACAGATTCTAGAAATGTCTACGTTTGTTTAATTACATAAAGCAAATGCTTATGTTTTATACTAATACTTAGTTAAAAAGTAAGTACTATCAAAGGAAAATTTCACTTAGATGGCCGTATTTAAAAATTTTCAAAAACGTTTTTGATTGGCACATAGTACTTGCACGTTCTTACAGGGCACGGTATGATACTCAGTGTGCATGTGCAGTTTGTAATACCCCTGTCAGAGTAAGTGGTGTCTCAGATAGCCGTATTTCTGATGTATTCAAAGCCGAGTTCAGCTGATCACAGTTGAGCAATGTCTGCAGAATTTGATCCATTTCAGAAAACTGAACTCACTAGCATTGCCTGCCCCAGCATTTTCTTAACTCAGAACTGCTTACCTGGGTGTAGAAAATCTAATGTTTTATTTAGGAGGAATGCATTCATTGTTTTAGGCATCTAGAGTCCTGGGTTTTGTCTCTACTATTGCACATGTTTGATTTAACCTTGGCAAATCAAGTCAATTTGTATGTTAGTGCTTTCTGTGAAGAAGATGGGTAATAGTTCCAGTAAACTGCCCATTATCATGGTAGGGGAGGGCTCTTCAAGACCTATGAGAGGTAATAATAGTGCATGCAAAGGCCCTGTGGCCAGAGGGAGCAGGCTGCTGTTGTAACACCTGAAAGACAGTAGCTGGACAGCAAAGTGCAAGTTAGAGATGCCAGCGCCCCTTGAGAGGTAGACCAGGGCCAAGCTGGCGGGATCTCATAGACTTCTTGGGGACTTTAATCTTCACATGGAGTATGAGGGAAGCCCTGGGACGATTTAAGTCAGGGAACAATATAATGTTGATGGACATGCTGTCTCATTTAATCCCTGTAATAAATCCTAAGTGCCAGGAATTCTTACCCCCATTTAAACCGGGGCAGTGGAGACTGAGTAGTTTGTGGGGCGTCTTGCAGGTGAACGGTGGAACCAGGGCCGCTGGAGGCCACGGTCCTTTGTCGTCCGTATCAGCCTACCTCGATAATGACACAGCGGCAGCCACAGTCTCAGAGCGCTTTGAACTCTAAGATGAAAGATTCCCCTTCAATTACAGAGTGGTATTATGCTTCAGCCGCAGGAGCGGCTGGAGAGGGTGGGGACGTCGCCGGGCTTCGGAGAGCCCCAGCGTGCCTGGCCACGGTCCAGTCTCTCCGGGGCCCGGCTGTCTGGGGGCACTCACTGTGCTATCAGCAGCAAGCAGGGTCTGGCTGCTCAGTGAGCCATCTGACACTGCCTTTGTCCATGGGACTCATTGTCCGTGAAATGCGCCCTGGGGACCGCGAGCGGGGAAATCAGATCGGCCGTGCATGCGTGCTTTCACAGAGCGTCCACCAGGGCCAAGTTTCTGCTTTCTGCCTCTGGGTAGTCGGCGGCTTAAGTGCATTCTTGGGATACTGGCTGGGGAGATCGCTGTCTCCTGGTCATGTAGGGGAACCAGGAAGCCTTGCTCCGGGCTTGAGGGGTGGGGGGACACCTGTCGGCCGTGGCCTGTGGGTTTCTTGTCACTGATGACAAATGTCTGCTTCTTCCTAGTTGACCATGTGGTCCCGGAGCCTGGGACAAGCCTGCTGGCTGCCTTCGACCAGTGGAGGGAGTGGGCCGACAGCAAGTCCTGCTGCGACTACTCTCTGCACGTGGACATCACCGAGTGGCACAAGGGCATCCAGGAGGAGATGGAGGCGCTGGTGAAGGACCACGGTAGGTTGCACAAGCCTGGGTTTCCCGTTTCCATTCAGTCCATACATGGGTGTCGCTCTGGGAAGCTGGATTCTGGAAGTCGTGGCAAGGACCAAGGGCTTCGGGCTGCAGCCCCTGCTGACCCAATGCGGTCACCTCATCTTCCTCAAGGGCAGGCCTGGCTTCTGCGCCTCTTCTCGCTCACAGCCAACCGGTGTGAGGTACCCAGGCTCTTGAGCCAGGCTGGGAGCCGAGGGGGAGCGCTGAGAGAGATCGAGTCCCCTGGGAGGACAAGTGTCCCAGGCAGTCACCTGAGCTGTGAGGGCTGGGGCAGCCTCTTCCCACAAGCGTGGCATCCAGGATAGAAGGGAGGGTGAGGAGACACTTTGGAGATGACCTCAGGGGTCTTTGCTGTTGCAAAATTTCCAGGGATTGGGAAGATTCCCAGGGAGGTAGGTGCAACCATTACTACCGCAAGTAGCCTCTAGGACTCTTGTAAGCACACACCTGGGAGTGTGGGTGGTGGAGCAAAGCACCTGATCTCCGTGGTCTCCTAGAGCTCAGCTGTGGGTTAGCTCCCTGGGGTCATTCACTTGTGAAATCATCCGATTTCCTTCAGAGGCTGAATAATATTCCACCATGTACAGAGACCTTGGTTTGTCTCTTTATCCGTCGGTGGTTGCTTGAGTTGCTTCCGCCTCTTAGGTCACTTGCACCTGTTGATTTAGGGTTCTGGAACGCCAGGACAGAAGCGCCTATGCAGTGAGTAACAAGGCAGGAGGGTCAGGCATGGTGGCGCATGCCTGTAATCTCCACATTCAAGAGGCCGAAGCAGGAGTATCGCTGTGAATTCATGGGCAGCTTGGGCTGTGTAGAGTTCAAAGCTGGCTTGGAATACAAAGCGAGGCACTGTCTTAAGAAAACAAAAACCTAAAAACAAAACAAAAAAAGAACAAATGAATCACCCCTTCAAAAAACTCTGGGATGGACACAAATGTATAAAGATATGGTAGGTATCCATTGATACTGTGCAGAAAGCTCCAGAATGAGAGACTTCAATCTCAGGTTCGTTTCTTTACCCTTCCACAGACTAGCTGTGTGACCTTGGGCCAATCACTGAATTTCTGTGGGTCTCAAGTTTGAAGAAAAATCTCTTCAACTAGGATATTGAACTTTAAGATGTCTCCTCAGAGTTTTTCCAGCACAAAGCTTTACAAACAAGAAAATAGGCAACATTTTGACCTCCCTTTGGCATATACCCAGACTCCATTGGATTTGGCTTTCAATGCTTAGAGTGGATCTGCTCCAGAATAGGCTGGAGGGTAACCATGGCAACTGTTGCCTAGCAAGGAGAGCAGGGCCAGGATGTCCGGAGGCATTTAACTTAGGCAGCGTCCAGCACCCCAGGTGGTTTGAATTAAGCTCCAAGCCTGCGAGGTTGTCAGGATGATTGTTTGAAATTGTGATGGATGTCGGGCATGGATGTTTGGTCTGGTGCCTTGAGAGGCAAGACCTGTAAGACGCCAGGATGAGCACTGTGACACATCTGCTTGTTGAAGTAATGAGCCGTATTTAAAAAAAAAAAAAATTCTGAAAAATCACAGGGCAATGTGCTTGCCAAAAAAATGATGCTTATTACTGATCTTCTTAGACTCTTCTAGTTCATGTTTTAAAAAGTCGCAACAGACTTGTTTTGGGAGCAGCCTTTTTTATTTTTTAAAGTCACCGTGGTGAAATACACATCTTGTAACACTTCCCACTTTGAGCCATGATATTATCACTACCTCTTTCTTGTCTGTCTCGTAGGGGTAAATTCCTTCCTCGTGTACATGGCTTTCAAAGATCGCTTCCAGCTCACAGATTCCCAGGTAAGAAAGTGACCTCTTTCAACAGGCTCACTGCTGTTCGTCAGCCGGCCACCGCAGCTGTCAGGAGGGTTACCACCGGATGTGTGTCCCTCAGCGGCACGGGACAGGGCTGCTAGGTTCAGTTAGCTGTAATCAGCCTATAGGGAGAGGGTGCACCGAGGGCCTGTGCCCTAGCAGGCGCTGGATCTGACCCTTGGGCCCTTTAGCTGGGGTCCAGCAGGGCACTCGGCCTCCTTGGCGAACCTCTTGTGGTCCCCGAGCCTCTCCGCCTTCCTCCATGCCCATGAGTGGCGGAGGGGGTTCCTCTGCCAGAAGTGGCTGGGAACATGGAGAGACTCCCAACTCTGATCCCGCCTTTCCTCTGTCTCAGATATATGAAGTCCTGAGTGTGATCCGGGATATTGGGGCCATAGCCCAAGTCCACGCGGAAAACGGCGACATCATCGCAGAGGTACAAGGCTTCCCTCTTTGTTCTTTCTTCACCCTGGAGGGGAGGGTGGGGGACATAGCCTAATGGAAGCCGGGTGACGTTGGTAGCTGAGTGCCCCAGTGGGGCACCAGAGAGCCTGGAGTCCTGTGCTGGGCACTGCTGAACACCAGGCACTTGTGGGACATACGGCCGGTTCCCAATCCCTCCTCTGCGACACAACTGCCTCGTTACGCCCAGGCTCGCGTGCTGTGGCCCAGCGCCAGGAGTGCACTGGGTTTTGGTGGCCCGGGGACAGCTGAGTGGTTTGGGGAGGGTGTCATTGATCTGTCCTGCTCAGAGGACTGGGGGTGGGGCAGTGAGCCTTGGGCCCCACCGAGTGGCCCGCAGTGCCCGTTTCACATCTTGCTCAGGGTGCTCTCTGCCCAGGCCTCCAGCCCTCCCAGGTTCGTGAAGTGCGGCTCCCTGACCGCCTGGCTGTCTTTGCACATTTCAGGAGCAGCAGAGGATCTTGGATCTGGGCATCACAGGCCCCGAGGGACACGTGCTGAGCCGGCCCGAGGAGGTGAACATCTGCAAACGGAACGCGCGCCTCGCTGTGCCGGGGACACAGAGCCCACTTTGTGCCTCTGGAGATGGGGCTGCTTTGACACAGACCTGGTCTCTCTGTGGTCGTGTGTGTGTGTGTGTGTGTGTGTGTGTGTGTGTGTGTGTGTACACAGGCAGAGCAAAGTGTCGGACTGAGCCTGGGGCAGGACATCATGGCTCACTTAGCTGGACAGCTGCACTGTCCATCTCTGGCTGTCCACGCTCTTTCTTGAGTAGACACAAACGCTTTTGGAGTAGTATCCTGCAGTCTGGGTTTTAGTGGCTTCTGACTTAAGGCCAACCCCTAAAACACGCGATGGGGATCAGAAAACTCTTCTACATCCCTCAAGCACACAAGGGGAAGTGTGCATTCTCCCACCATAAGCCCGCGCAGGGCACAATGAAATCACCAGGGCCTTGTGGATGGAATCTTTTAAAATTGCGGAAGAACTTGGCACAGGGCCGTGGCTGGCCCCCGATAGCACTCTGGATGGTGGGGAGCGTAAGAGGGCGCGGGGCAGCGTGTCCCAGCTAGAATCTGTGACTCTAAAATTCTTCACAGAAGTCGCTTCTGCCGAGGGGCTGGGGCTTCAGGTAGAAGCTCTGACTGAGGAGAAGTCTTGCAGCTCGGGGCAAAGAGATGGAGGAGGGAGTCCTGTGCAGTGGCCAGTCCCCTTCCTTTCCTGGAAGGAAGCCTCAGAACAGACGAGAGGAAGATGCGCAGAGCAGGTCCTCAGGGACTGGGTGGATGGAGGCGTACTGTTGGCTTCTTCCTTGCAAAAAGAGGTGGCAGGAGATGAAGGGGCGGTGAAGGCTCGGGGCTTTAGAGCTGTCTGCAGAGCAGAACACACAAACAGGAAGCAAGCTGGCCTGGGCTTTCTGGAAAGGAGAGAACTATCCAGGAGGCGTTGTTCTGCTTGCTCCTTTGACCAGAAAAATTGAAACCATTTGTCCACAGCTCAGCCCAGGAGGCTTCCCTTGTAGCAGTTGTCGCAGAGAGAATTGCAGGGTCCCAGTAGCTCCCTGTGAAGGCGCCATCATGTGGGCCATGCGATTCTCACTGGTCAGGGCTGGATACCCGTCATGCGGGGCGCTGATCCCAGCCTTCCATGAGTCCTTTCAGCCCCGGGCAGCCCGGTGAAGTGAGGAGGTCACACGGGCTTGAAGGACAGCT
This sequence comes from Chinchilla lanigera, assembly GCF_000276665.1. NCBI lineage: Eukaryota > Metazoa > Chordata > Mammalia > Rodentia > Chinchillidae > Chinchilla > Chinchilla lanigera. The sequence continues at coordinate 49,284,265 of NW_004955403.1, forward strand.
GAAGGAGGTTCACCTTCAGGCCCCAGGCTCCAGCTGCGTCTTCCGGGATCCTGGTAAAAATTTTCCAGTTTGCCAAGAGGGTTCTGTTGTGTGTTAAGCTCCGAGTGGGCGATAGGAATACAATATGGAACTGCTCGGAGTGAGAGCAGTGAGAGGGAGGAGCTGGCTGTGTGTAGAAACAGCAGCTAATAACATGCACAGTTGAACTTCTGAATGCCCTCCAGAACTTTCCATAACCAGCATAGCGATGGCCAACTGGTACCAAAACTTTCCAGAACATTCTCCTGCCACTGCATGCTTACTTTCTTCCCAGTGTACCACGTGAGACCACCTGCTAGGGCTTCCCCTGGGTTTTAGCCAGGGAGATGGACCAGGTGTGCAGGATTCCAGAAGTCACCTACCCGAAATGGATGAGTGGCCATAGGGCAGCTCCCTGTGGGGACAGTGTGAGGAGAGCAGTGTAGCTGCTGAGCGGGACTCACAAGGAGCTGGGGAGAAAGGCAGACAGAATGGGTGGGCCGGGAGCGTAAGACCTCATGTCTGGGAAGAGAGCAGGGACTCGGATGTGGTAATGGAGAATCCTTCACAGAACCGGACCTTCCCAGTGGGGCCTCACAGAATGCGGTGACTGCGATGGGCCGTGAGCTGGGGGCGGGGACTGTTGAGGACCTGCAGTGTACCGACACTGCTGTGTGTCCCTGGTAGGTTATCTCCCTTGCTGGGCTTTCTCTTGCCTCATCTGTAAAATTAGAAGATGGGCTAGATGACCTCCCACATTCCTGATTTGATTTTAAACTCTCATACTATTTTTGAAATACTTTTTATTTTATTTTTGGTTATTTGAGACAAGGTATCACGATGTATTTCATGATGTTGGCCTTGAACTTGCTATGTAGGCTTGGAATTTATGGCCGACCCTCCTGCCTCAGCCGGCCCAGTGCTGGGATTACAGGTGTACACACCACTGCAACCTTATTTTTGCAGTATTTTAAAGAAATACTATTTAAGTCAGAGTCGAGGGGTACGGAAAACTGTATGCTGTGTATCAGAGATGTACACATCAACCCAGAAAGGTAAAAGGTTTTGGGTGGAATGTGGAGAATTGGGGTTTAAGTGACCTCCTCTTCCAAGAGCTCATGTTTTAGTTTGTCCTCTTGCTGGCTGGGGCGGGGATGGGGTTTGAGCTCCATTCCCAGGGAATGAGCAAACCCAGACCCCTGGAACCCAGCTCTTCTCCCAAGACCAGTCCCACAGGGGAGGAGCAGCCCCCTGATGAGGGGTTGGGGGGGTTGTAGTCCCCCTTAATTAGAACGTTACACCCCCCAGTGTACACTGCACAGGCCTGGGCCTACCTCTTGTTCTTACTGAGCTCAGAATGGTGCCTCTTTTGCTGTCACACTTGCTCTGGGGACTCCAGGACTCTTCAGCAAGGAGAGGAAGAAGGAGGGCTGGGAGGGCAGGTCCTCAGCTATCCCAGGAATGAAAAACATTTGGGTGTTCAGCGAGTGCTTTCAAGACCATTTGCTTTGCCTGTGCATTTCCTGACGTCTCTCTTCGCAGGGTTGCTGTCTGAGCGGGCCCCATGGGACTGAAGCTGTCTTAGATCCTCTCAGTAGCTGAGTGGGAAACACCAGGGCAGAACCCGAGCCTGAGCTCTGCCGAGCTGTCTTGGAGATAGAGTCGAAAATCTCCTTGGGTGGGAAGTAGATGCTTCACATGCTGTTCTTGTGAAGTCGCAGCTCTGCTGAACTCCTAGCTTGAAGTACCGTTAATAAAGAGCAGGCGTGTAGGGTGTCTGTGCAGAAATCCCTTTAGAGTACCTGCTGTATAGCTGGCTCTATTGGCCTTTTCTCCTTTTCCCTCTAAGAATTCACACTACAGTGTGCTGCCTGGATTGGGCCAAGAGAGATACCCAGAAATCCACAGTGACTTTCAGAGCTCTGCTGTAGTACGGTTTCACCTGTCTATAAAATCACATTATCAGTTCGAGCAGCCAGGGTGTCTTCCCTGGACTACTAAGCAGTCATCGCAGTGGTACCAGAGTTGCACTAGACTGTGAATTGGCTGGCCACATTCACATCTCACAGGCCCTTGGTGTGCAAAGAAAGCCGCCACCTGCCTGCCTCCCCGCCCCGTGAGCACGCATTGCTTTGTGGGTGCTGCTGGCCTCCAATTGAAGCCCAGCCCAAAAGTTGTATCCCTGACTCCGGAGCAAGAGAGCAGGACGGGTGTCCCGGATTGAGATCAGCCAGTGTCTGCAGGTGGTGGTTCTCAAACACCAGCAAGGCCTCCGTACAACCCACTGACTGGCTACTGGTGGTGGGTTTGGGGTGGGGCCCAAGAATCTGCATCTGTGGTGGTCCCAGGCTGATGCCCACGCTTTGAGAAAGGTCGGAGGGAAGTACCCCATCTTTGGAACTACCCAGTATTGAGGAACCCTGGTGCCCCTAGAGGACACGGCAGTCGCTGGTGGAGGTAAAGAGCTGAGTGGCTGGGGTCCTCATGCTCGGTTCTCTCCCTTAGGTCGAGGCGGAAGCTGTGAATCGGTCCATTACCATCGCCAACCAGACCAACTGCCCGCTGTACATCACCAAGGTGATGAGCAAGAGCGCCGCGGAAGTCATCGCCCAGGCCCGGAAAAAGGGTGAGTGTGGCCGCCGGCAGGTGTGGAGGGGAGGGGGAGGGTCACGTTCATCACCTTCCGCCCTTGACCTAATTACAGCCCAGCGGGGCAGGGAGCTCCTGTTTCCTCCTTTTGTTCCACAGCTTCGCCCTTGCTCTAGTCTATTTAAAGCAGAAGCACCGCTAAGGCCGGTACCCCTCATAGAAAACTTGGATTTGAGCTGTGTGGTGTAATTAAGCCCAGCATGGGTGCAGGTTCCGTCAGTTTCCATCGACCACTGCGCGGAGGGTTATTTTGCAAAACGGATCTCCCCACCCTGGTTGGAGGTGCTGTCCTCCAGGGTGAGTCAGGGCCCTGTGCAGGATAGCTTTTATCCCAGGGCTCATCTCCGTCAGGTTTGGGAGCTCCAATTACTGCATGTCAGGGAGTGGTGGCTGCATTCGTGCGGCTGGGGCTCTGTAACCACTGCGGGTCCGTTGAGCTGGTCCTTGGGGACCAGTTCCCCAAAGCATAGCTCTTAGTGCTTCCCGAGGGGACGTTGCCTGGAGGACCTCACCCGTTATGGTTGCAGCAGAGCCCGCTGTCACCTGCTGCATGAATATGGCCCCTCACTGCATGTTTCGTGCTTGGGAGTTGGTGCCACGTACAGAAAACCTGAGGGCTAGAGTTGGTTGAGGTGGGGGGCATAGCTGGATCTAAACTAAGCAGTCTGGAAGGGATCCTTCCTAAGCTGTGCGTGGTAACGCATGCATGCAATCCCAGCACTCTGGAGGCTGAGACAGGAGGATCACTGAGATTCTAAGACCAGCGTGAGCTATCTAGTGAGTTCAAGATCAGCCTCAACTGCATAGCAAGACCTTGTCTCAAAAAACAAAATCTTACTCAGGAAATACCTGAGCGATGGAAATAAAGCATTCAGAATGCTTTTAGTAGCAGCACTGTTTATAAATTCAATCAGTTGAAGAATAAAAATTTTCCAAGTTTGATTAAGATAAAAGGAAAACTAGAATTGGATTATACTGTAAAAATAAAAGGCAAATTAACATAAAAAACAAGACAAAGCAGTAAGTAATCAAAGAGCCCCTTGCGTTTTTCTTTTCTCTCTGTTGTGTTGTTCTGCCTCTTTGCTTCTAACTCTATCTCCGTGTCTCCATTTCTCGCTGGGTTTCTGGTTTTCTCTTTTTCTTGTCTCAGTCTCCTCCCTCCCTCCCTGTCTCCCTCCCGCCCTCTCATTCTCTCCCTAGTCTCTGTGTCTGCCTCTGTGTGCTTATCTCAGTAACAGAGCACTTCGGCCTCCAGAGCTCCATCTGGACTTCTCCGTGGGGTGTGAGCCACACGGAGCCCAGAAGGCTATGGGATCTTTTTCCCTGGCGAGTCTCTCAGTACGGGGCCCAGAGTAGATTGCTCGGTGACCAGTGAGTGTGCCCGTCCCAAGAGATGGTGGCTTCCAGATGGCTCCAGTGAGTTCTGCTGCAGGTCTTGGAGCTGCCTGGGGACCCTAAGGCTTTGCATCAAATGATTGCTGCTCTGCTCTTGGGGACCTGCCCTCTCCTGGCTGTTGAGAGACGTTGTCTTTTCCGAGTAGGAAGGCATCGCCTAAACTCATAAAGTCTGCTCGGAACAGGCTGTGAGTTGTTTGCCAGGAGACCCATGGATGGTGACCCAGTGAGTGGCTTTTTGTCAAGAGGAGTGGCACGCACCTGTGGGCTCAGCCCCAGCCCTGAACACCTGTTACAGCCCTCCTGATGCTTTCTTGGAGCCTGGGAATGGCTGGCATAGTGTCCAGAAAGGAGAAGACGAGGCAGCTTATTTTGTTTTTTTACCAATCACTCCTCACGATAACACCTAGCGTGTCAGACAAGCATTTTAACATCGTTTTGAATGGAGGCCTTGCTGGCCTGGGTTTCCCCACGTTCAAGCGCTTGCCTGTCCAGTGAGGAAGGGTCTGCCCTCCCAGCTGACTGCGTTAGGGATAGGTGGAGTGGTGGAGGTGACCTCCAGCAGGGCCCAAGTCCCCACTCCTTCCTGGGCCTCAAGTTTCTACAGAAGTGCGGAGCTAGGGTGTGAAGTCCGCATCCGCTTCCTCTCTCGCCCTCCTGCTCAGGGCCGGTGTTCCTCTGTGTTGTCCCCGTCACCTCTGGCTGTGTGTGTCTTGGAGGTGAGCACCGGAGCGACCTCTTTGAATCCACTGTGCTCCAGGTGCGAGGCTACTTGTGCCCACACGGGTCTCCTTCCAGTTAGACACACCTGAGTTGCTAGAAAGGAATTTCAGTGTCTTCGGGCGTCAGCAAGCAGATCAGGAACCCTAGCCTAGCTCACCTCTTGCTCACATTTTCCTGCCCAGGCAAGAATTTCTATATTTTATGTAACTTTGCAGCCCAGTAAACTGAGGCTCAGAGCCGGGGAAGAGTGGATGTGGGACTTGATCATTGGTATCTAACTTCAGGCTGTGAATCTTTGCAGCAATGCTGACTGTCACACTTCCGAGCTATTTTAGTGTTGGAAATGCTTGTGGTCTTTGCCTGTTGGGGCTTAGTTCCTCAGCAAACCTGGTGGAACCTGGAGGCTTACGCCCTGCAGAGGCCTGGGTCATCTGGAAGCAAGGATTCTCAGAGCACCCCGGAGGGAAACAGTAGAAGGTTATCTTAAAGAGTTTGTTCCATGAGATCAGTATCCTGCCACTGATCAAACCCTCTTTATGGTGCACCAACCAACCACACGGTGCTGTGCTACCTGCTTATCATCTCCAGGTCTCGGTTTTCCACTGCAAGGGGAGGGTAGTAATAGAGCCTCATCTCATGGGGTGAGGATGATGTTTAAATGAGATAATATGGGCAAGCACCTGTATAATAACTCTTACCAGTTATCCTCATGATTAAAGGATGAAGGGCTGGCTTGAACTTGAGCTTGTCAGACAAACAGGGCAAAGACACCTGTGACCTACGGCATGAGTTTTCTGCTGAAGATTGTTTTTCTACACAGAAGAGAGGCTCTGAGGTGTCGGGCTGCTGGAGCAGACGCCAAAACTTCTCTACCATTGTGGGCTGTTAAAGAATCAAAATCACACATATATAATCCCAGCATCTGGAGGGCTGGGGCAGGAGGATCACAAGTTCCAGCCCCGCCTCAGTAACATAATGACTTAGCGAGACCCTGTCTCAAAATAAAAAATGAAAGAGCTGGGGATGTAGCTCAGTGTGAAGGCTCTGGGTTCAATCCGAGTACCAGTAACACAAGGTGACATGTCCTTCTCTCAGGGAGGCCCTGTGCCTCCTCACCTACGGACCAGGTGCTTCTGTGTCTAGGATGGGAGATGTTAGGCGAGGGTATGAATGAGAACTGTTTTCTTGTGCTGCCTGACCTAATACCAGTGTGTCCTGTCTCTCATGCGACCCACACTGCCCCTGTCCTACCGTGCTGGGCAGCGGGACAAGGCCTCATCAGCCTCACCTTGCAGATAAGGAGATGAAAACATAGCCAGGACCACAATTCTGTGGACGGTGTTTATTCTTGAGAAGAACTTAGACAGTGGGCAGCTGTATGGGCTCATTTCCTGGAAGAGAAATAGAAATGCAGAAATTGAATATCTTGCCTGGATTGTCCAGCCAAACCCAGATTCCTGGCCATCCGCTCTTGCCCCTGGAGGGCAGTGCTGGGATTTCCTGCCCCCCCAGGGCACCCCAGACTGCATTTGGTCCCTGTGTGACCAGTGTGGATGCTGGTGCCTTCTACATGGGAATGGTAGCCCTGGGCAGTGCCTGCTGACCTTGCCTGGCGGGCACCCTCCTCCACCCTCCTCACGCACCCCCGGAACCCAGAGGCACAAACGTCGGAATAGTTGTGGCTGCGGAGGACGCTAAACCCGCAGAACCACATTCTAGACAGGGTTTCTTATGTCCTGCCGGTCAGTAGGGGTGCTTGGGTGCTGTGGAGGACACATGTTCACGGGGCCCGCCGCAACCTGGGAAGAAACACTTCGTGTGAGGTGGGTGGGCCCCAGGGCAGTCTTGAACCCAGCACTGAGCTCGAGAGTGATAGGTGGGTTGGTTGTGAGTGCCATAAAATCTCACCAAATGCGTACTACGAAAACAGAACCAATAGGAAAGAGAGGGAGAAAGCAAGACCAAGAGAGAGAAAGTAAGACAAAGAGAGAGAGGAGAGTGGAAGGGGTGGAGACAGTCAGACAGAATGGAGAGGGGAGACCCAGGGGAGAGATGGCTGCAGTCAGCTCGCCCCAGTCAGTGCCTTTGTTGGAATAGCAGAGACTGAGGTTGGGAGGTCGGTGTGCATCGGAATCTAGTCTCCGTCATTTCAGTCCTGCATGTGTGAGACATCAGGTTGTCTTGTAGGGTACCTGTAGAAAAACTGGGATATGTGTATTGCTTGACTTGGGAATTTGAACCCCTGCGTTCATTCTTTTCTTTTTCTGCTTTGTCCAGTGCCGTTAGGAGCAGCTGGCCATTTTCACTGTATTTGTTAATGGTACATGAAATATCCTACAGTATCGACACCCATAACCCAGAGCCTTGCCTCTTAGAGCCCGGTGTGGTGGCACATGCCTGTAATCCAAGCACTCTGGGAGGCTAAGGAAGATTGCAAGTTTGAGCAAGTCTTGGGCAGCTTGTACCTTAGTGAGAGCCTGTCTCCAAATTAAAAAAATAAAAAGTAGAAAGATCCAAGATGTAGTCCAGTGTGAAGGCCCTGGGTTCAGTTCCCAGTCCTGCCAAAAAAGGAAAAGGAGAAGAAGAACAAGAGAAGGAGAAGGGGGAGAAGGAAGGCGTGGCAGTAATATTTGTTTGGAGGCATCAATAGTGATATTTTGTGTATCTCTATTACCTTACTGCAGCAGGGACTACAATTGCTCTCTTTACTGGAAACGTAACCAGTAGGGCCTTTAAATTGTATTTGACGAGAGAGCATGTCTGGAAACCTGGGAACTGGATCAGAAAGCTCACCCTTGGAACCAATCTGGGTACCAGAGCGTGACAGCATGGTGCTCAGGCCGGGGGACTGAGGCGTGCGTTCTCTGAAAGAGAGAGTGCAGAGTGTGTGTGTGTGTGTGTGTGTGTGTGTGTTCCGATCCACTGAGGCGTGGATTCTCTGAAAGAGAGGGCAATGTGTGTGTGTGTATGTGTTTGTGTATGCATGTGTGTGTGCATGTGTGTGTGTGTGTGTATGTGTGTGTGTGTTTCTGTCCGTCCCCACTGGTTTTCCACTCTGCTTTTTTGGCTGCACTTTGAGCTGCATTTAGAGGATTTTCTGTTGTTTCTACTTTGGCTTGGTCCTCTGCCGTTCGTTCATGGGAAGTGACTGACTGTCAGACATTTCTCAGCCCCTGCCTTGCATTATTCTTTGTGAATGCACTTGAGCCCCCGGCTGCTGTGAATAAACATCACCCGCCAGGCCCCTGCATTTCCCGGCTTTGCTGGCAAGCCTGCCAGTGGCTGGTGTGGGGTTGCAGCCTTCATGAAGTTGAGACTTTCCCTGGAGAGGAAAGTCACGCAGCTCTACGGCCGCCAAGAAAGCGTCAGCATTGTGTTTAGAGAAGTGCAGAAAGGCCAATTAAGCCATTCCGTGGTTTATTATTATTATTCGTGGTAATTATTTCTGGCACGCAGCTCCCTGATGTCTGTGGCCTGCCTGGGCTCCCTCGTACTTGGTGTTTACAGAACGGGGACAGAAGCCCCGGGGAGGGGAACCGGGCCACTGGTGATGGGTGGAGCCATGCTCCCTGGAGGGAGAGGCCTTGGATGTGATGGTGAATGCCTGCCCTGCTTTTAGGGCCTGAAGAGCAGAAATAAAGTCAAGACACAATGAGGAAGTCGGAATCCATCAGGGAGTTCACACAGGGCAAAGAAATGAGCTGCAAGCTGACCCCCTCCTCCTTGCGCCCACCTCTCCTGTCCCTTCCTTCCCCTGTCCTGACTTGGACATGAGCCATGGGTGCTTGTTCATCCTTGGTCTAAGGAGGCAGGTTCTGGTCTGCAGGAGTCTTGGAAGCCCTGACCCATTTCTGGATTTGCCAGAAGCTGAAAGTCGAGTTCTTTCTTCCTTGAGGGCCGTATTCCTCCGCACAGAGGAAGGGCGTCCAGGCTCTTGTCACCACCTGCCACCCCGCTCTGAGTCAAGCTTTGAAGGAGAAGTGCAGCTCTTCGTCTTAGTCACTTTGCTGTTGCTTGGACAAAATATTTAATATCCACAATTTAAGGAGAAGAGGCTTGTTTGGCTCAAGTTTCCAGAGGGTTCAGTCCATGGCCAGCTGGCTCCAAGGCAGAAGTGACACGGTGGGAAGGCCTGGTGGAGGAGAGCTGCTCACATCGTGGTAGCCAGAAGCAGAGAGAGAAGGGAGGGGAAGAACACACCCTCCCAGGTCACACCCCAGTGATCCCCTCTAACCAGGCCCCACCTCGGAACAACACATTTAGCCATGAACTCGTGAATGGGTGAATGCACTGATGAATATAGCGTCCCATGATCTAGCCACCTTCCAAAAGCCCCACCTCTGAACATGTGAGACTTTCGGGGGATATTCTGGATCTAAATGTCCCATTTCTCCCCAGCACTGGCCCTTCCTTGGATTCTGGGTTCCAAAGGACTGGGAAGCAGATTTGGCAAGAGATTGCCAGTTACGTGAGGACTCCGGGAAACGTGGACACTTGTCCACAGATTTTCACAGACCATCAAGCAGTTCTTCTTTTTTTTCCTCCAAGCAGCTTTGCTCTCATGAACTTTTTCATGGAGAAAAGCTGGGAAACCTGCAGCGTTTTAGATGCTTTTTCTCAGAGTTTCCTGAACCTCACTTCTGAGCAGGACCTCAGCCCTGGCTGGGTTGGGAGAGTGAGACCTAACCAGGCCTGTTGGCTGCTCCATCCCAAGACTGGGCGCCAGCAAGCCCGTGAGAACCACCACTCCCTGTGCCCTTGCGGCCCTTTGCGTCTCATAAAGGGCTTTGGCAGCAACAAAGCCTGCTCGTTAGGTGGTGTTTTCCACTTCCGGCGAGCTGGAGTGGCCCGTGCAGTCATCCAGTGGGCAGGCCTTGAGGAGGTCAGGAACCCATGGGTCCCTTTCAGACATTCTGAGCGTTGGCCCTTTTCTTCCTGGGTGCTTCCTTCTGGTCAGGCTCGTCTGGGCTCTGGAGCCCACCCTCCTGTCTGGGGTCTGTCCCTGAGGGCCTGCAGTGGGCTGCCTGTCTGGCCTCTAACACTCCCTGGCTGAACAGTGCATAGAGGCTCCTTTGTGGCATTCCTGAGGCAGGAGGGTACAGCTCTGTGGAGCCAGCTCCCAGAGAGGAAGGCAGAGAGGGTGTCGTGGGGTATTATCAAGTGATAAGGCTTTGAAAAGGCTGTAGTGAGTAAGCGAAGCACATTCCTGACTGAGACCTATCTGGCCACAAGGGACCTGTGTTTGAAGAGGGAAGCTCAGCTGGTGCCATGGAGTGGGGGTCAGCCCTGCGGCAGGGTCTGAGGAGGCCGGGGGAGGTGAATTTGCTGACCTGAGATCTAATTCCAGCTCTGGTGCCTTTAATAAATTATGAGATCATTTAATCAATTTAACATGCATTTATTGACTGGGCACTGTATGAAAGCAGATGATTGATCTTCAAGGTATTATCATGAAGTAGAGAGTGAAATAAATTCAACACTGGGTGATTACTGGAGTGGAAGACAGGTTCTCAGACAGATGGTGCGATGTCTGCGTTGAACTTTGTGTGATGTTAGAGCAGATCCGCTTTGGAGAGCGAGAGCAGTGACCATTTCAGTGAGGAGGTTTGTTTCTTCGTTTTAAAATCCTTGAAGGCAGAAGGGCTCCTTGGGTTCTTACGCAGGAGAATGACATGAAAAGGTTCTGTTTCCGTGGAGATAACTCTAGGAGTGACCTGCAGTGTGGATGGGGAGGTGCGGGAGGTGTTGGGAGTCCTCACAAGCCTGAATTCCAGCTGGGAGGCTCTGCTGGAATGAGCTGGGAGGAATGGGATGAGTGATTTAAAAAACGAAAGCATTGGCGTTCAGTGGATATAAATGGTTCTCAACTTTCTGGCTTTCTCGGGATGGACAGAGAAGAGGATGTGATCCAGGCATCAGGGAGCTGCATTCTTTCTTAGACACCTGCAATAAGTTAGTCGAGATTTCTAGAAACTGAAATTCCAGTGACCGCACAAGGTTGTTGTGTCTCACATTAACAGCGTCTCCTGTGGAAATGATGTGTGTCTTGATGACTCCCTTCACAGGGGAATGCAGGGAACCAGGCGTCCCGTGGGCAGATCTGGAGGGCTGTGTTTGATCTGAAAGCTAGGTGATGTGCCCTGATTTTTTTTTTTGTTGTTGGTCTTTTTGAGACAGGGTTTCACTATGCAGTTCAGAATGGTCTTGAATTCACTTTGTAGCTCAGGCTGGCCTTGAACTAACATTGACCCTCCTACCTCAGCCTCCTGAGTGCTGGAATTATGGATGTGTACCATCACTCCCGGCCTGGTGATGCCCCTTAAGATTTCCTCTCATTGGCTTTTAGCCAGGAGGAGACCGGCAGGAAGGTCTGCTGAATGTGAGCAGGGAGGGCATGTGCTCAATAGTATGGTCAAGTCCATTGATCACTGCGAAAGAGGCATCTAGGTGGTGCTTGGGACTGGGTGCTTGGAAGCTGTCTGAGCTGGAGATTTTTACTGAAGTTGGAGATCAGGAGCCAGGAGGCAGAAGCCTGAAGGTGTTTGGGACCTAGAGGGAGGTGTGTCAACTCCCAGGAGAAAGGGACAGGGAAACCTTGGTGCACATGCTCGGTGTCGGCCTTCCGGCTGGGGAGCTTGACCTCACCACATCGGTCTCCTTGCCTGTGAGGCAAAGCTGTGCCTCGTCCCAGGGAAGTGACTGCTCCCGGACAAGGAATCCCTCCCGGGAAGCCCGGGCTCCTTCCTCAGGGCGTCAGACTGAGCCTGCTGTGTTCTGGTTGCCAGGAACTGTGGTGTATGGTGAGCCCATCACCGCCAGCCTGGGGACCGACGGCTCCCACTACTGGAGCAAGAACTGGGCCAAGGCTGCTGCCTTCGTCACCTCCCCACCCCTGAGCCCCGATCCAACTACTCCAGACTTCCTGAACTCCTTGCTGTCGTGGTGAGTCCTGGCAGCCTGTTCACACTTTTCATTCTCAGCCTCCTCTGACCTGGTACGTGAAACATGGTGGCCAAGGGCAGGGTTGAAAATAGATCCTTGTTCACCAAACTGGGATCGCTAAACAAGAGCAAGGAATTATCTTTCTGTCATCATCAACCTGGGCCATGATGACAGTCAACCAAAGGGGGTGAATAAGGGGTCAAAAGGACCCCACCCCACTATCACTGGTGTGATGTCACCCTCCAAATACCTCACAGAACAGATGGAGGCATATAGCATGATAATGAAGCTACAGCAGCACGTTGTGTGTTTCCTTCCAGTGGAGACCTCCAGGTCACTGGGAGTGCCCACTGTACCTTCAACACTGCCCAGAAGGCTGTGGGAAAGGACAACTTCACTCTGATTCCCGAGGGCACCAATGGCACTGAGGAGCGGATGTCTGTCATCTGGGATAAGGCTGTGGTAAGGAGCACTGGCCTCGGTCTCTACCTTCCTCCTCCTCTGTGGTCGGGGGCTCATGCTGGCCTGCAAATGCCAGTGAAGAACAGTCTAGAAGTTATCACTTGTGTGATAGGGTTTCTTAGGATTGGAAACCCACAACCACTCCTAATAGGTCCTTTTCTCCTAAATATTACACATAACATCATTATCATCTACAGAGACTTCAGTATGAGGTATGGTCAGAACATGGGATGAATATCTAAATTAAAATTATTACAGTGAAAGCACATTGACACTAATCCTTCTCAAATACTCCCTCTTGCTTCGGACACACTTATCCCGTAGTTCTTGCTGCTGTCTGAAGCAGTTCTGGAAGTGCGCTTTCATCAGTGTCTTTAGTTGGACTGTCATGGTTGCTTCTGTGTCCTGAATTGATGCAAAACATTTATTGCAATTTCTGTCAGATGAAAACATTACAGTGTGCCCTCATCCAAATCATCCACTGGATTTGGCATTGTGTGACTTCTTGTTCTTCCCTAAAGTCAACATGACCATGAAAGGTAAACATTTTTGAAAGGATTTAGGATATCAAGGCAGCCATGGCAATCCAAAAAAAGGATACTCATGAAAGAGGACTTCCAGATTTGTTTCAGAAAGTGGCAAGAATGAAGGGATAAGTGTGTTCAAAGCAAGGGGGAAGATTTTGAGAGGGATTCACTCTAATAAGTTAAAAAAATTGAACATTCACCATATATTGTGATCATACCCTGTATAACTCCTGTGTCAGTGAGGAAAAAGTTTCCCTAGCCACCTGGTGTCTTCCTCAGTTAACTGGGAGATGGGAGTCCATTTCTTCAAGAGCATCTTTGAGGGTCATCTGGGCTTTGCACGTCTACCCAACACAGGCTTCTGATCAGCTCAGTTGAAAGAGACCCTGACCTTTTGGCCTTTTCATTTTAATATATAACAACTGGTTTCCTGTTTTTTAATCATTTTAGATTATATAAATAAAATCACTTATTTCAGATATAACTCTAATGGCTATAATGTATATTTTGGTGACTGTCTTGTCATTTTTTGCTCATGTCCAAATGTGTAAATGCATATGGTGTGAGCGATTGTAAATAACATTAGCATTATACATACTATTTTGTGGGCTGTTTTTTTTTCTGGCTTCTTTTTTGTTTGGTACCAGGAATCAAACTCACAACCTAATACTTGCCAGGCAGGCGCTGTGCCGCTCAGCTAAATCCCCAGCCTATGGCCTGTTTTTTTTAAAAAAAGAATATATCATGAAAAAGTTTCTAGATGATTCCTTCCCAGTGTTCAACAGTAATTCATCTGTAATCCTGTTGTTTCTAACCTTTTTGCTGGGACGAGCATCCCTGTAGACACATCCCTGGACACATTCCTACTTACATTTGTAGGAGAAATTTCTAGAAGTAGCATTGCTGAGTCAAAGGTGTATGTATATTTTTAAGGGTGTTACTATATATTGTTAAAGCTCCTTCCAGAAAGATCACATCACTTCCTGTGCCACCAACAGTGTATGACATTCCCAGCTTCTTCAGGTCAAACAAGTTTTATTATTATGAACACCAAAACAAGCAATTGCTGAATCGCTAAGCAAATGCTGAGTCTCATTTTTAAACTGCTGCTGAGAATGATTATGTTTTTCAAATGCCTCCTGGACATTTGCATCTTTTTCTCCCTCTTTTTTTGGCAATACTGGGGTTTTCCTCTCTTAATGCACGCTTGTTTCCTTTGCCTGTTGTTCTACTGAATTTTGAGGAAAGATAATTGGCCCCTACTGTATACCTCGTGCCGTATAACTGTGTACCGTACATGGGACACAAGTCGGAGATTGAGACTTGTAGGCTGACTAGACTAGAGCAGTAGGTTTTGTGCCTGTATTTTATTGAAGGGGCCATTTATTTTATTTTATTTTATTTTATTTTTTTTTTGGTTTTTCTCCGGTACCAGGAACCGAACTCATGACCTTGTGCTTGCCAAGCAGGCGCTTTGCCGCTGAGCTAAATCCCCAGCCCCCTGAAGGGGCCATTTAAATTGTGTGAATAAAAGTGTGTGCCTTTGTATTGCTAAATAGTGTTCTACCTTTTGACTTTGTGACCCTTTGTGTGTGTGTGTGTGTGTGTGTGTGTGTGTGCGCGTGTGTGCGTGTATGTGTATTCTTCAGGTCACTGGGAAGATGGATGAGAACCAGTTCGTGGCTGTGACCAGCACTAATGCAGCCAAAGTCTTCAACCTTTACCCGCGGAAAGGCCGCATTGCTGTGGGATCTGACGCAGACCTGGTCATCTGGGACCCTGACAGCATGAAGACCATCTCAGCCAAGACACACAACAGCGTAAGGCTAACCATGCAGACTTGGTCCATGCAAATTACTGTCACCGAGAGAACAGAGGGAGGGAGAGTCCCACCCAGAGCTTCTAAAGAGGCCTTGCTGGGATGGGAGTGAACTCCCTTGGTTATAACATGCAGTTTGCTGAGAAGAGAAACAGTTCTTTCACTTCTTTAGTGAGGTCAGTAAGACTGTTACTCTGATCTGTTGTAGGATCATGGCCTCCTTGTCCTTAGACGTTCAAAGTCCCCAAAATAACACTGAGATGTCAGAAGCTTCTAGAATCCAGTCACATTCCATTTTTATGGTTTCGTGGTGGTACTTGATCAAGGGATCTATGTTAGTTTTCTGTCACTGTCACAGAATACTTGAGGTAAATCAGCTAAAAGGAGAGTGCTTTATTGTGGCTCACGAGTTCAGAGGTTCCAGTTCATGGTCAGCAGACACCACTCTTTCTTCTTACGGCAAGGTAGGACGCCGTGTGGTACAAGAAACCTGCTCACATCCCAGCAGCCAGGAGACAGAGAGAGAAAGGAAAAGAGTCAGAGGAGGAGGAGGAGGAGGCCAGGGACCATATGTAGTCCCCAGGGTCCCATCCTTATGATCCACTCTCTTCACTGGATCCTACCTCCTGTTTCCATCCCATCTTAATAATGCCATCAGCATATGATTAATCCTTTTGATGAAGTGAGAGTCCTCATGATCCAGTCACTTCCCAGCAGCCCAGCAGCCCTGAAGTCTTCAGTACAAAAGGCCTTTCTCGGGACATTTTGGATCCCAGTTATACCACAACCTAAATAAAGCTGTCAGATGTGCAGTCCTGAGATGCCCACGGGGCACTTCCATTTTTATATGCCATGTTTTCTCATGTCCAGAAACTTGAATGGCAGCTGCCCTCCCTGACTGTGCTAAAGGAACTGATAAACTTTGACTTCTCCCCAAATAGAAGAATACCCTCAGCCACTTGCTCTTGGTTTAAGGTCTGTCTGCTCTTGCCTCTTGGTCTGGGCCCGAGAGCTTAGAGTGCAGAGACTTGTTAGTGTTTCAGGCCCCTCTGCTGAGATTGAAGGGCTCAGCAAGATTTTTGGGTGTCCGATGATTAAAGAAGGGGCAGATACCGTCGATTCCTCACAGAAAAATTATGTCCCTATAAAACTGAAAAACCATGGACCAGGGGAGACCACTGGAGAAGCAGAGGGCCTTGGGCGGAAGTGTTTTGTGTCCTGACTTTACTTGAATCTTGAAGCGAGTTCTTAATGAATGGGGAGGATGTTCGGATTGAAATTAAAAGTAGAAAGATAGCTCTGTCAGGCAGATTCCAGACTACCATGGAACAGCAAGGACAGATGCCACCAAGGACCATTTGATTCCAGACTACCCTGGAACAGCAAGGACAGATGCCACCCAAGTGCCACAGGAGCACGGGCAGCTTCTGGCATCTCTGCACAACAGAACTGGGCTCTTTGCTTGGTCCAGATCCCATCTCTTTTTTTTTGTTTGTTTGTTTTTTCCAGTACCAGGGATCGAACTCATGACCTTGCGCTTGCCAGGCAGGCGCTGTGCCGCTGAGCTAAATCCCCAGCCCCAAGTTTTTTGTTTTTTTTGTTTTTGTTTTTTTTCCCAGTACTGGGAATCGAACTGACGACCTCGCGCTTGCCAGGCAGGCGCTGTGCCGCTGAGCTAAATCCCCAGCCCCCAGATCCATCTCACTTGGACAGGGGGACTTGGGCTGTGACGCACTGGCCTCTCGTCCAGCTTCTGTGGCACCTGTGGGTACCAGGGTGGTGGCGGCTTCTCGGAAAAGTGCTCTGCTCCATATTTAGAGCCTTCTCGCTTCTTCCCTGCTGGCAGGGTGGCTAGTGGCTGCACCCACTTACGACTGAGCACACCGTGCTTGGGTTGTCCCCAGAATGTCCTTGTGGTGAACCCGTTTGTTCAGATGCATCCAACTTCGCATCCCCCTCCGCGTGTCATTTGAGCTTCCCATAAAGGGACTGGTATTATTACCCCAAGTGGGCAGATAAATAACGGAGGTGTAGAGAGCTTAAGTGACCAGTCTAATGTTACATAGCGATTTTGCGGTTGGGCCAGAATTAGAACCTGAAATTGTTCAGGCTATTCCCTGCCAGACTGCAGCGACTTCCTTGGTTGAGGTTGGGGATAAAATGCTGCCCTCCCTCATGAGGCCCCTTCCCCAGAGGTAAAGAGAAGGGCATCATGACGGAATACAGACCACCAGGCTGGGCGCTTGGACCTGGGTCCTCCGTGTGGATGGCGGAGAGGGAATGTGAAGGAGTGAATGTTCTGGAAGGTTAGATCCCATCCTCCATTGTGCCATCCAGACCTTTGCACAGCAGTGCCACTGCCCGGTTTCTCCTTCAGGTGACCCTAAGAATGTTGACCACAGCGGGCACGGTGGCAAATTTCTGTAACTTCAGCCCTCTGGAAAACAGAGGCAGGAGGATAACTTATGTGGGGCCAGCCTGGGCAATTTAGAGAGACCTCTCAAAATGTAAAACAAACAAACAAAAAACCAGAACAGGCTGGGGCTGTAGCTTGACGTGAAGACCGCGTCCTGCTCCCGGGTACCCAGCCTGCTGTGTGCTCAGCTTGGTGGGGACAGTGGCTGCCCAGAAGAGAAGTCGTTCTCTTGACATTTGTGTAGCATTTGCAAAGACACAATCTCCGCACACCTTTCCTCCCTGCACTTAGTTTTCTTCTAAACTTGGAGCTTAGGGAAGATGGTTCCAGGGTTAAGGCAGGGGAGGGAGGGCTGGAAGTGGCCGGGGTGATGGGGGCGGGCACCCTGTCCCTGGAGCTGGGCAGTGGGTACTGCATAGCGATCAGGCGCCCACTTCGAAGCTGACCGTGTTGGGTCCCCTCCAGGCGCTCGAGTACAACATCTTCGAAGGCATGGAGTGCCGCGGCTCCCCGCTGGTGGTCATCAGCCAGGGCAAGATCGTCCTGGAGGACGGCACCCTGCACGTCACCGAGGGCTCTGGGCGCTACATCCCCCGGAAGCCGTTCCCTGACTTCGTTTACAAGCGTATCAAGGCAAGGAGCAGGGTGAGTGGCTTTGTTCTCAGGGTTTTTGAATTCATGTGTTGAGTTCAATTCCACAAACATTTGCTCATAATCACATTGAGTCAGAATCATGAGCTCTGTATAGGGGCTGGCTAGAGAGAGAGAAGAACCTGCTCTTTTCATTCCTGGAACTTAAAGGACTGCTGGAGGACTCAGGGATATCCAGAGCCAGCCAGGACAAAGTAAGAATGAAGTAGGTGCTCGGGTGAGAGTATAGGGTGAGGGTTAGGAGAGGGAACCACTGCTGAGGAGTTATGGAGGAAGGGTCATGGGCGAGGGCATTTTGAGTTGGGTTTTAAAGGTTAAGTAGGAGATGGTCAAGTCAAAAAAGGGAGCTAAATAAACTAGGTAGAGAGAATGTCATAAACACGGGAAATGTACAATGTACTCACGGTGTGGCGGACAGTCCCCAACCACCAGGCCACTGGGACAAAGAAGTGATGGAGCTGTAAGGAAATCACAGGAAGAATGAGACTGGCAGGGAAGTTTGGGGCAGAGCTTGAACCTGGCCCCGGAACTTCCTCACAGCAGGTCTGGGTGATTCTGACAGGATCTAAAGTAGAAGGACTTTGGGGGGCAAATCATAACCAGTGTTAGCTCTTGTAGAAAACCCAGTATCAGTGACCACATTCTGGGGAGCTGGGCCTGGCCACCCTGCCCTGTGTCTCTGTCATACCTGGTGACTAGGAGAGCCCGCTGTCCCCACAAGCCACAGGGCGACGTGTCCCCCAGCACGATGTTCTTCCCGGGCTGTGGCCTTAGCAGGGGTGCTTGTGTGTTGCAGCTGGCGGAGTTGAGAGGGGTCCCTCGTGGCCTGTACGACGGACCCGTGTGCGAGGTGTCCGTGACGCCCAAGACGGTCACTCCAGCCTCCTCGGCGAAGACGTCCCCTGCCAAGCAGCAGGCCCCGCCTGTGCGGAACCTGCACCAGTCTGGATTCAGCTTGTCTGGTGAGTGGGCCGAGGGAAGGGGTGGGAACTCCTATCAATGGACGCGTGTCCTTACAGCAGGCGACCAGCTGGGTCCCAGACCCTTGAGATCAGTTTGTATCAACCGCGTCCACGCCACGATGCTCATCCCGGGTACAGTACCCCATCGACAGTGAGGGCGGTGTTCTCATGTTACGTCCACCAACAAGAAGGGTGTTTAGGCGTCCCACGGTGGGGGTGGGATGTCCACCCCCTGACCTTGGAGCCATGCGTGGCTGTGTCCCCCTCTTCTCATCTGCACGACGAATTTTATAGTTGTGGCTGCCTGCCGGGCTCCCTGTCAGGCTGTTGGGAGGACGGAGAGATCTGATATCTGTGAAATGCTTAAAACACAGCCATTGGTAACTTAGCTATTTGCTTGATAAGACAGGTGACGTTTCCCTGGGAGAGGAAGTGGTCCCAGTTTCCTTTCCCTCCTTTCCCTTCCTTTCCGTCTCCCTTGGGCCATGCCGAGCTCTGTTCTGTTCCCCCGGTTCCCCTTAATCACAGGTAGGTACTCAGGATCTGTGACTTGTTAAAGAATGCTCATCAGGTGGATTTTTCATCTTATCAGATCCACTGGTTTTTAGCGAGGTACCGTATGTGCCATTTTTGGGTTACCCATTTTCAAGAAGAGTAATAAGACTGAGCTTTAATTTTCTTATCAAGTGACATGGTCACCATGATATCTACACTCTCATCTCTCTGTGGACAGTTCCGATAGAAGGTTCAGGTTGCAGGGGCCCCTTTTCGAAAATGCTTGGAGGCAGAAATGTGTTAGATTTTGGATTTTTACAGATGATGGAATATTTGCCTATGCATAATGAAATATCTTGGATAGAACCCAAGTCTAAACACAGAATTTATTTGTTTCATGCATACCTTATACACCTAGACTGATGGTGTTTTATACAGTATCTTCAGTACAACTATATTTTGATTGTGACCCTGTCCCATGAGGTCAGCTGTGGAATTTGGGTGCTCACAAAGTTTAAAATTTTGAACCATTTTGGATGCTCGGGTTACGGTGCTCATCCGAGGTTGCTTCTACTTTTTGTCATCCTTGGAGGGTTAGGGGAACTGAATGTCATAGGAGACTTACCTTCAGAAGGGCTGCACGTTGTTTGACTAATAGAAATGGAGACTGGATATAGCCTGAAATGTAGGGGCTCTTGTTTGCTTTTTGGCAGTACTGAGAATTGAACCCAGGGCCTTGCACATGCTAGGCAGGTGCTCTCCCACTGAGCTACATCCACAGCCTGTGAAATGCAGTTTTTATCAATAGTTGTACTTAGCAGGTTGTAGAGCCCACCAGCACGAGGGACTGCATCTACCACATGTGGTTCCTGGGCAAGCACAGCCCATTGCGTTTCCCTAGTTTGAATGTTTCGTGAGCTTCTGAGAAAAGGGCCAGGCATGTGCCTGGCCCTTCTTCTCCTGAGCTGCGTGGCTTGGAGGCAAGCTGTGCGTCCTCACCTCTCTCCTGTCCTCTCCTTTCTTCCTCTCCAGGCGCCCAGATTGATGACAACATTCCTCGCCGCACCACCCAGCGCATCGTGGCGCCCCCTGGTGGCCGTGCCAACATCACCAGCCTGGGCTAGAGCTCCTGGGCCCACTGCACTGGGCCTTGGGGGATGGAACACCTGAGGACATTCTGAGACTTCCTTCCTTCTTCTTCTAATTCTTCTTTCGTTTTTAAGAGCCTGTGATAGTTGCTGTGGGCAGCCAGTTCTCGGGGCTCCCCCTCGGGCCCCACTCTCTGCCTCTCACCTGGAGTTACTGAGTTCGCTCACTCACTCCCCCATCACCCATAAGCACCACACCCAAGCCTAGCACCCACTCTACACGGAGCTGCGTCCAACACGAGACATGTGCCACAGAGCAGGTCCCCGGGGGCTCCTCATCCTGCCCTCTGCCTCCGCATCTTCCTTGTCATGGGGAAGATACAGTGAATTGCCCTGAGCTGCCTTTTGGTCTTTTCTTTTTAAATATTTTAAAAAGGCTGTTTTCCCTTGTTTTTGTTTTGGTTTCTTTTGTGTGGGACTAGGGAGGGGTTATGTGGGAGAGAGTTGTTTTCTTTTTAAAGACTAAATTGGAAAGTGATTCAATATTAATAGCACAGGGTTTGAACTGGACACCCTAATGATGCAGTTATGTAACCACCGCGCTCTTTCCGGATGGTTGGCAAACTCGTTTTGTCCCTCCTGAGCAGCTCCAAAGGGTCCACTTTGTTCTTCTGCGGGCTTCTGGGTCATCTGTTGAGAAAGGCCAGGTTTTCTCTCTTGGCCTAGATTTTTGCGGCAGATTAGATCTTTTGAGGATTCTCCTTGCCATGTTTCCGCACCCTTTCGTGCTCGCTCTAGCTTTTTTGTTCATGAATATTTCAGATGCCTGTGTCTTGCTTCGTGTTTCCTCTGGCCCTCGTCCCTGAGACTGGGTTTTCCCCTCCTTCTCCCACTGCCTTTTCTGATCACTAGGTGTCCCGTGTCTCTGTAGTCAGAACCCGCCTGGACGGACTCACCCGTTGGCCTGGTGTCCATAGTCCTGTGTCCTCCTGGTCCCTGTAGGACTGGTGCTACCCGCCCATAGCCACAAGTTGGTGCGTGTGAGTTTGAGTCTCTTGCCAGGTGCAGGGATGGCTGGTTCTCGCCCACACCACGCCTTGGGGCCGAGGGGGTCACGTGGTGTGGGATCATGAGGGTGAGGTGCAGACCGTTGCGTGTTTCACAGCATGCCGCTCACTGGTGCAAGGCACAGTCAGACCTGTGAACCAGCCCAGTACCCAGCGGGCAGCCAGGCTCCGGCCGCCTCCCAGCTCCTCGGGGCAATGCCTGTAGCAGTCTGGCCCCCAGGGCCCGCTTTTGCCCCATGAAGGGTCTTTCGGGTTCTAGAACACATGGAGGTTTCTTACTTTGGGGAAAATACCGTATTTTTAATCTCAATTATTTCACAAGTGATAATGCAGTGAAAGGGGGCCTTAGAAGCTCAGAAATCCCTTGGGAAATTTGGCTGAAAGTCCATTTTACTTTGCAAGAGAAGGGAAGAAATCTGTCTTATGAACCATGGATCGGGGAGAAAATCTTACACGTGGAGACTGCGGCCCCCTTGGAGACGACAGGCGACCTCGCACCTGCACCCCTTCCTCTCCCTGCTTCAGCGACCCCTTTGTGCTAGCTAGCTCCTTTCTGTCCTGCTGACCGTGTCATACTTCTTTCCAGACACGTTTACTGGGCCTTGTGAGCAATGTTAGGTTTGCAGGCCTTTATGGAACCAAATTGGGCTTTGTAAAGCGAAACATCAAAAAGTAGGTCATTGCTGTCACGATGCTTGTGTCTCCACGTGTTTTTGCCTTTGGGGTTTATGGTCAGGGTTTTGGTTTATTGTTGTTTATTTGTTGTTTTAAAGGTAAATTGCACTTTTTTTTTTTTAAAAGGAATTGGTTGACTTAATATATTTGCTTTTTTTTCTCACCTATACTTAGAGGAAATTGGAACAAGTTGGAAAAGAAATTTTTGTTTCAATTCTGAGAAACACACGCAGCTCTGCGGTATTCCCTTGTCTTCCTGTCTTTCCTGTGCCGGGTCATGGTAATTTTGGTTGTTTTGGTTATTTTCTTTACAAAACGAAACAAAACAAAAAAAAAAAAACAAACCACAATGTAAAACCTGAAGATTCCCACAGGCTGTGTAAGCATGTTTACCTGTTGGCTTGCTTTGTGTATCTGTTAATGAATGTCATATGTAAATGCTAAAATAAATGGACAGTGTCTCAGAACTGAGTAACTGCAGTGACTTGATGCTCTAAAACAGTGTAGGACTTAATACTAGATGGCTTCTAATCCTTGAAATTGTGATTGTGACTCATGAGTGGAGGACCTTTCAGTGCTAAAGCTGATCATGTGTGTAACCAGAGGAGTACTTTTGTTTTTCGTTTTTTTTTGTTTTTGTAACCACTCACTGTCTTAATGGCAAAATAATTATGGTAAAACAACCAGTCTCGTGTTTATTATTCCTTAAGAACTCTGTTATATTACCATGGACCGCCTAATAAAGCAAACTGTGGTTGTTTCAGGGCTGTGTCTGTGTTGGGATGTCCAGTGGGTGGCCGCTTGGTCTCCAGAAACGTCTCCCCTCCAGAATGGGTCACGGGAGGGCCCGGCTTCACTTTGTGTTGGAGGCTGTCCAGATTCAAGAGCTTTCCACTGCATCTTACAGGTTGCTGTGTCCAGGCCACAGGGTGAAATCTTAGTCTGAGCAAACCCACAGCCTGTGGCGTACGTGGGGTACCTGCGTGCCGTAACTGTAGACTTCAGCCCAGAGGTCAAATTTGAATGCGACTCGGGTGGGATCTCACGGGGTGAGTGCGGCCTCCCCGTGGGCTCTGCAGCTGGTTTGCCCTGCGGAATCCTCAAGGTGCCTGGGTGCCTGGAAGATAAAGGATGAAGGCGTGTTGACGTGCCTCCACGGAGGACCTGGCAGGAAACCAGGAAGGACGTAAAGCCCACCAGCAGCCTGGGTGCTGGGTGCTGGGTTTCCACAGTCACCCACTTAACTGACACCAGTACCCTTGGCTTGGAAAAGAGTACATGAAGAGTGTCTGTGATTTGGACTCCTTGGGCTCATTACATAGTTGAAGCCATTTTTTCTGTCCTTTCTCCTCTGCCCAGCCCCCTTTCATGGCTGGGAAACCCAGGGCCTGGCGCATGCTAGGCAAGTGCTCTACCACTGAGCTGCCTGCAACCCCACCCCTTTCCCTTTTTGTTTTCTGTCTGAGCAGGTTATGAGGTGACTTACACAAATACATACATGATACTAGAATGTTTACAAAGCGTTTGTGTGAAAGGAAAATAAGGTGAGAAAAAGAAGTTAAGGCCCCTGTGAGTTAGCGCACAATGCCCTGAGCCTGTGAGCTTGTTAAGGAGCTCTGAGTGCTCCGGAGCGGCCTGCGAGAGCATTGACAGTGACCCGAGGGAACAGCGAGAAGTGCGGCCTTCAGAAGAAATCCAGCGGATCCTGCTTCTCGTCTCTGGGGCAAAGTCCTGGGGCCTCCTGTGACCCAGTGAAATCGAACCTGTCCAAGAGAGGGGAGCAGGGAGTCTCACCCCAGTGTGTAAGGGACAAGCAACAAGAGATAAAACAGAGACCCCAGACCCACAGCCTCTGTTCTGGGGGACTTCATTCGTCCCCCAGATGGGCCTGGGGCACAGCCCACATGTCCGCCGACTTCTGCCCGACCCCTGGCACTGAGCTGCCCAGTGACAGCACAGCAGCCAGGAGTCAGCTTTACAGAGAGGCTCCAGTGGGCGCTGCAAGTGGACTTAGGCCTCCGAGCAGGGTAGGCAGGGCTCTGAGACCAACGCAGCCCTGGAGGGGCGGCCAGGCTGTGGTTGGGAACATCTATCTCCCTGATGCTGGGGCGAGAGGCACCCTGGATGCAGCTCTAGAAAGGGGGCGGGCCAGCTGTGCCCTGTGGCTGAGCAGGGGGCCAGCTGTGTCACTTCGCCGGTGTGGTTGACTCCAGACATTTCAGGGCGTGTAGAAAACGTGAGAAGCAGCTTAGCCTCCAGGCAGCGCCTGCTCACCTTGGCCTGGGCCAGAAGCGCCATTCGCTGGCATGCGTGTCCTGCACAGAAAAGCAGATTCCTTCTCCTACAGCTGAGATGGGGGTAGAGCTGCTTTCAGAAAGCCATTACCCTCTCTGCAAGGCAGAGACAGGGTCTTTGTTTATTTTGGGGGTGAGGTGGGTGGGAGAGGGGCTGGGGATGGAGCCTAGGGCCTTCACGCTGAGCTACATCCTCAGTCCCTTTTTATTTTTGAGACAGGGTCTCATCAAGTTTCTAATTTGTCCAGAATGGGCTCATTCGCCTCCCTCAGCTGGCTGGGGAGATGATATTTTCTCTCCAACCGAGTTCTCAGTTTAGGGCCAGGCTCAATCCCAGCCTTTCTTTGCCCTTTCGTAAAGGGCAGCTGGGAATGGGGTGTGGGCAGTGCAGAGGAGTGTGCAGGAGCGGTAACCCACAGTACCCTAAGTGTCTCTCCTTCCAAGATGGAAAGGACTCCCAAGTGAAGACAAGATGGCCTGGCTCTTGGGTTGATGCATTCAGCGTGGCGGGCCAGGCGCACTTCTCAGAGCCGTACACCGATGGGTAGAGCACATATGTTTCAGAGGGATGCTATTCACGGTGGGCAGAAGAAAGCCCCTGCGCGGGGGCGTGGCGAAAAGACGGATGAAGGTGCCAGAAAGGAAACCCAGGCGGGTCCAGGCCCAGCCACGGAAAACTCGGGCAGATGAGAGCTTCGCAGAACGGAGCATCCCCTGTGCTCTCAGGACTTAGGACAAGGTGGGCTGTAGTGAGAAGAGACAAGCGGGCTCACACAGTACAGGGTGAGCAGAAAAATGGCCCGGGGGGAGGAAAGAAAGTATAAAGGGAAATTAATAATTTGGGTGCATTCAGTTTTACAGATAAGATTTAGAGGAATCTTGTTGATTTGATGAAAAATTACAAATGAGTGTGTACACACAAATGTATATATAGTTAATTCTGTAGGAGGAATAGGTGAGACTGTCTCTGAGAGTACTTTGGAAAGGGCCAGAGACCTTGATGTGTGAACGCGTAGTCATTTAAGATTTAGCATCAGAAGTGCCAGGTGCCACCAGGAGGGACACAGGTAGGGGGCGCCGTTGGCACCAGGGTCTGGAGCAAGCTGTGGAAAGCGTGGCCTTCGCTCCGCTCAGGGCTGGACATGCTGTGAGGGGAGGAGCGGGGCCCCGGAGGAGTCGAAGAGGATCAGATGCTAGTGCAAGTTGTGTGGTTAAATAATTTATTACACAGAGGTTGCTCACATGATTCGCTTTGGCAGCCGAGCCTGTCCTTGGTAGCGTTACACAAGCAGCCCTCATCCCAACGAGCTTCCTCCTCCCACACAGAGCCAGGGCCAGCTGGTTTATGTAACAGCGTGGGCTGGAGGGCAGAGGGAGCGCGGACCTCCAGCCGTGACCTTGCCCGGCCATGACCTTGACCACGAGCAGATGTTCTCAGCCCTGTCCGTGAGTCCTTCCCCAGCTCTCGTCTACGCCCTGGAATGCACTCAAATTCTTAGATTCCCTGTGCAGGTTTGGTTGTATGCAGGGACCCTCGCCACAGCTACAGGAAGAGGCGGGGCGGGGGACTCACAGTGCTTTGGGCTCAGTCCCTCCAGGGAAGATGAGATGTGCAGCGGGCTCGATCCTGAGTCCTCCTTTTCTGATGCCCATCCTCCCTGGTTTTTCCTATCACCGCAAACCTCAGGCAAACTGATCATCTCCTCTAGAGCCCTAGGGTGGCCTCTCTGTTCAGCTAATTCGTGCCTTGAGCTCCCTCTGCTGGAGGGAGGCACATCCCTTACTTCTTCTTTGGATGATTTTGGGAATTCGGGGCCTTCACGCTGAACTACATTCCCAGCCCCTTTTAAAATTTTGAGATATATTCTCATAACTTGCTAAGTTGCCCAGGCTGGGCTTGGATTTGTGATCCTCCTGTCTCAGCCTCCCAGGGTGTTGCTGGGATTACAAGTTGCACTACCACACGTGAGTTCTTATTTTATAATTGATTGGTAGGCAAGAAAGCACAGAACCTAACCAAAGCCTGCTGTATCTCTGTGGGAGCCAGGGGTGGGGTGGGGGCGAGGAGCAGGGCCAGGCGTCTGCTCACAGGGCCACGGCGCCCTGCTCGGATGCAGGGTAATAGCTCAGCTTCCTGTCTCCTCTCTGGCGTGGGTCCTCATCCACCCCGTCCCACAGCACCCAGCTTTTGATGTCGCACGATGTCCATTTCATGTTGTCTCCATGTGCTCCAGCCAGCAGCGCCCCACCCCCCACAGCCTCCCAGTGTACCGTCAGGACCCTGTGTGAGCCACTGTAACCCGTAGCTCAGCTCAGTTTTCTCAAGCCCATGTCCTCCACTTGTGCCTGTGGGGTCCCCCTCACCCCACTATAGCAGCCCCACCAGCTGCAGCCTCTGCAGCACCGTCTTAATTCAGAGACCACGCCCCCGCTCACAGCGAAAGGCTTCCTGAGGGCTGTCGCTTGAGTGCTCGCTGGAATCCACACATGGGCCAAACCACGAGGAACAAGAGGTCGTGGCCCAGCCCTGCCCAGCAGGCTGAGCTCTACCAGACCGAAGCACCACCGTCAAAGAGGCTGGGGAAACCCCGTGCTGCACGCTCATTCTCTTTTTTGCTAGGTGTTACTCACATGTCCCTCTGGGCATCCGTCCTCCTCTGTGCACCTGACCCTTGACCCACCCCCCCAGCCCCAGCCTCTCTCTCTGTTTCACAGTCAGCAAACCCTGCTCATATTCAGCACAGCCCATCTCTTGCCTCCTTGTCTTACGCAGAGCCTGGTTCCTTTTCTAAAGCGAGAATCGCGTCCTATGTCTACTCTGCATCTCAGCCTCCACGTTCATGGAGAGGGCTGATAGGTGGCTCAAGCCTCCGTTCTGTGGGTTTTATATTTTGACAACAAAACACCCAAGGCAGCTACTTCATCAAGACAAAAGTTCTCGTTGTCTGTGGCTTTGGAAGCTCCAAGGTCAGGAGGCAGCATTTGCCTGGGCTCTGGTGAGAGGAGTCTTGTGCAGAGAGGCCTTCATGTAGGAACAAAGGGTCACATCTTGAACCCGAGAAAAACCCTCACCCTAAGCTTCTAGCATGAACCCACCAATAAAAGAATTCTATAGGGAGCCATTCGGGCCTCGTCATGGTCCAGAGTGGTTCGTATTTGTAATCCCAGGGAAAAGTTATTGGAATTCTAATAAGTAGATTCAATCTACCACTTCTAGCGCAACCCACGCTGAGAATAAAGAGATGCAGACAGATCTGCAGTTGCGGGGAGCCAAGGGGGTCCTAAGTCCAGTGGGGACAATGGCTAACCGGAGCAAAGGCCATGACCCAGGGCCCAACTCTGGTTTTATCAGTTTGTGAAGAGGGGAGTGGCTGAGGGTTGAGTGACTGTGAGAATGGCAGGAAGTACTTGGATGCTTCGAGCTGAGCTAGGCAGGAGGCACAACAGCACCTCTGCAGCATACACAGAGAGGTATTCCTGAGGCAGAAAGAGTAATGGATTCCGGGAACCGGCAGCCTCTAAGTTTGGAGGAATCTACATAATACAGGTTGCAGAAGTACCTTGTGTTTTTGGTCAGTTGCCTCAGCTTTTTTTTTTTTTTTTTTTTTTTTTTTTCAGGTGGAGTTAACTCTTACCTAATGGGAAGTGGACTGACTTCAACAGTAGGGGCGTTTATTTTATACACTTGCAGAGTTGGGATCATGGGAGGGGTAATGTTGCCTAGCGACTAACGACTGTAATTGTCCAGGCAGGATACGTTTTTCTGTACTGGGGTAGCTTGACCGCTTGAGGCACTCTGGCTCTGTCCTGCCCTCACACACATGACCAATATCCAGCTCCAGCGGCTCCCAACATATCTCCCTTTTCCGTTTAGTTGTAGAAGTGATGGGTGTTCAGGTGAAGTTGGAAAAGCTATTCTTGAAGAACATATTCCATGACAGCGGGCAGTTACCAGTCTAGCTGGCAACTGTCAGAAGTTATTGGTGACTTGAACTTTTTACAGCTAACCTATTACTATGGCATTATTTTTCTACATCTTGTGGCTACTCTTTTCTGCTGGATGTTGAAGACCAAGTTAAAGTGAGCTCTGTATTAGTAAAAATTTAACCTTTTGTTATCTATCAAGGTCAGCTAAGTGTCCTTAGGAATCACCTTGGAACCAAGTACAGCACCTGTAGATCTTCTGTCTGTCCATCTGGATGAGACACGGCCATTGCTTGGGCAAGTTGCTTTCTGCGAAAGCTTGAGAGACTTTTTTTCTGTCCTGGTGACTCTCCTTAGGCACACTATACGTCATGGAATCACTTCCCTCTGTGGTCCCATAATCTCCTTGATCAGAAGATCAGGGACTTAACCGAGTTATAGAATGTCACAGCAGAGGTTCACTTATGTCCTGAGCCTTTACTGACCTCGGAAGGCATGGGGTGCCTCAACTTTGATGTCTGACCTTCCTACCCTGGGAGGTCATGGGCTCTTTCTGGAGGCTCAGTGCCAGCTGACAGCCCCTGACCTAGCTCATGCTTAGTAGTAGGGAGCTACAGGCGGAGCATCACTCACCTGCTGCATTTGCTTCAAAGGCTGCACATCAGCGCCTCTGCTACACCCTTTTGCATTGCTTAAAGCCAGTTGAGGAGGTAGAGTAATATCCTAGCCAGCTCTGTACATATCAATACACAGAAGTAGGGCAAGGTTTAGCCAACATAGAGACAAATGGTCTTCTTTCAAGGAGAGCCATCCTGGCCCTCCAGAAATTCATGGATAACGTCAGAGCCTCATGATCCAATCACCTCTCAACTTTCCCACCTATGGGAACCAAGCCTTCGACACGTGAGCTTTTGGAGGACATCTCAGACCCAAACCATAGCAATGGTGTTTGCTACTGCATGTGATCCAGAGAAGATACATGGGAAGATGTGAATAGGTTATATGCAAATACTACACAAATGTTTATAAAGAACTCGAGCATCCATGTTTTGATATCTTCCAAGGGTCCTGGTGTCAGGAGATAACCAGGGATGAGTGTGTATCCAATTTTTAAAAACATACTCTTCTATTTATCACAGGGGCTGGCACATAGGAGGTATTTAAAATTGTTCTGGACTTAATTGAGCTAAATGCCACAAGGATCAGACATTTATGTTCCCTCAGCTGCATCTTAAAAATTGGTGGTACCTGGGCCTAGAGGCTGGGGAAGAGAAAAGGAGAAAGAAAGGAAAGCCAACTCTATTCTATATTTCCTTTGTGTCTTTTCTCATCATCTTTGCCCCTGACTTGTTTTACATTTCCAGCTGTTTTCCCCAACCAGGAGTGGAAAGCAGAACAATTGAAAGAATGTTTAGAACGAACTACACAATCTCATTAGGTACAGACCTGCTCTGAGGCTGGCTGGTATGTTAATAACATAACAGGAATTGTTCGGGTTGCAAAAATAATGGTTTCTTCTCCCCAGAGCCCCACAAGGCCAATTTGGAGTTTTTATTTTTCCAGTATTCTTTCATTCATTCTCCACCTTATCTAAATGAAATCTTATTGTTTCCCAAACACACAAGTCCTCTCCGCTTTCTTTGTTCCATCCCATCCCCATGCACCATGTGGAGGGGATCTTTTGGCAAAATAAATGTTTCAAATTATGCTATAAGAGGTGATATGCATGAGCAAGAGAGGTGAAATATTTTCCCTCTTACCTTGTCAGTTCTCCTCTGTAGACTGTAAAGATTTGTAGTAAGTACTACGAGTGTTGTTCAGTGGGATTTTCTAGCTCAAGCAGTATGCTCTCGCACAAAGAGTGCAAGAGAATGAAGCTGGGGTTCTGAAGTTACAAGGTAGAAAAGGAAGTAACAAAGAAATCTTATAGAGGGCTCCAGATGAACCCTGCATTGATGGAAAAACACTGAGCGAATAATCAGAAAACATTTGCACCAGGTGTATTTTTATTAGTTGACTCAATAAGACTGAGTTATTCCTTGTAACAAAATGACTTCCAAGACATTTTGGGGCTCAGTTACACATTTATGTGTATTTCTCCCTCCATATATATGCTTGTGGTACTATTACTCTCCATTTTTCTGTTCACTTCAGTATCTAATGATTCTACTAATAACGATAATTTATTAATACTACTAATAATGCATACAAAATAGAAATTGCTAGCTCTGTTTTATGGGTGAAGAAACAGAGGAAAAAGAAGTGAAATAATGAAGCCAACCTTCTATTTCTGGTACATGGAATCCACATGTCATGGACTTTCTGCTGAGCATGGAAGGGAGGCAGGCACCAGTGGGTAGAAGTGTGAGTTTCACAGCCAGGGGCATGGATGCTTGTGTTTACCTAGTCATCTCCCAGCTGGGTGTGTGGGCCAGTGACCGCAATTCTCTGTGCTTCAGTTTCATGCTTTGTAAAGCAAAGAATAATAGTTCACATCTATTACTGTGAAGATACACTTGGAGCCGTTCCAGGCCCAGGAGGGCCTAGAAGTGTGGTGACTCCGACATCCAGTGCACCATTAGCTTTTCCTTCTGGGATCCCTTATGCATCCATGGCCAGTATTGCTCTGCAGCTGCTTCGCAATCTTATCTTAAACGTAACTGTCAGCTTCTTCAGCAGAGAGTCACGTTTCAGTCATCCCCGTGGCATTTAGCATAGTTTCTTACACAACTATGTGCTGCACTGTAAAGCAGGCAGCATAGCATTTAAAAGCAGAAATATTGGTGCCTAAGTAATCTGGACTTGGGTCCAGATCCGCCTCTTGTTAGTTGTGTGCTGTTGAGCAAGTGACTTAAGCATTCTGTGTCACAGCTCCTTTACTGCAAATTGGTGAGTTGTCAGTACTTTCCACCTTGTGCAATGGGTGTTTGCAAACTACAGTGAATGCTTTCATTAAAAAACTTATCACATCGAAGACACATTGCCGAGAACAATGGGATAATTGTGTTTGAAGCCAAAGGAAATATTTTGAGTATTTTGAGGGAGATTAATGATAATGTCTTTTACTGTAATAAACATTTTTTTGGTCTGTTTTCTTGAGACAGGGTCTCACTATGTAGTTCAGGCTAGCTTTGAACTCACTATGTAGCCCAGGCTGTCCTCACATTCATGGTGATTCTCCTGCCTCAGCCTCCTGAATGCTGGGATTACAGGTGTACACTACCATGCTCGGCTGTAATAAACTTTATAAAATATATAAATAAATATATATAAATAT
>NW_004955403.1:49315958-49329811 GCF_000276665.1 Chinchilla lanigera
TAAATAAAATTTATTTAAACATTCGCTGTAGCTTTAGATCACCTCTTGTGGATGAAACATCTATGATAATTTCTGTCCAATAAAAATATTATAGTGTGTCTTTCCTTCTCTGCTGTATTCACCAGATTTGGCACCAGATTTGGCACAAAGGCAAAAGGATCATGAAAAGCCAACATTGCGAATCAGTTTAGGACACTGAGGGAGCCGTGACAGTGAAATCAATGACATGTAGGAGAAACTGGCTTCAGAAATTGGCAAGAACAGTGGGATAAATGTGTCTGAAGGGAGAGGCAGAATGTGAAGGGGGTTAATGGCCACGTCTTCTACTATATAATACACTTTCAAAAATTGAAGCGTTCACACCTTTTGATCACACCTCGAAAGTTTACAGTGAGGATGGAGTAAGCCGTGCTGTGTGGTGATGGGCCCAGCCCGGGAGCAGCTCTCTGCAAGAACTTTCCCCTGTTCTTTCCCTTCAGAGGTGCTGTCTTGTCTCCCTGACAGGCTGGACACAGCAGCCATATTGCACCATGCAACTCCGGTCAGGAGGCGGCCATAGTGACCCCCGCTCATTCCAGTCCCAGAAACCACTGTCCTGTACACGTGGCCCCCAGTGTTGCCAAAGATGAAAAGAGGATTCCAAGCCACCCCAGAAAATGGGTCCCCATTTTGGCTTGCATGCTGTTGCCGGAATTTCTCTCATGGCCCACCTACATGCAAGAGAATGGCGTGGTTTGTTTAACCCAGCATCCGCTCGGTCACCACGGCAAGGGGGGTTCCCTAAAGGAAAATTGGGGTGACAGAACTGGGAGGGGGTGGATGCTGAGCAGGAAGACACATTTGATAGCAAGACCCTTGACCACAAGATTATTTACGAGGCCCAAGTGTCCCTTCACTAGAGGACAATCCTATCACTTAAGGAAAATGGGTCCCCACAGGGGCACAGTGCAGTTACTTATAGGAGCCTCCGCGGAGTCTGTCTGGACCTCAGAGCCGTCCTGGGCTCGGACCAGCTCCTGGCACAGTTGTCCTGTTTCCCCCGTCAGTCCCCTTCATCGAGGGCCTACTTGGCAGGGAGTAAAGCTCTTTAAACGAGCGTTTGCAGAGCTGACCCCAACCCAGTGCCCAAGGGCACGGCCAAGACGGTAGAAGGTGGACTGAATGAGGTCTCAGTGAAGAGGGCAAGGCACCCTGTGAGCAGATCATTGGGATCGGTATGACAAACCGTACAGCACAGCGTACACAGGAGGGAGGGCGGGGCTATTGGGGGCGTGGGGATGACCACTCAGAGAATTCACAAGCATTGAAAGTGAAAACAGAATTTTAGAAAGTGAAGTCTGCTGTGCAGAGCCGTGGTCCGCAGGCCGGTCCTTGTGCATCTCAGGCCCTCTTGGTCTCCGAGGGCACTAATCTCATCTTTGAGTTAAACTTGCTGTATAAACTGTTCTGGAGCCAAGGTGAGCAGATGTCTTGCTTCTCTGGTCCTGGTCTTTGCGCCCCCTGCCCAAGTGTTTTTTTAAATCATCGTTTAGTGACTCCTTTGCAAAGCAGATGTGGGCTGATTATTGAAAAGCTATGATTCCCAAAGGACAGATCACCAGAAGTCTCATTGCTCTTCCTCCTCCTCGTCCCTGGTTCCTGTCCTCTCCGCCCCATGCTGCACCCAGGCATCCTGTCCCTCGGGTCCTACGGAGAGAAACTCTCCGGTGCCTGGCCGCATCCCTGTCCTCTCTTGCCTTTCCCCTCCTGGGTGACGGGTAGGACCTGAAATGGTCTCTGCTCCTCTGACAGTCTGCTGAAGTTGGGGATGGCAGGTCGCACAGACTTCCAGTAGATGGCAGCAGTGGACGAGCCACGCAGGAGCGAGGTCCGGAACCTGGAAGCCGCTGGAGAAGGGCGAGGATGCCGCATCCGCGCAGGAAGTGGCGCGTCCCTAAGCTAGCGCCCAGCAAGCGGGGGGGGTCTGCGTGCACTTACATCCGGTCCGGGTGGACACCGAAGTGACTCCAAGCGTGCACGGTTATTTATGAACGTGAAGTTTGGGGTGTGGATTTAGCAAGTCATTAAACAAGTTGAGTATTCGGACCCATAGTCCAGATCACCATGAAGATGATCTTCCTGTGAGAGGTGGCCCGTTTTCTAATAGGGCCGATGGCGGGGTTATCAAGGGGCCACGACCAGTCACCGTGAGGGCTGGGGTGTTTACATTCTGCACAGCAAGGGAGAGAAGGCCCGGTCCGGTGCTTCCTGTTGACCTGTGGTCGGAGCTTCTGTCTGTCTGTCTGTCTGTCTGCCACCACAGGTGCTGGGAAGTTCCCAGTGACCATTCAAAATGGTCACACTTCCCACCCTGCCCTGACTTCTGCTCCCGCGCACAGAATCCCCGGTCTCCTGGGGTGCCCGAGGCTCAGGAAGGTGGGGCTGTGCATCAGGTGTTTACGACGCCCGGGAATTCCATGCCGCGGGGGTGTTCTGTACACTTTTGCATCACAAGTCAGACAAGGTGTTCTGCAAGCTGGGGCAGGAGATACATTAATCAGCTGCTTATATGCTACGGAGGCAAGCTCATTTATCCATACGGATTCTGGATGAGCACCCTACGTGGATGGAATATAGGCCAAGTAACTTTTTTCATAAACTGTTTATTTATATTTTTAATTTTTGGTGTCAGGAATTGAGCTCATGACCTCGCGCTTGCCAGGCAGGCACTGTGCCGCTGAGGTATAATCCGGGCCCCATAAAAAAACTATTTAAAAACAAATGCAATATAAACAAAATTTACAAATGTATAAATACTTAGGAGTGAAGAGGCTGATCACCTATGCAGATGTATGTTTAACATTTTAAGAGAAATCATGACCTTGTTTTCCAGGTGTTTGTACCATTTTGTATTCCTACCATCAATGTATGAAGGTTCCAATTAATCCTTCCCTTCACCAAAGGTTACTATAGTCAGTTTCTGTGATTTTTAGTTTTCACATCCTTTACAATGAATGCCGTGAGCATCTTTTCATGTGCTTATTTGCCATCTCTATATCTCCTTTGGAGATGAGTCTGCTCATGTCTTTAGTTTTTAGTCGGGTCTTTTGTTTATTATTGACTTTTGAGAGTTTACAAAATACATACCATGGATTCAAGTTCCTTTCAGATATATATATTGAACGTAATTCTTATTTTATGGGTGGAATTTTTATGCTCTTGAAAATATGTTTGAAAGAGCAGAAATTCTTCTTTTTGGTGAAGTGCAACTTATCAATTTGTTGTGTTATGGCTTGTGGTTTTGGTGTTATATTTAAAAAAACCCTTGTCTAACCGAGGGTAGCAAAGGTTTTCCCTAAGTTTTTCTTAGAAATATTCTAGTTTTATGTTGTACATTTAGTTTTAGCTTCTACTTTGAATTAAATTTTATTATCTCCTATGAAGCATGCATGAAGGTTCTTTTTTTCCCATGTGAATATCCAACTATTCCAGTGCTATTTTTGAAAAGACTATCATTTCCCCCCAAATTGCCTTTGCATTTTTTTAAAAGAGCAATTGTCAACCTATTTCTGGTATCTTTCTGAACTTTATGTTCTGTGACACTGGCCACCAGGATCAAATTGTCTTGACAATAAAATTGAAAGTTAGTTTTAGTCCTCAGACTTAGTCATTCTTTTTCCAAGTTGTTTTGTTTATCCTAAGTCTTGAATTTCCACTTGAATTTTAGAATCAGTTTTTTAATTTTAAACTAAGAATGTCTGCTGGGATTATGATTGAGATTGTTAACTCAATAAATCACTTTGGGAGCAACTCGACATCTTAAAATACTGTTTTCTGACTGACGAATATGACGAGTATGTTTATCTCCATTTATAAAGAGGTTAAAAGTTTCTTTCAGCATGTAATTTAAAAAAAAAAATACTTCAGAAGAGTCTTAGGGTTCTGGAAATGTAGAGAAAGTACAGAGATTTCCTATATACTCACACCCATGTCTTCTGTCAGTAACACCTTCTATAAGTGTGCTTAATTTGTCACAATTAATGAACTCATATTGATATATTATTTATAATAAGCCCATAATAAAGCCTGCACTTTTTTTCCTATTCCTTAATTTTTGCCTAATTTCTTTTTCTGAGTTAGGATCTCACCCAAGATACTAAATTATGTTTAGTTATTATGTCCCCTTTGGGCTGTGGTAGTTTCTCCAAGTTTCCCTGTTATTGGTGACCTTGACAGTTGTGAGGCGTACTAGTCAGGCATTTTGTGGAATGCTCCTTAATTAGGAATTGCCTGGTGTTTTCTTCATAATTAGACTGAGATTCTTGGCTATGCCAAGAGAACCACAGAGATAAGACACCCTTCTTAATATGTCATATCATTTCCTGCCATATCAAACCTGTATCCTAGCAATGTGGCTTATCACTGTTGATGTGAACCTTGACCACTTGGCTGATGAAGTGGTTTTCAGATGTCTTTGCACCTGTTTGCATAATATACATTTTGGGAGGAGCCGGGATCTCAGCTTTTCTTCTTGGAGGGAGAGCAGGTAGTTTTTTAATGTGGTGATCTTTAAGCGTAGTTCATTGTTTTGATGCTATTCTAAGTGATATTGCTTCATACATTTTAACTTCTAATTGTTTGCTAGTTTTTAGAATATAGCTGATTTTGTTTATTGATCTTGCAGACTTGGTAATTTCTCTTATTCTGGTAGCTTTTTGTAGATCTCATTGAATTTTCTATGTAGATTATGTAGATAATCAGGCTGTCTGAAAATAAAAAGTTTTATTCTTTCTTTCTAGTCAAGGTGAATTTATTTCTCTTTCATGCTTTCTTACACCGATTAGAACCTCTAGTAAAACAGAACTAGAATGAGAGCAAGATATCCTTATATTCCTGATCTCATAGAGAAAATATTTAGTCTTTAGGATTGAATATATTGTTAGCTGGAAGTATTTTATAAATATAATTTATAAGGGCAAGAAAGTTTTCTTCTGTTTGTTGTTTTCTGAGAGTTTTAAAAAACTTTGGAACAGATGTTGGATTTTGCAAAATGCTTTCTCTTTGTCTAATGCGATGATCATGTTTTCTATTTTTTAAATTTGTTAATTTGGTGATTACATATATTTATTTTAAAGTATTAAACCAACCTTACATTCCTATGATAAACCACCGTTGGTCATAAAGTATTATTCTTGTGTTATGTTGTCTGGTTCAGTTTGCTAAACTTCTATTTTGAATTTTTTACACCTGTGTTCATGAGGGATACTAACCCGAGTCAGCTTGTAATGTCTTTGGTTTAGTTTCAATGTGATGCTGACTTCAAATAATTTCAGTAGTGTTCCTTCCTTTTCAATTTTCTGAAAGAACTTCTGTAGCATTGGTATTTTCCTTCCTTAAATATATGATTAAATTCACCATTGACACTATCTAGGCCCAGAGTTCTCTTTATGGGAAGATTGTTTTCATTAGAAGCATTGTTTATTTTTTATTTTAATGTACTACAAGTAGCTATTAATTAAGGAAATAAAAAGCACTCTTCTGTGAAAGAATAAAACAAAGTTTGATAAAAAATAGAGAATAACAATAGTCAATACCTTGTGCATCATAATATTAAAAGAATGTTGTCTACATGTACCAACTTCTCACAAGGAATAAGTAAACAGCAAGTAAACATTATGTACTAAACACACATGTATTAATAAACTAAAAAAATAGCCAAAATGTTATTCAGATTACAAATTATAGACTGTCTCTTAGAAACCAACAGATGGAAGCTCAAAACTTTTTCTTCAATGAACTAAGAGAGATCAGTAGCATAAATGAAACAAATTGGTAAATGCCTTAAAATATTTTTAAAGCAACAGAATAGATAGCTTGGGGAATTATTTGGAATTCTTCCTACTTCCTATTTATCTATCTTCTATTTTGTGAGAAGATTTTTTGTCTTTTTGAGACAGGGTCTTGCTGTGCAGTTCAGACTGGCCTTGAGCTCACTTTGTAGCCCAGGTTGGTCTCGAACTCACAATGATCGACCTGCCTCAGTCTCCTGAGCGCTGGGATTACAGGCATGCACCACCATGCCTAGCTGTGGGAAGGTTTTAAAGCCACAAATTCAATTGTGCCTTTAACAGACATAGGAATATTTACATTATCTATTTCTTCTTGAGTAAGCTTGGTAGTTTGTGTCTTTCATGGAGTTTTTCCATTTTATTGGAGCTATTAAATTCATTGGCATAAATTGTTAAGAATATTCCCTCAATAGCTTTTTAGTATCTGCGGAATTTGTAATGATGGTATCCTTTTATTCCCACTACTAGTGATTTGTATTCCCTCCTCTCTCCCCTCTGATTAAAATAGTTAGCAGCGTGTTCATTTCACCAGTCTTCTCAAAGAACCAGCTCAGCTCTTAGTTCCATGGGATTTTGTTACCATTTCACTGTTTTCTATTTAACTGATGCTTGTCACAGTTTAGATCTAAAATGTCTCCTCAGAGTCTCCTGTGTGTGGAGGTGGGGCTTTTGGAAGTGTTTGGATTATGAGGGCTTTCACTTCAGTAAGTGGATTAATCCAGTGATAAGACCATAATTTGATGGTACTATCAGAAGATACTGGAAATTTAAGAGGTGGGGCCCTGTTGAAGGGAGTAAGTCCTGCGGGTGTGACCTTGAGGACTACTCCTGCTTCTCATTCCTGTCTCTTTCTACTTAGCTCTTTCCCTTTCTCTCTGCCTACTGGCTGCCACTGCTGCATAAGCAGCTCTCCTCTGCCACACCCTGTGGCTACGATGTTTCTTCTTTGCCACAGGCCTAGAAGCAGTGGAGATGACCACGGCCTGACATGTCTGATGTCATGAGCCAAATTAAACCTTTTCTCCTCCACATTTTGTCAAGCTAACACAATACTTCACTCTGGCCTTGTAATTGCCCTTCTTCTGTTTACTTTGGGTTTAATTGATATTCTTTTTTTAATATTCTGAAGTGGAACCTGCAGTATTTCTTCTTTTCTAATGAGAGCGTTTAGTGCTATAAATCTCACCCTAGTTATTGCTTTGCTGTCTTCTTTACCCTGAGTTATGGGAGTGTGCTATTTACACTCTGAGTATGTGGAGGTTATCCAGAGTTCTTTCTGTGATTTGTTTTTTGAATTTAATTACTTTGTAATTAGAGAACACACTTGGTATGACTTAAATACACTTAAACTTATTGAGACTTGCTTTATGGGCCTAAATAGGGTCCTCTTGGAACATGTTCCAAGTGTCCTTGAGAAGAGAATCTTGCGTTGGGGGATGGAGTGTTGTGTAAGTGTCAGCAGGGCAAACTGCTTGATGGAGTCTTTTGAATCTCCTAACGTCCACAGTGATTGCCCATTGGCTTGTTATATCAAGTTGTTATATGTTAGCTGAGAACTATTTGATATGAAATTTTAGGATAATATTGTAGTGGACCCAACAGTGTTTTTTGTCTTGTTTTATTCGTTGTTGGGAGACCATCACTACATTCCTCAAAGTGAATGTTTGTAAAATATGTCTGGTGAGCTGATCTGTGCAAACGATGATGAACAGGTTCAAATGAGCATGAAAGCCTTGGAGAGTTAGTACACGTGCTTGTGCATAAAATCTGCTTAACTTAATAATTAATAATTGTTAATTAATAATTTCTCATATTTATTTATTTTAACATACCATTTTCTATGTGAACCTCACTACAAAAATATCTCAGAAATAAATTACTTGGGATGTATTTTAAGATATACCTAGTGGAGATGCATTTGGTTGCTGTGTCTAGCTATTCCTTATCAGATCTGGACAATATTTTTACATTTCTATTTTAGTAAGAATCTTTTTTTCAATAATAGATCCCAAAATTTTAACAAATCTTACTGGGATGGCCATGTAGTTTTCTTTTTCATTTATGGAAGGGACAAATTATACAACTGCATGTATATTACTTTCTAGTACAAAGCAGATTTTAACGTGCTAGACTTGTATTTAAAATTTTAGGTCCATATTTATACTTCAGATAGGTCTATTGTTTTAAAAATGTGTATGTTAGTTTTGCCATGTTTTGACACTCAGGGTAATGGCAGCTCGTTAAATTAATTGGAAATGTTTCCATTTGTTTCTGTGCTATGGAGGAGGTTATAGTGTAAGAACTGTCTATTTGAAAGCTTTAAAAGACTTACCCATAAAACTGTCAGAGCCTGGAGCCATAATTAGGTTGTAGATATGTGCAGTTAAGGGAATATTTATTTTATGTGTAGAGTGGTGGAGAGTCCAACATTTGACGCGTTGAAGATGTCATCCTAAAATAATAGAGCTCCTTGACACTAATTATAAGAAAACACGGGCCTCCCCTCTGTGCTGACTTAGACTTTTCCTTCACCAGGGAAATAAAGAGTTTGATGAGCCATAGGTTTATGTACAGAATTTTTGCTTACGATGATGAAAAAGTTCTGGAAGTGGATGGTAGTTGTGGTTCTACAATGCTGTGGCCAAACTTAATGCCAATGAATTGTATATTTAAAAATAATTAAAGTGGGAAGGTGAGGCAAGAGGGTCTCAAGAATGAATCTCTGCTGGACAACTTGTAAGATTCTGTCTCAAGAAAAAAAAAAAAGAGGAAGAAAGAAAAGGGCAGGGTTTATAGCTAAAGCATCTCTGAGTTTGATACCCCAGAAGTGAAAAAAGTTTAAAATAGTAAAGTTTATGATATGTAAATTTTATTGTGGTAAATGAAAAGCAGCTATCTAAGGAAAAATTACAGAGGCAGTAAAAAGACTACTGATGATTAATGATTTGGGGGGTGGGTAGAAGGAGGAATGAATCAGTGAAGAAGGGAATTTTTAGGGTGGTTAAACTATTCCTTGTGATAATGGTGACTATTTGACATCTTTCATTTGTCAAAACTTGGAATTATACAACACAAAGGGTAAGCACTGAACTATGGACTTCAGTTCATGAAAATATTGAATTTGGTTCATCAGTTGTAACAAGTATCCTGAACTCATGCAAGATGTTAATTCTAGGAGAATCTTGGGTGGGGGCAGAGGAGGAGTATGGAAAGTCTGTACTTTATGTTCAATGTTTCTGTAAACCTAAAACTACTTTGAAAAGTAAAGTCTACTGATTTTAAAAAAGACCAGCCAAAGAAAGAAACATGTACAAAGAGCAAGTATAGGAGTGACAGCCGACTTCTGGTTGGACCTATCTCCCAGAAGGCATCAGTGGAAATTGCTGAAAGAAAATATTGCTACCCTAGAGCTCTTCACTAAGTACAATAGCTTTCAAAAGTGGAGATGAAATCACGGACTTTTTTAGACCTAAAAAGCTGGAAGAATGCCTCACCTTCAATTTTACACTATAAGAAATGGGAAAGGAAATCCTCCGGGCAGAAAGAAAAGGATACCAGATAGAAATCTGGATGACACAAAGGGAATGGTGAATGGATCATGGAATGGAAGCTATGTGGGTGCTGTGAAGGTGTCTGAGTGCTGCTGCTCCTGAGCTCTGGGGGGCTGTGCAGTGCTGAGGAGCCTGGTGGTGCTCAGCCTTTCCCACTCCTCTCCCAAACAGGATTTGGTATCTTGAGTTTGCTAAGTCATTTACGTCATTCATGTTATTATGACAAACTATTCGCTTTCTTGATTCCAACTTCTTGGGGCAAGTGTCACCACTCTCATTATTCCAGTCACTGACTCTCACATTATTTAGAACTGATGCTCATATTTCACCTGCCCTTGCAGATCAGAAACAAGTGCAATATAAGTACTATACCAAAATACTAAAACTGGAAAATGATCAGAGCCTCTGTGAACTGTGTGGCAATTTTTTTAAGTTTCATGTCCCTTGATTAAAGTAGGGGTCCAGTGCACCTTCATTTCAAATTTATCTGTCATCATGAATCTCTTATAAGTCTGTAGGTGGGCATGTTGATGTCCCCATTTTCCATCATGATGCAATTTGAATTATTTAATAAGAATGTCCACATTTATGAGAACTCATTTGGGGCTTTAAATATTTTGGATTGGAAATGTACTTACCATGCACATGGCATGAGATGCTTGTAGATTGGGAAACTGAAACACAGAGAGTTTAAATAATTTGCCTAAGTTTATCCAGCTAAAAAGTGGCTTTGCTGGAAGTTAAATCAGGCTGACAATAAATCCTGTAGCCCCAGCCACTTTCTACTTCAGCACCATCATATATGCTTACTGATCAATTTCTAAGAAAAGTCGACTTTATTAAAGTTGTCGAATGAATTTAATACAGTTTCTGAATACAGTTTTTTTTTTTTTTTTTAAATACTATGGTCTCATATAGTTTTCAGTAGTTTTTGTAGAGACCGAGGCAGCATTCTCCTTTTCCACCAGGGGGCGCTTTCAGCACACTCTCCAACTTGATGGCGCTGGCTTTCTTAAATTTCTAACGGTGGAGGAGTGGATCTGTGCGATTATGTACTGATGACAGCAACCAACCTCACATCAATAGTTTTTCCATCTTTGAAAAGATTCAGAGATATCACATATTCACAGAGTGATTACTTCCAAATGGTTCACAGAGACTCAGAAATGAAGGAGTCCTGCTCTCTCTGTTTCGTTTGTGACTTTTCTCAAGAAGAAAGTGGATAGGCACGGGAGCGTACGTCTCACCGTTGGTGCTGATTCCTGTGTCCTTGGAGGAAGACCCCAGAGCCTAAGTGGGATGTCCCAAAGGTATGTACTAGGCCAGGTCACAGGATGCATGGGCATCCCAGGCACGGGTCTCCCTGTATGAAGAACAAGGCAGGGCAGATTTGGGGCTAAAAGTCCACCGTTGTTGTCTATGCAGTGACTCAGTGGGGAGGAAGTTTTCCCTGATAATCCAGGAAAGTATGGGATTTGGAAGCCTTGTTCTGTTGAGGACAGTAGAAGGAAGCTTTGGGATAACTGTTGGTTTTCTCTTTGTGTGTGGCTGTGTTTGACTTTGTCGTATCTCCAGGCAGGTGGTCTGTGAAAAATCTGAACACAGAGAAACATGAAAGAGGTTGCAATACCACAAAAGCA
The DNA here is from genome assembly GCF_000276665.1 of Chinchilla lanigera. Lineage (NCBI taxonomy): Eukaryota > Metazoa > Chordata > Mammalia > Rodentia > Chinchillidae > Chinchilla > Chinchilla lanigera. Next base: position 49,326,978 of record NW_004955403.1, read on the forward strand.
CACATGGAGACAAAATGAGGGTCACTCAACAAGGAAATCTTTTCTGATAGTTGTTTTAGTGGCTTAACCTCCACTTGGTAGATTTGAGGGCATCTTATCCAGAGAAACTGAATACTGAGGCAGCTTGGAAAGACTAAAATTCCAGCACATACTTTCCAAAGCTCTGGAAGTTAAGAGGAAACTTACAACACAAATTCTTCAGCCACTTTTCATGCTTGTGTCCTCTCCATGCCAGCCTCCTCTGGAAGTTATTTGCCTGTGCTTGAATGCTTCATGGTACCAAACACGCTAAGGGGAAGGGAAGGCATCTCTTTCCATTTTGGGTCACTCCAGTCACTGGAAAACAAGCACCTTTCATGTCTATCCACTGGGGTCCAATTTTTGGATGCTCATTGCTTGTATTTATTGAGAGAGGAGAGCTAGCTTAGATCTCAATTTCCATAGTTCCTGAGGGCATCTACATGGGTGCATCAGTCAGCTTGGGCTGCTGGAATAAAGTAGCATAGATTGGGCTTCTTCAACAACACACATATATTTTCTCATAGTTTTGGGCCTTGAGATCCAAGATCAATTTTCTGGACAGTTCAATTTCTGGTGAAGGCTGACTTCTTGGCTTATAGACGCTGCCTTTGGTCTGTGAATTCATGTGATTTTCCTGGGTGCATGTGTGTACACACACACACACATGCACACACCTCTGGTGTCTCTTCTTTAAGGGCACTTATCTTGTCAGCTCAGCTTCCTATGATCTTGTGTAACATTAACTACCTCCTCAGAGACCCCATCTCCAAATATAGCCATCTGCCAGTTCCGGCTTCAACATAAGAATTTCAAGGCAACGCAGCAGTCTGTAACAACAGGGTGAATATCGGTATTGCAAGGAACCAATTTGCTTTCTCATGCAGTGAGTGCCCTGATTTGGACTGAGAGCGGCTCTGCTGCCGATCTTGCCCTTACAATACACCGCCACACGTTCCTTAGTTTTGGAAACAGAAACCCAGTTCACCTTGGACTTGAGACAACCTGTTGCCAAATCCTTGCGGTCAATACTTTGCCCAACCCAATTCATTTAGAAAAAAGAATGCACTTGATTTTGGAGTGGGGTTGTGTGTAGCAAGAAGGGCTGCGGCTGAATTAAAGGCCTAGCATACTAGCTTGCTAAGGCTGCTGCCCCGAAGGACCACGTACCGGGTGGCTTCAACAAGAAGTCTATTTTCTCAGAGTTCTGGAAGGCAGAAGTCTGAGATAACAAGTGTTGTCAGGGTTGGTGTCCTCGGGGCCTGGGCTTGTGGATGGCATTTTCCCTGGGTGTCTTCACATGGTCTGCCCTGTGTGTTTCTGTCCTAATCTCTTCTTCTTATAAGGACATTAGTTATATTGGGTTAGGGCCCATCCCAGTGACCTCATTCTAATTTGATTACCTCTTTAAAGATTCTATCTCCAAATACAGTCACAGCCTCAGGGACTGGAAGTTAGCTTTCACCACATGTGCTCCGAAGGACACGATGAGGCCCGCGGAGCGGAACGATCTGTTTCGTCCTCTGCATCCTCACCAACAGAGGCCGCTGAACTGCTGGGAAGAGGAGGGTCAGAACCAGTCTCTTTGCCCAGATTTCTGGGATGCACAGCTTGTTTCTCTGGGGTGTACCCCGGTTTACTTGTGTACTGCATATATTTCCACATGGTAGAGAAGGAAAAGGAGAAACAGAAATTTTCATGTAATAAAATGCTGTTACTCTCTTTGAACCTTGCAATTACGTGTTAGCAGAACACATTTTGTCTCTGTTAGCATCTCTTCTCAGTACCCTATTTACTCTTCCTGCTAGCACTCACTTTCTATCCCCTCCCACCTGGCAATTACCAGTGAGTTACATAAATCGATCTCCTTACCTATCGTCACACACAGGAGTAGCTTGCCCTGGCTACACAATGTCCTCTGCAGAGGGCATGGACTTACAAAATCACATCCTTTACAGGACTTTAGAAATATTGGAAGAAAGATAAAGAAGCACCCAGGAACTCACACACCCAGAACAAGTGTTTTCACTTTGCACATTGCTTACCATTGCTTAGTTGCATGCGTATGTCTTCTTTTAGTAGTTGGGAGGGAGCCAGGCATAGTGGCACACACATTTGTAATCCCAGTACTTGCGAGGCTGAGGCAAGAAGATCACAGCAAGTTCGAGGCTAGCCTGGGCTACATAGTGAGTTCAAGCCCAGCCTGAACTACATAGGAGACGCTGTCTTAAAAAACGAAAACAAAAATGAAAACAAAACCAAAAATAAAACAAAACCAAAAATAAAACAAAAGAAAATCTGGCAGGATCCAAGCAGGCAAACACAAACTATACTAATTGTTTTAACAGAGAAAATTTAATACATGGAATGGGTCATCTAGAGGTTGGAGAACTGAGAGAGCAGAAAAGATGGAGGGAGGAGGTGATCAGAAACCAGGAGTGGGGAGGGTCTCTGTGGAGCAGGAGGAACTGTCTGGCTGCCTGGGAATCTTGAGGGTGGCATGGGATACTGATTCGGAAAGTTTGGAAGGAAGCTAGAGCCGGAAATAACTGCTGCTAGCACGGTGCAGTGCCTTGCTGGGTGGTGCTGGCAGGAACACAAAGCAAGCAGAAAAGAGCACTGTCCTCTTTTTTTCCTGCATCTACTTGCCCTCTATTGTCCACTAAGAAGAAGCCCACCATCTCTACTGTCCGCTAACAGGAAGTCCACCGGCTCTACTGTCCGCTAACAGGAAGCCCACTGGCTCTACTGTCTGTCTGCTAACAGGAAGCCCACTGACTGTACTGTCTGCTAACAGGAAGTCCACCGACTCTACT
>NW_004955403.1:49329911-49351221 GCF_000276665.1 Chinchilla lanigera
CTAACAGGAAGCCCACTGGCTCTACTGTCTGTCTGCTAACAGGAAGCCCACTGACTGTACTGTCTGCTAACAGGAAGTCCACCGACTCTACTATCCTCTAACAGGAAGCCCACCAGCTCTACTGTCCGCTGACAGAAAGTCCACTGACAGAAGAGAAGTGGAATTTGTGGAAATTTCTTCCTCATACACACAGCAGAGTGTAGAAGTGTGGATTTGGAGCAAAGAGATAATTGCCTTATACGACAGTTCACCTTGTGGATACTCAGCATCCATACACATGGCTTGCTGTTTGGACTTGAACAATGATAATAGCCAGTCTATATTTCTATCTAATCAGATGCAACTATCTTTCATATAAATGAGGGCACTGCAGCCCACAAAGGCACATAGTATCCACATCCCAGGGTCAGTCCTAGCATCCCTCTTGGATTAACTTTATCACTCTCCAAGTTCACCTATGGAATCTTCTGTAACTTGGATAATAAACCCATATTTAACTCCTACCAAGAGTCCTTATGTAGGATAAAAAGGGGAAAATAAGGTGAAGAAAAACTTAGAGAACATATGCTATACATGCAGCACAAGAAAGGAAGAAAAAGATGCCGAAGGTGCTAGAATGTTTGTTTCTTTGTTTATGGCCCCATCGTTTATATTTGTAATTTCTTTTTTCTCCAAAGTTTCACATAAGCAAGAAGGGAAGCCTAGACTGACTACTACTGGGTTAGAGTTGGAGACATCAGAATGAATTCAGGTTAACTTAGATTTGTAAACGAGTGGACACAGAAACAGAAGTGTGCACATGTATACATGGGTTATACACATGCATATGGCACCTACTTTTTTCCACTGGGACAAGCCTCAAAATGAAAACACCCTAGTCACAGTCAGTACACTCAGTGCCCAGATATGGATTTTGAAATATCATCTTTCAATAAAAAAAATCAGAGTTCTTTGGAGTAGTGGATGATTCTAGGGCTAGAATAGAAAAAATACCAGATGAGCCTGGAGCATTTTTCAGGGCTAGAAAGTAAAGAACTGCAAAATTTAAAACAAAACAAACAAACAAAAGATGGGAGCTTGTCAGAGGAACACAGAAGCAGAGATGAAAGATCTCCTATGGCCAAAAGAGAACAATTTGAATACAAAGTAACTGAAGACTAAACTACAATTTGAGCCAAAAAATTAATACTTTGAATCACAGTCCAAAGGATAGATAAGCCCATACTGATATAAATAAATGATTGAAGGAATGAATAAGGGGAGAGAAGAGACAGCTCCTCCAAAGGACATATGTGGATGCTTCCTCTTAGGAAGAGATAGGGTCAGTTCTCTCCCTACCTTGTCCTTTGAGGTTGAACCTGACTTACCGACTGAGTTCTAATGAAGAAGAAAGGAAAAAATAAAACTCTGCAGTAGTGAAACCAGGAAACCCAACCTCAATCAAGCGGTGAAGGGAACATCGCTAAGAATGTCAGGTGGCAACCGCGCAGCCTCTGTTGTGATGTGAGCAGGGAGCCACCTCGCCTGGGTGGTGTTCTATCCAAAAGACCACACCTGCAGGAGACAGCGTCATGTATCTAACTAGGAAGCAAAACTACTCATCTGTCAGGCCAGCTTAATGAGGGAGGACCCTCAGAATGCCTAAGATCAAGACTGTCAAGATCACAAAAACAAGGAAAGGCTGAGAAACAGAGCAGAGTAAGAAGATGTGGCAACAAAATCTAGGAATCATATACTGGGTTGCACCTGGAATAAGAAACAAGAACATTAACGGGAAAACTGCAGAATCCTGAATAGAGCCAGGGGTTTGGTTCACAGTAGTGGGCCAGTGTTGGTTTCTTAGTTTGACAAATCTACCACAGCAGCGTGAGACGGTGACATTAGGGGAAACTGGCTGAAGGGTGTAGGCACGTGGGCAGTCTCTCTACTCTCTTTGTTATATTCCAATGTAAAAATGTATTTACAAAAAGTCTTTCTCTTCTCCTCAGCCCAGCCCCCAAGCTGGTTGGGCTTCTTTATCTGTTAGGGTCACTCAAATCTCTTCTTAAATTTTTAATTTTTATTGGTATGTTTGCCATACATAATGGTTACTTTACTGAGGAGGAGTTGGTACATGCACATAACACATCTTAATTCTTTTTTCATTTCCTCTCCTACCTTTTCCCTCTATCTCTTGGTTTACTTCCCTTTTGCAAAAGATCTATCTCTACATTTCCTCTTATCTATCTTTTATTTTGCTCTTTTTTATATTTTGAGTTTCTCACATAAGAGAAACCATGAGATATTTAAGCTTGTGTGTCAGATTTAGTTCACTTAACATTATGGTTTTAAGGAGCACTGTTTTCCTACAAATGACTCATTTATCTTTCTTAATGGCAGAGTGGTGTTCCACTGTGTGTAAATGCCGTATTTTCTTCATCTACTCATCTGTCAATGGACTATAGGCTGATTCCGTGACTTAGCTATTATTATGCTGCTATAAACATGGGTGTATGTGTATCACTGTAAAATGGTGTTTTTAACTTTTGGGAGAAATACCTGGAAAGTGAACTGCTGGGTCAAGTGGAATTTCTATTTTTAGTTTATTTTTTACTTTTTAAAATTTGTATTTTAAAGAAAATAGTACAAAAAGAAGAACAATAGTGAAATACAAATAAAACAAAGAAAGGACATTAAAAATGATGTGGGGTTTCAAACCAAATGATAGGGATTAACAGTGGTTGTTATAGTACATATTGTTATCTTCATTGAAGTTGTTCGGATTACCAGATGTAAGAATAGAAGATTGATCAAACCATTAAATGGAATAAGAAAATAATAATTTAAAAGAACATTAGAGACAATACGTAGTTTCACTAGACAGGATGGTAGGAATTCACCAATGGACATTACACTGCAAATTGTTGTCACATAAGTTGCTCAGATTACCAGATATAAGCATACAAAATTGGTCAAAATATAAAAAAAAACCTTTTAATCATTAACTGTTCCCCTCAACAAACCATCAGACACCAGCTGTACAGTTATGCCACTGATCCATATATATATATGTGTATATATATATCTATAATGCCTTAGTACTTTTTCTCCTTTCCCTCATCCCAGTTGTTCCTTCCTTTGAGCAATTTCTTTCCCTTGTTATCTATTGTACATTTTGGGTTTTATTTACTCTTTCATGTTCTTACACCAGGGAGACAATATGATGTTTTTTGAGGAATCTCCATAGTGATTTTCACAATAGTTGTCTTAGTTTACATTCCCACCAACAGCGTAAAAGGATTCCTTTTTCCCTGCAGGCTTGCCATCATTTGTTATTAATTTCTCAGTGATAGCTGTTCTTTCTGGAGTAAGATGGAATATCAGTTTTGTTGTAATTTGCATTTCTCTAATGGCCAGAGATGGTAAACATGTTCTCCTTTATTTATTGGCCATTGGTATTTCTCCTGAGAAGTACCTATTCATTTCAGTTGTCCGTTTTTAAAACTGGGCCTTTTAATTTGGGCATTTCTCTTTTTTGAGTTCTTTGTATCCTCTAGATATTAGTCTTCTCTTCAAGGAATAACTGTCGAATTGTTTTCCCCATTTTGCAGGTTGTCTGTTCACTCTGTTATTGTTTTCTGTGCTGTGTAGAAGTTTTACAATTTGATATGATCCCATTTGTTGATTCTTGATGTTATTTCCTGTGCAATTGGGGTTCTGTTTGAAAATCTTTGCCTACATCTATGTCTTCAAGAGCTTTACCTATTTTATCTTCCAGCAGATTAAGTGTTTCTAGGGTCATCAAAATCTTGATTCCTAAAGGGTGTGGATCCTCACTGGTCTTCTCTGCCTTAGTTACAATAGTTTCCTGTTGAGTATTACTGCTGGATAGGAAAGTATGAAAAGAATCTCAGAGGATTCTTGGGATCACTGGATTCTTCTGCTCTCTTTTGTGCAGCTGCAACCCAGTTACACGGAACCAGCACTAATCATGCCAGCTTGTGCAGAAGTATCTCCTTTGACTGTCCGTTCAGAGGCATAAGACCCCAAACAGGCCCAGGGTTGCCAGAATAGCCCTGGTGGAAGGCTTTCTTTCTTGAGTACCAGTACCTCCAAATCAGCAAAACTTAGGCATGGAAGCCAGAAACTGTGCAAGTAGATTGTTAGCTATAATAGTGAAGAGATTTATGTTATGTTTTACCTATTTATGCTTGGACTCAGATCTATAAGAATGATAGAAGACAGCAACGATATATTAGTTATCGATTCAGGGTATGTAATGCTTCTTATGAACTGTAACCCCATTTCCCTTAATGGACATCATTCAGGAGGCCATTTGGCTGGACTGTAGTTTCTCTCAGGCCTGCCCTTTCTGGGGATGGAGGCTTTGTGAGGACAAGTGGCTATTATGATGGACATGAGTCCATGACTGTACATTTTGCTGGGAAATGAGTTCCTTGGTCAGAAGCAATAGTGTATGGATAAAAATAAGTAAATAAGGTATTCTGTAAGTCCACAGATATTTGTAGTGCTAGAAACATTTCTATACAGAAATGATGCATGTCTATTTCAGTGAGGTCAAATTTATGGCCCCTTTTTTGTGGTAGAGGTCAAGGATAATAAATGACTACCAGGCAGCTTCTGGCCTTCTGGGCATGGTGCTGCAGTGCAGGTCCAAGCTTGATCTCTATTGTTGAGGGTTATGAAGTCATGGTATGTAGACCAGTCTTGGTGGAGAGAAGCCCAAGTTAGAGGGTGCGTGCAAAGTACCACCTCCAACATCAAAGTCTCTTGCACATGCTGGCCACGGGGACAGAAGCTGCCCATGTGTACTGATTGTCAAGAGCCTCTGCTGCAGTGAATACCTATGGTGAGCAGCAAAATGGGCACATAGATCTCCACATCCTATGCATATTCTCCGAGATCTAGCTAACCATCTGCCCACTAGTCTCCCACTCTTGTTCTTTGCATGTTCTTGACCAACTGCATAAACTCTATCCACTCCATGAAAATCAATGTAATTCTGTACCTCTGACTACCTTGCAAGACAGCAATGGTTCTCCCCCATCTTTTGGGTCACTCCTAATCAAGTTATAATAAGAAGCAGTCTGTTCTATGTTACCATATTGTGCAGAATCATCCAGCAACAACTTATTGACTCAATGAGTCAGAAGGAACTCTTTACTAGGTTATGCAAGCAGATTAAGGAAGAAGATGCAAAGAAGAGGGTCAGGCACTAGGTTAGTCTGAGACATCTGCTTGTGCAAGTATCTTGTGCCTTCCAAAGGTTCTTGAATCAGATTCATTGCACTGTTAGCACTATTAGTGTGTATCAGGTTAAGAATATCCCTTAGTTATTGCAGGCTGATCAGGTCATCAATCTCCCAAATGAGTGTATGACAAATATTAAATAAAAAGAGGCAAGTGGAGTGATTTCAAGGCTCCAGAAGGATCAAAATCCTCTCATAGAATCTGAGATTCTTGGGGCTAAGACCAAGACCTTCTCTGGATAGCCAGTATTTATTTGGTTATCAGAAGAAGGGAGGGGAATACTTAAGGGTGGAATTACTCAAGGACTTCTCCAAGTGAGGTATTAAATTAATCCTTCATAAAGATTACATTAATCCACCCAGAGTGAGATGCCTGAGGCTACAGTGTTTATCTAGTTGAGATGGATACAGGTGTCCTTAGCTGTGATCCTGTCTTATTGTTTGAGGTTTTCTGGCTTTATCCACCATTATAGGCCTTAGCAGGGATTAGTGACTCACAGAGAGGTTCACTTACTATGAGTCTGTCACCCACTTCCAGACAAGTGGCCTAGGCTTTAGACTGATTCACAAGTAAACATAAAAAGACAATTAATTAATTTAAGTCCTGCTCAGGGCTGCTTCACAGTGGTCTCCATCAAGTGTGCATCTTGAATCTTGTGCATTTCCAACCTTATGAACCCCTGTGTCATGATGGGAAGCTCAGGTCACACTACCACATGATGTAGGATGGTTAGGCATATCTGTGAGCCAGGAGCCACTTCTCAAAGGAATAATGGGCATCGAAAGGAGAGTGCTTCTAGGTCTTACAGCCCTGTGCTGACTCCCCTACTGAAGCTTGTCAGAGGTGCCACACAGCATTGCTAATTGCCACGGAGACTTTGTGCGCCATGGTTCTTCTGACTGGGAGCCTGATGACAAACAGGTCAGACTAGCACATTTAATGTGATGCATTTCCTCAAATTTAAAAAAGAAAGAAAGGCCAATCCAAAGGTATCTCATTTTCAGTAATGAGGTGAGAGAGGAGTGATGACTTGCCTGTCACTTTGGAGAGGAAATACCAACACACTCTCTTCTCTCATCCTCTGGTGGCTGTTGATCTTCTACTAAATGACCTAAGGTGATTGCTTTCTTGTGCATCAGGTCCAGCCTGCATAAAATTATCTACACATTGGGAGAGAATAATTTTTGTGGGCTGTCTAGACCATGAACATCTCAAGGTAAACATAAACGTGTACTGTTGACCCTGCCAGTTAAAACAAGTTGGTTCTGGTGATGTTTGGAAATTGTTGGAGAGAAAGCCAAGCATCTGCCACATCAAGCACTGCATACCAGATGCAATGAATTTATCTGATTTGCTCTAGGAAAGTTTCACATCTGGAGCAGCAGCTGCAGTAGAAGTCAGCACCTGTTTATGTTTACAACAATTCACATTCTCCAAGGTCCATCTATCCCTTGACAGACCAAATATCTACTAAGTGGGAAAGGCGATAGTATCATTATTTCTTCTCCCTTTGCTTTGTTGATGGTGGCACTGATTTTTGCCAGATCTTTAAGGAAAAGTAGAGTTTTGGGTTTACTTTGCTAGGTCAGTCTTTCCTACAATAATAGCTCTCTCCCTGTGGATGTGAGGCACTGTGGGTGTTCTGCTGTTGTTGTGTGTGTGTGCACCTTTTAATCATATATTCAGGAAATGGCTAATGTGTAGTGGTGGTCTTGGACCCACAGGACTCCGTGATTCGGACTGCATTTGTTAGTCAGCTAATATAACCCCCTTCCTCCACTTTGAGTAGTGGATCAGTAGCGGATGTTTTGGGTTCTTAGTATTGAACACCAATTCCCAGATAGTGTCTTCTAATTTCTAAAAGATCCAGTCATTCTCCTTTCCTAATATGTAGTCATGGTTCTTTGGGGTTACGCATCCTTTGGGAGAAGACTTGCGGGGAGCATGTAACAGGGTTTCAGGGCTTTCTGAAGGTGGCCTGGTCTCTTTAGTCAGGAGTGAGGTGATTTGGGTCTAGACACTGGAGTGAAGTTTTTCCACTGTGGTGACACAAGACTTTTTTTGTGGTGACTTCAATCAGGTTTCTAGCTACTAGATCTGGAGTTTTTCTTATTCTATAGATAAAGTAATATTGTAAAAAGGCAAAAGATTTACGTGATCGGAAGAGAAAAAACCAGAGTATAAAAAGTAATATTGTAGTTGGCTGCATCTAGTCCCTTCTCAGGGACACTAGGTTCAGTCAGCCACCTTTAACCAAAGACTCATGAAAAGTCAAAGAGTTTGATCAATTATATCTCTCCTGCAGCCCAGCACTCTAGCAGGTGACCTTGTCTCTTGGACTGTTAAGTGCTGCAATGGTCTCTGTTACTCTGGGATCCCATCACCGCTAGAGATCAGGGATCTCATCTCTATATGGGCATGCTGCACCATCACATTAATATCCAGCTGACACACACCAGAGAGCTTTGCAAAAATTATGGTGTTTTGCTTACTGTGGTAATTCTCAGTAGGGCCAAGGAAGTTTCCTCAGACCCTTACTGGGAAATGGAGAAGGGGTGCAGCAGATGAGAAGGTGGTGTATGACGTCACTCTGGAGTTGCTATCTCCATAACCCTTTGAATTCTGTCCTGCACATGATACTAGGAAATTTCTAGAATCCCAGCCCTGGTAAATGTAGGTTACCACTGAGCCTAAGTCATGGTCACCCAGCCAAGCAGGCTGATAGAACGATTTTTGGTGGCAGTAGCTAATGTGTTGAATCCTTACCTCAGGTAATTTCACTCATATCAGCCCAATACACTGACCAGAGGATACTCTATCCCCCTTCTGTTGGCGACTGGGATGTATAGGGTTAAATTACTGAACACAGGGACTTCTGGCTGTGTTGGAAAAGAGCATATGCATAGTTCTCTGAAGTCAAGATAACACCACAGGGGTTGGGGATATAGCTCAGTGGCATAAGCACCTGCCTGGCAAGCGCAAGGTCATGAGTTCAATCCCTGGTACCAAAAAAAAAAAAAAAAAAAAGAAAGAAAAAAAAGATAACACCACAGCTGGGGCTGGAGAGGTCACAGGCTGCTGACACTCCAGTGCCAGAGCAATAAAGCTGCCAATCTTATAGATCTCTTTTTTTTTTAATTTTTAAAATTTATTTTAAGAATAAAAGAAGGAAAACATATTAACAAACACACTTCCATTTACAAAACAGCATAAGAACATATACACAACACAGAGTTACAGACAAAGTGGTAGGAAATTAACAATGGTTGTTGTATTACATATTGATATCTTCAAAGTGGTTTCTTAGGAAAGCAGAGACATGCAAGATTGATCAAATAATTAATCATTAACTGTTCCTTTCAGTAAAGCAATAGAAGTCAGTAGTACAACTATGTTAGCTATCCTGTATATACATACATACATACATAATTTCCCCTTCTTTCTTTTCTCTGTTCTCCACCCCAGTTGCTCTTTACTTTTGAGCAGTTTCCTTTTGTTTCACAATGACTGTCATACCTCTTAATTTTTATTCACTCTTTCAGGTTCTTACACTAGTGAGACAATATATTGCTTACACATAGAGGTCTTATGAGAGGTCTTATTTCACTTATGAGTATGGTCTGTAGTTGTGACCATTTACCTATAAAAGCCTCGAGTTTATCTTTCTTTATAGCTGAGTAACATTCCATTATATAAAAGTACCACAGTATTTTTATCCAATCCTCAGTGGATGGACATTTGGGTTGCTTCCACAATTTAGCAATTACAAATTGTGCTGCTATAAACATGGGTGCACATATATCGCTGTGATATGTTGCTATCAGATCTTCTGGGAAAATACCCAGAAGGGGAATAGCTGGGTTGAATGGGACCTCTAGACCGAGTTTACTGAGGCATCTCCAAACCGATTTCCACAGTGGTTTCACCAGTCTGCATTCCCACCAGCATTGGAGATCTCTTAATTGGTAAAATTTACTGCTTGGAAAGGACTGAATAGACTCCCAAGGTCATGCGTGGCTCCTGCACTTGCCTCAATATTCCCTTTCTTTTTTTAAAAACCAAATAAATATGGGCTGTCTAGTAGAGCTCTTTGTCTTTACCCCTGAGAGAGAGTTTTGACCTTCCTGAATGGTCCAAACATCACACTAATGGTCTCTTTTATTTAAACTATTTGCCATGAACTTGTTTAGGAGATGAGATCTAGGCCAAGACCCCTATACCTTTGGTCTAATATCTTTTCAGACCACTCCTATACACATATGAGTTTCTGATGGTATGGATTAGCATAATCCTACAGTTCATTTGGAGCATAAGCAATTTCATTCTAGGTCATATTTCCTACTTAACCCTCTGGAGTGTCTTGTGGAAAATTTAGCATTTCCTTTTTACTTATCAGTTTATCACCAAGTTTTCCCTTGTGTTCTTGGGGACTGATTTTAAAGGCTATCTGCTATTCCTTTATGCTGAAATATATATTTTCTAACATATTCTCCTAGTGTAGAGAGGTTAGATCATTTGCAAGAAATCCTAAAATTGAAGTCAATATTGTTTCATTAAATGTCTTGAATCTTGTTTTCCTAAGAATAAAATAAAATAAAATTAGGAGGGCAGAAGCAAGGAGAAATATTCTGTTCAATGAGCCAAAACAGACATCCGGGAAGGTTGGTTCAATGCTAGCTCCCCAGCTGGAGAAATAAGTGGAGTATGAAAATAAGAGCATCTTTTAGAAAAAAGGCATTGACAATGGGGGTGAAGGAAACCCAAGAGACTATCCTATTTATTATTTTGTATTATTTCTATAGCTCATAGGATCAATGTCCAGTTTACTCTCAGAAATAGTCAATCAGTGTGTCAAAGTAGGAGCAGGTCTGTTTTCTAGAACAAGGTAAGCAGCACCTTGCTTACTTCATTTGTGTCCAGCTACTGAAACTAAGCACATGGCCTCAGTGTGAGGACCTGGCACAGCTAACAAGTAACTCTTCACCCTGTTTAATGGCCAGGCACTTCCAGGAGAGTCATTGCTGATCCCCACTACTTGGTTTAGGATCCCCCAGTTTCAAGTAAGACCAAGAAGACTCTCATAAGAGAAACCTTTGAAGTCCACTGGCCTCATGGCTACCTCTGAGTTCTAAACCACTATATAAATTTTGAGTCATACCACTTTCTAATTTTCCAAATCATCAGGATCAAGCATTTGTCTGCATTTCCCTTCTGAGACTGAAGTCCTGTTCCAAACTGCATTTATCTTAGGCCTTGATACCTTGACGTGGTCTGGAACTATAAATGGAAACAAAGTGCCGTGGCTGATGGTCATCATGACATAGGCTCTTCGAATGGCATGGTTCGTTGCTGATATTCACACAAGCATTCCTGACTTCCCTTTGCTTCTTGATTAGTTGAGTGTAGAGTCTCACCACAAGCTCTTTTTGTAAGAGTACTGAAGTTGTTTAAAGAATAACTGCCAGAGGCAGGGATCGTAAATGACATCCCTAAAGGATGTAGCATAATAAAAAAGGGTGTCTAGCCCCTTCTCAGGGAAGATGATCAGAGACCTGGAGGACCCCAGAGATGGTTCTGGAAATGCATACTGAGTGTAGAGACTGAGCACCACAGGGCCTTTATAAAGCTTTTAAGGTGTGTGCTGTGGCTTATGTGATGTAGCCCATGCCTGTTGACCACACTCCCTGTGGACAGGACAGAGCTCACCAAGACTCAAATACTACCTATATTTTACCACCCCCTAAGCTTTCTCTTGGGAAGCAGCCCAAGTAGAATGACACCTTGAGTGGAATTCTTGAAATTTCAACAAGAGAGTGACCCATGCTCTAGCCCTTACATCTAATTCTAGGCAATGACTGAGATGTTAGGAAACTCCTGTTTTAACTCTTCTTGTGAAGGCTGAAGAGCTGGTTAGTATTCGAATGGGATGACGACTTCACTTATGTTAGGAAGTTTCTCCTTCACATCCTCATTTGCTCCTGGTAGTAGGCTTGGAAGGGATCTGTGATGCCTATACAGCGAGAAGGAACCCTATCATGTGACCCCACAGTTGGCATTCTGACCCTCTTCAACTTGTTTATGAGAACCAGGAGTTCAGTGACATCTGATTTCTATTCCACATCCCACAAGCTCTTTGTGCTTAATTCACTTGTAGACAATGAAAGGGACATTTGCAAACATCTGCCAGACAGTGACGCAGTTAGGAAATTGTAGTTACCTACTCACCTAAGTCCATTTCAATCAAATAACCATACAGTTAACATAGGTGTGCTGGCTGAACAGACAGAGTGTTGACTTGGATTCAATGCAGTCTTGAGAAGATATTTTTAATACCAGAGTAGGCTTAATTTTTATTTTCCTTGCTAGAAAATTCATAGTCTTATCACTTAGCTCTTGATAGACTAGAAAACTACAAGAAGCATGTGGATTCCTTGACATTTGGGGGAGGCCTGCAAAAGGTGCAGAGCTTTAATCTCACTCCTCACTGACATGCTTATCCTCCCTAGTCTTGGCGTGTAATGAGTTCATCTGCAAATGACTACTGTTTGGGTATTAAACAAATCAAACGTCTGCTATTGGATTGTTTGCCTTTGTGAATGCCTAGGATTTATAGGTAGAATTTAAACTCTAGTTCTAGAAATCCTGGCCAACATCTGTGAGTCAGAGAGTTCAAGCTAAAGTAACAAATGACCTAATGCCCCTGGCTTTGTCAGAGGCAGCCTCTGCCTCACTCTTCCTGGAGCAGATTCTTTGAGCTCACGGAGGGTCTGTGGCATCAATGTTTGGATATTATTGTGCTTGGTGATGGATGATGGGTAAAATGCAATGAAATAAGCGAAGCCCTAACTGCTTCCTGGATACTTGTGCCTCTGATGGACTTACTTCCTGGGACCTAGATGTGGGGATCATGTATACAGATTAGCTGTTGGGGAGAGAGCTTGGAGTTTGTGTCTTTGTCTCTCACTGTAACCAGGGTTGATCAGAATTAAGTACATAGATGGAGCCACATTTGCTCTCTGGCTGCTTCTTTGAGTATTCAAGGAGGGTGAGGGTGAATCCTGAGATCCTCCTGTGAGAACCAGTTGAATGAGTAAGAGATTGTGTTTGGGGGCATCAGTAGTGATGTCAGCAACCTTCTTCTGTTCATGCATCATATGAATGGGGAAATTTAGCCAAGTTTTAATTTTTTTTTTTTTTTTGGGTAGGGGTAGAGGGTCTCACTATTTATCCCAGACTGGACATGAATGAATAGCTATCCTCCTGCCCCAGACTCCCACGTGTGGAGATTACAGGTATTTTAGCCAACTGGTACCAAAGCTGTTCTGTGGAAAATCCTTCAATTCCCTTGCCTTAGGCTCACCTGCTGGCACATCCACTTTAGCCAAGTTTTACATTTATTTATTCCTGCCCCTCACTATTCACTACAGTCTCATGTCTTGAAAATCACAGTTGCTGCACTGTAATCTTTTTAGCTGTGGCAGGGAAGGAGTTGCTAGTAAATGGTGTTGCCTCTGGTTTGGGTGGCATGAGGCATCTGTATGGTGCTTTCACTTTCTAAGATTAGAACTGGGACACTGATCCTGTCTTTTCATTCTTCTTTCTGAGAACTCATTCAAATTGCTTCCCATCCACTTCCTGTAAACAAATTAGTATCCTGATTGTGAGATTTGCACTGGCCTTAATAAAGTACTCATTACTCAATTGAAAGCAATTTAGCAACAGCTGTACTGGGTACAGCACAGATCTCCAAAGTGTCCAGTGCTAAACTATAAGAGCTTGATTGCAAGCATTTTCTATAAAATGTCAAGGGATCACACTGGCTACTTGCTTCAAGTTCTGTTTTTAAAAGCCAAGTAGAGCAGCACTGTAAGTCCCTGAACTGAAGGGGGAAAAAGGAATCAAAAGAGTCAATAGAGTGACATTTCCTGGCTTCTCTCAAAAAGAACAGGCTTTAATAGAAATACCCAGCTATTGTTTTCAGTGCCTCGTACATGAATTTAATCATGTGGATGTGGTAGCATGGTCCTCTCCGAATTCTCACTAACTTCTTGTTCCGTGCCTGTTTCCTGGGAATAAATGCTAGCAGCAGGTGAGCCTAAGGCAAGGGAATTGAAGGATTTTCCACAGAACAGCTTTGGTACCAGTGATGGCAAAGAACCACACAGCTATCACTAAATGCTACACTTATTTTCTACTAATGTGTTTTGAATAATGACATTTAGTTCTTTACCACACTTCATTGCTTGAACAGCAGCTATTCAGTGTGAATATAACTCTTGCAAATATTTTTGTGATAGCACCTTGACATCGTGGTAGGTAAAATGTACTTAGGTTAGGTATGTAGTAAAGTCAAATGCCCTCCATGTTTAGGATCTATAGAGACTGGCAGATGTTTTGTATAGGACTGACTTTAATTCTAATCAGGCACCACACCTCAGCGCTCTGTGTATCTTGAGGGAAGCGATGCCAGTTGCTCATTGAGAATTCGCAAACAGTCTGGTACTTGTGCTCAGTGGTTTATAGCAGGTGAAACAAAAGAGGTGAATAACTCAACTTTTGGAAGTTGTATGCTTTGTTTCTACTAAGTTTTTCCTTTTTTGGTATGAGAAATCAAATTTAGGACCTTGCGCTTGCCAGGCAGGCACTTGCGCCACTGAACTATGTCCTCTACTGAGTATTTTAGGACTCCAGTCTCCTGGAATCTTACAACTAGCAGCTTTGGAATATATAGTGGCATTAGTAGTGTCTCTTTTTCATGTAGATTTTCCTCAAATGTTTTCTAAACTTTGATTGCTTATTATATCTAAATATGAGGCACTAAAACGACTGATCTGGCTGAGAGTGGTGGCATGTGCCTATAGTCCGAGCACTCTGGAAGGCTGAGGTAGGAGGATTACAAGTTCAAGCTCAACCTAGGCAATTTAGTGACCTAGTGAGACCCTGTCTCAAGATTAAAATAAAGAGAAGGTCTGACAACATAACTCAAGGCAGTGACCCTGGGTTCATCCCTCAATACTGGACAAAAAAGAGACTTACTTGGAGCCTTGCGAGGGCAAATGTGATTGCTGAGTCCATGAGAGCAATCAGTCCTCACTTAAGTGTGTTTCATTGCCCTTGCTAGGCTGTAGGAACAGCAGTGTTCATTTTTCAAGAGTGCCTTCTAGTTTCTGTTTTGTTATTTTGCCTTTCCACATAGTGTGTGTGGGAGGAGACTGAACTCCTAGTTCCTCTGCTTTGTGGTGGATGAATGTGAGTGGTGTGCTGGCCTTTGGGGCACCCGTAGCCATGTTTGCCTGCCCCTGGCCCATCCTCCTTGCCTTCTCTGTGGTCTGAGTCAGAGTCTGCAGCTGGATCTCTGGCTTCCATAGCCAAATACAAAGCTACACATGCCCACCTCTACACCTCTGACTCTACACTCCCATTTGCTTCTTACCTTTTAGAACTGCACTGAGATGTTTATATCTTACCAACCTTCACCCATTCCCTTTGTAGAACTCAAAGGATTGGGCTCTAAGCCCATTAGCAACAGGATGGTGAGTTTCTCATTATTTAAAATAGGTCATTTATTAAAATTAAAATTTAATCGTTAATTAAAATTTATCATCCTGCAGCATCCTGGGTGAAGGGTCTATGACATCAAGGAAATTATGTCTGCTATTCATGGCCAACACAGTGCCGCAGTCTGTTTTTTGTTCCTGTAACAAAATACCCAAGACCAGGTAACTATAAAGAACACAAATTTATTTGGCTCACAGTTCTGGAGGTCAGGAAATCCAAAAGCCTGGTGCTGGGATCTGCTCAGCCTTTGGTGAGGGCTTTCTTGCTGCACTGCAACTTGCCAGAGGGCATCACGTGGTGAATTAGATCCAGGGTGCTCACGCAAGACTCTCTAAAGCAGTGAACACCAACATGGGACCCCATCTTCCTGACCAAATCTATTCCTAATAATCTCTGAAAGGCTCTATTTCCAAATACTATCAACACATGAATTTAAAGATCAAGTTTCCAATACATGAACTTTTGGGTGACATATTCTAAGCACAGCACATAGTCCAGTCAAATCAGCTAGCATACCTCACCAAGATGTAGATGAAACGGGAAGATTAGCACATGGGTTCTTACTTTGTTTCTATTATATTTCTATAGCTGGGTTGTTTTCCACTAGATGTGCTTCATAACAAATTATTTTTAAAATGTTTAGCTGGAATTGAAATATTTCATCAGTGTTATGCTTTTTCTTTTAAATCAGTAGATATCCACTAACAGAACTGAGTTTTAAATTCAGTGTTCTTTGAAGAAAATTAATTACTATCATCTGTGTTCTGTACTTAAAGCCAACATTTGAATTAATTACCATTATTGAAAATGAGGACTATGAGATTTAGGTTTTTTCAAAATATTAAAAGTGGGATCCTGGCCAGCATTTTTTTCAAATGTTAATTGACTTAAAAATACCTTTCAATAAAATCATAAAAGTGAATTATATGTGGCTAAGTAGCAAGTTAAAACATATTGAAGCTCATTAGCAATAGAATGCACATTAAAACTAATGAGATATCTTTTGTCTATGGAATTGGTATCATTTTACATTAATCATAACACTCAACATTTGCAAGAGAACAGACCTGGAGGAGTAAAATTGTGCTGTTTCTGGAGGGAAATTTGGCAATAAATATGAAAAGCCTTAATTGTGTATATGATTGTATCAAACAATTTTGCTTATAGGACCTAATCCTCATCAAAGAATCACTCGTGTTTGAAAAATATATAAATGAAAAAATCATATCATAGTGTTATTCACTTACCAAAAGTTGGGACCAACCTTAATATTTAGCAATAGGAAACTGATATAATTCCTTGTTGTTTGTATAAATGGAAATCATCATAGCCAATGTAATGTAGGATATTCAGTAACTGGAAAATCTTCACCATACATACCTACAAAAAGATAAAGTAATGGTGATGATATGATCCTATTTTCATTCATTTAATCCTTCAGTTGTGGAAGAAAGAGACAAGTGTGCATACAAATGGGAAGGAAGAATTTTTTTATTAATAAGATTTTAAAGATCAATTTTAACATATAGAAATATGATCAGAAAATACAGAGCATTTCCATATGCCTATTTATCATCATGTTCACTTATTTTTAACATCTTGTTTCAGTGTGGTACATTTGTTATGACAGATGAGTCAAAATGGCTATGATACTATTAAAGCCCTTAGTTCATGTTAGGGTTTTCTCTTAGTATTGTACACTCTATGGACTTGATAAATGCATACCAAGATGTGTCCAACCATGACAGATGCATACAGAACAGTTTAACTGCCCTCTAAGCTCCCTGTGCTCTACTTATCTTTATCTCTCTTTCTCAGAATCCCTGTTAACCACAGATTTTTAAAAAATCATTTCTAAAGTTACCTTGTCCAGAATGTCATGCACTCAAAATCATTCAATATATAGCCTTTCAGACTAACTCAGCAATACCCGCTTAGTTTTTCATCATGTTTATTTGTGGCTTAATAGTTTATTTAATTGCTGAGTAATAGTTCATTGTTGGGAGTGCTAAAGTTTGTCATCCATTTACCTAAGGAAGGACAACTTGGTTGCTTCCAAGTGTTGAGATTATGAGTAATGCTGCTCCAAATATTCAGGTACAGATTTTTGTGTGGATTTAAGTTTTCAACTCATTTAGGTAAATATCAAGGAGCATGGTTGTTGAATCGCTTGGTAAGAGTATGTTTGGTTTTGCCAAGCTGTCTTCCAAAGTAGCTGCACCATTTAAAAAAAATTCACAATAGCAATGAATAAAATTTGTTATTGCAGCACACCTTTGGCAGGATTTGGTGTTGTACTGTTTGGGATTTTTGTCACTCTAATGAGTGTGTGATGATAGCTCATGGTTGGTTTGCAATTCCCTAATGATATATGATGTGGAGCATCTTTTCATGGCTTGTCATCTGTGTATCTACTTTGATGAGGCAGCTCTGTTTATATTTGTCTATTTTTAAAATTGGGTGCTTGTTTTACTATTGCAGTGTTTTAAGATTTCTTTTGTCCATTTTGGCTCCCAGTCCTCTACTATATACATGTTTCACAAATATTTTCTCTAAATCTATGGTCTGTCATTTCAGGCTCTGAACTGTATGGTTTACAGAGCTGACAATTTTTTAATTTTAATGAAGTGTAATTTTTCATTTTTTTCTTTATGGACTATGTTTTGGTGTTACCTTTGAAAAGTTATCACTAAACCCAAGGTCCTTTATATTTTTTCTGATGTTCTTTTCTAGGAGTTTTACAGTTTTGCATTTTACATTTAGGCTTATAATTCATTTCAAATTTTTTCTTGTGAAATTGGGAGGTTTGTTACTAGATTCATTGTGTTGCCTGGAGATGTCCAGGAGTTTCAGCAAATGTTGGAAAGATGATCTTTTCTCCACTGTATTGCTTTTGCCCCTCTCTCAAAGATCAGTAGCCCATATTTTTGTCTGCTTACTCTTCTGTTCCCTTGATCTGTCTATTTTTTCACCAGCACCACGCTGCTTTGATCGTTGGAGTTGTACAGTAGATCTTGAAGGGAAGTGACAGTCCCATTTTGCCCTTCTTCAGTATGATATTGTCTATTCTGAGTCTTTTGTGTATTCCTACAAACTTCAGAATTGGTGTGCCAACATCCACAAAACAACTTGCTGAAGTTTTGATTGAAATTGCTACAAATCTGGAGATCAAGTTGGGAAGAGCTGACATCATGACAGGGCTGTTGTCTTGTCTATGTAGATCTTTGATTACTTCCAGAATTTTGTAGTTTCTTCATATAGGTGTTATTTGTATGTATTTAAAAATGTGTACCTAAGTATATTTTATGCTAATGTAAATATTATTATATTTTTAATTTCAAATTCCAATTGTTCATTGCTGGTAACAAGCTTATTTTAACAAGTCATGAGCATATTGGAGGATTGTGCAAGATACCTCTGTCTTACCCATCACATTTCTCTTAAATAAAAATGTTTTCTGGCAGTTCCTTTGTCAAAGTTTCATTTTAATCTTTCTACCAAAGAAAAGTATTGAATATATTCCAAAAATTAACTTGGAAGGCACAATTTGTAGGAAAAGAAAATGGTCAGGCAATTACTTTGTTAAACTATATATACTTGTCCAGTGAATCTATTCTCTTGTAGTCACATGTTTGAGAGAGCAAGGCCACAGTGTTATTTATCATACAAAAATGAACCCAGAACTGACCCATCCCAGCGGCGTATGACCACTACTAACTAGACTCTTGGCTGGCAGTCAGCATAGGGCATAGTTTCCCACAACAAGTTTTAATCCCATTACAGTTTACCAGAAAATTGCATAAGCATTTCATCAAGAATAGTACTTTCCTTGCAGGATGTGAACTATATAGTACAATAAAAAATGGTCCAGGCTGGGCTTGCAACAGTTTCTTTTTATTTTGCTTTTTCATTCTAAAGGAGCTCCTCTTGGTGAGCTGTCAGGGAGTCCTTTCTCTCTGATTTCTTTTCCTCTCCTTGCCTCCCCCTTGCCTCTTTGCCTTCTCCTTCAATTTTAGATTCTTACTGGTCTCTTGCTGGCCATTATTCATCAGAAGGGCCAATAGGAATGATAGTGAATTCATGTAGAGAGACGGTAACAGATGGTATTCTAAGTGCACCGGGCTGGGTGAGGTAGTGTACACTTGTAATCCCAGCCCTAAAGGATCCTGAGAAGGCAGGAGGGTCATTGAGACTGACCAGCCTGGGGCACATAGTGAGACCTTGTCTCAAAAAACAGGAACAACCCAAGTAAATCCTGTACATACATATATTTATTAATTTAATCCCAGTAAGAACCCATTTTAACTGAGGAGACTGGGGCACAAACAGGTTTAGCAGCTTGCCTACTGTCATACAGCTAATACGTGATGGATTTGATCACAAACAACCTGGTGGCCCTGCTTTTAACCACTCTGCCATAGAGAGGAGCAGCTATGTGATAAACCCGTCTTTTCTGCCTATGGGGCACTTCTCACCTGGACAAGGTAAATAAGGAAGACGGGAGTGAGAGGATAGCCAGTCAGTGATGCACATCGAAGATGCCTATCTTAGTTTACTGTACCAAAGCGCCATGGACGTGGTGGCCTAAACCACAGAAATGGATTCCTCACAGTTCTGGAGGCTGGGGGTCCAAGGTCAAGTCTCCAGCTGATTGGCTCCTGATGAGGGCTGCTTCCTCAC
This sequence comes from Chinchilla lanigera, assembly GCF_000276665.1. NCBI lineage: Eukaryota > Metazoa > Chordata > Mammalia > Rodentia > Chinchillidae > Chinchilla > Chinchilla lanigera. Next base: position 49,349,400 of record NW_004955403.1, read on the forward strand.
TGTCAGCCTTTCTCAGAGGCCTCCTCTTTGTGCTGCAAAAGGAGAGAGGGAGCCCTGGGGTGTTTTCCTCTTCTTACAAGGGAACTAATTCCACAACCACAGCTTCATCCTCATCTGAATCCAGTCACCTCTCACAGGTCCCACCTCCTAACACCTGCACAGCGGGGATGGAGGCTTCCACATAGGGATGCTGGGGGATCCAAATACTTAGTCTGTGGCACCTTCACATAGACTGTGATCCAAGAACATACGAGAACACTGCGGCAGTGGTTACCTCTGTGTGTTAGGACAGGAGGTTTATTTTCACCTATTTATGTTCTGTCTTCAAAAGAATTTTTACTTTTATATAAAGGAACACATTCAGTTACAACAACATTTGTAGGAAAATGGATGCACCTTTAGATCATAATGTTAAGTGAAATAAATCAGACACATGAGCTTTGATATCACATGGTATCTCTTATTTGAAAAACCCAAAGTGTAAATAAAGAGCAAAATAAGAGACATAACAGGACACAGGAAGATAGATGTGCAAAAGGGAACAGGACCAAGAAATGGGTGGGGAGCGGAGGGGAAGGAGGGCAAAGGGACATGAAAAGATTTGCGACGTGCTGTGTACATATACATTTCCACACCATGAATGTAATCATTATGTACTGCAAACATGGACTAGTAAAATGAAATATAAAATAGAAACTAAAACAACATACAGTTGAATCATTACCTCCGAATGTGCCTCTCTTTCTGTTTGGTATTGAGGTATGAACGTACTCTATGAATACCGGGGTTAGCGGTTCACAGCACACAGCACCCTGCACAACAAGTGGAGCCAACTGTGATGTTTAAAGTCTCTACCTTTATGGCAATCGCAAAGCCACTGAGCAGAGCTTGCAGTCCAGGTGGGGAGGTTTTCTTCACACGCACAGAGCATGATCATGCAATGCCCAGTCATCCATCATCCTAGCTCATTCCGGGTTGAACCATAGCTCCTCCTCCCTTCTATTAGAGAGCAAGCGGAAGAGAGGCCACTGGGAATCAACAACCAAGACATAAACAAGACATAAATCAAACTGGAAAAGACCACCGCTCTATCCATTTGCTCAGACCTTTCCTCATCTCTCATTTTCTCTGCTTTTTTGTAATTCCGTCTTTTGTTGGTGGTGGTGTTGTTAACACTGGACTCGGTTATGGGGAATACTTTACACTTTTTAATGAACATAATAAATTAAAGAAAAAAGCTGTAGAGGTAGGAAAGTTGCAACAGGAGTCCATAGATATCTAAAGAAAAAGAAAATAGTATCTAAAAACACAGAAAGCAATGGGGAGGGCTATGTAGGGAAGAATGGCAGAGGAAGGGCTGGAAATAGGGCCCTCAGACACCCCACAAGCTGGCAATCTTTCTGTGCTGGCATTGGTATTGTCATAGAGGTTACTGATTTTCCTAGGCACCAAACCCATGAACTCAGAGCAGAGCAAAGGAAAGTCTAATTCATTAGTGGTCACGCCTGCTTGATGGCACAATAACCATTAACTCACTTGGAAGTGTAACTCAGTTCTGGGGACAAAACTCAATCTAATCTGCTTGAGGGCTTTAACCTTCCCTATCCTGTGTTAGATGATTCTGTGTAAGAATTTGGTTCCCATGCGTACTGGATAGAGAATGAAAGGCCATTTCCGCAAGAGGATCATTTGTATGTTTTAAAAGACTCTTGAGTGCTTTAGTAACAATTTCATTTCTCTCCAGCTGGAATGCTAAGAGAAAGAGGAAACTGTCAAGTGTTTTGCAGCCCAGAAACTTCACTGATAGAGAATTGGATCTTCT
>NW_004955403.1:49352671-49355991 GCF_000276665.1 Chinchilla lanigera
TGTCTCTATCTGTTTTCATGAGAAACCACTTTGAAGATATCAATATGTAATACAACAAGCATTGTTAATTTCCTACCACTCTGTTTGTAACTCCGTATTGTCCGTACTGTTCTTTTGCTATTTTGTAAAAGTTGTCTGTCTGTTAATGTTTTCCTCCTTTTACTTTTAAAATAATAAAAAAAAAGAGAATTGGATCTCGGAGGTTGGAGGAGTCTGACCTCCAGGACGAATGGTGTTTGCAAAGTCTGTTCTCCAACGTTTTCCGGGGTCTTCAAGCAGAGTGAACAAGATCAGACAGCAATCATTGGTTCGTGTGTGCTAGAGAATCGCGCCCCACCTCTTCACCTGGCTTTGGATTCCACTAGCTCTGGTCTGCTCAGCTGGGCTGTGACCCCTCTTGCTAGAGTCACCCACTGCTCTGCCAGACTTCTGACTTCACTGGCTTTGCCAAATTCTCTTGGTCAGGAAGAGAATGCCTGTCCTTCTCTGCTGAGACCCTACTGTCCCTCAGAAAGCATAGAATGCCCATCTTTCTGCCATTTTAAAATCATTTTCACCTGCACCACGACTTTATTATTTAGAGACACAACAGATCATATTGAGGGGGTCATTGCTCAGAAAAGCATTTTGTAGTTATTAGTTAGCTGGCTCATTATTCCTACAACATCATTATTGAGCTCCTACGGTAAGTTGTCAGCTCCAAAGTTGGTGCAAAGTAAAGAGAGATCAGTCTTTCCCTGGAGGAGCTTAGGGTCTAACTGAGGAAGCATGCAAAATGAGATACAGATGAGGCTATGTAATGTTCAAACAAGGAGACTTCAGTTTTTCGGGAATGGGAGGAGCCCAAGATAATTCACTGGAAGAAGATGTGGCATACTGAAGTTTCGGTATTTTGTTATGACTTCCTGGCTGTCCAGTACAAAGTGTCATTTAATGCCTGTTTGTGAATTTCTCAATGCTAGTTAGTGATATTTCCATTGTAAAGCATAGTACACATATATGGGAGTATATAAAACATCAGTATTGCTTACTGAATGATCCAAGGTGACATCTATGTAACTACTACCCATGGGAAGAAACTCAGTATTCCTACCATTGGCCAGCAAGTTTGAAATCTATAGGGGAGGCCTGCACGGTGAAGAATCAGAGAACAGCTGATCCTGCAGCTTGTCTGGAGGTAGGGGCAGAATTTCTTCCTTTTCCAGGGACCTCAGGCTTTTTCTGTTAAGACCCTCACCTGACTGGATAAGGCCCACCCTTATCCAATATAGAGGGTAAACAGCTTTACTCAAAATCTACTGCACATCCAGAAAACTCTTTCACTGCAAAGTTTACAGTCATATTTTAATGACTATGGCCTGGTCAAGTGGATACATAAAATTAATCCCTGTGTGAATCACCATCCCTTTCTTCTTTATTTGGCTTTATGGTTTTACTCTATGATTTGGATTTTGGTTTCCCATGATTTGGACTTTATATACATGGAATTGTTCAGAATGAATATTTGTGTGTATAACTGTCTTGCTCAGCATTTCACTTTAAAGATTTATTCATTACTGTGTGTAGCTATGGTTCCTTCACTTTCCCAGATGTACAGTATTCCATTTTATATTCTCTTTTGGGCTATGACCAAGTATAATGTTCCTAACACCATATCTTGGAGCACATAAGTATTCCTTTCTGTGGGGGCAATGATTTAGGCACGGAATTGCTGGGCTGTAGGATATATGAACCTTAAACTTCTCTAGACAGTGCAAAGTATTTTCTAAAGCAGTTGCCTTAAATTTCTCCTCCATCATCCATGTGTGAGAGTTCCTTTCCCTTCCTCTTCTCTTTCTCCTCCTCTCCATCCTCCTTTTTGCTTCTCTGTCTACCACGAGTCAGGCTCTCTCTTCCCTTTTGTCCTTGGTATGGTTGGACATGGTTTGCGTGAGTCTCCCCAGAGCCCGTGTGTTAGATGCTGGGCCCTGTGTGGTGACGTGAGAGGTTGTGTGGAACCCATAAGAGACAAAACCTAGCAGGAGGTTTTTAGGTGATTGTGGGTGTTGCCTTCTCGAGGGGTAAGGTAGCTCTTGTGGGCCTTTCAGTCAGTTCCTGTGAGAGGACTGCTATGAGAGGCAAGCCTGATCCTCCCACCTTGAAGTTCTACACTCACTCTAGTTTCCTGTCTTACAATGTGATCTCTTACACGTGCACGCGCACGCACACACACACACACACACACACACTCCTGGCATGATGCCCTCTGTTGTTAGGCCTCCCAGAGGCTGAACTACTGTGGCTGCCAGACCTTGGACTTCCCGTCTCCAACAATGTGGGCTAAATACATCTCTTTTCTTTTTAAGCCATGAAGCGTCAGGGTTTTGTTGTGAGAGTAACAAGCATACTGATGGGATACCTTACTTTGTCTGATTAGTGACACGTCTTTAGTACGCGGTCACTAAATACACTGTGAAACTGATCCTGAGGCTGAAGTAGTGACTCAAACATTTCTCATATCCATTAGGGTGATAACTTGAAGAAGTAAAACATCATTATGCACTTACCCAGTTTTTTGGAGGATGCAAGCATTTTCAGACATTTTATTCTGCTTGAAACTTGCCTACGAGTGTTGCATGTATGTTTGTGAGAGGGTGTGTGCATTGTGTATATTTATGGAGAGACAGTATGTGTGCATGTGTGTGTTTGTGAAGAGTGTGTGGGTGTTTGTGGAGCATGCGCATTTGTGGAGAGTGTGTGTGTCTTTGTGGAGAGATTGTGTTTGTGGAGACAGAGTTTGTGGAGAGAGAATGTGCATTTGTGGACTGAGTGTACTTGTGGAATTACTGTGTGTAAAGTATGTAATTATGTATGTGGATGGCATGTGTTTGTATTTATGGAGAGTGTGTTTGTATAGAGATGGTGTGTGTTGCTGGGGAGAGAGTGTGTATTTGTGGAGAGTGTGTGTGTGTGTATGTAGAGAGAGTGTGTTTATATGGTGTGTGTGTGTGTTTGTGGAGACAGTGGAGAGAGTATGCACATTTGTAGAGGCAGTGTGCGCTTGTGGAGAGTGTATATGTAGAGAGAGCATGTATTTGTGTGTGTGTGTGTGTGTGTGTGTGGTGGATTGACAATTGGTGGGCAACTTGTAACACCCACCTGAACTGAGTAAGCATGGTGCTGGGTGTGGGAGACCCACCTGGGGATTGTTGCCAGCAGCATAAGAGGCAGAACTGGACAAGAAGAAGAGAGGCTGTTGGGAGCCTGTTGGAAGCTGAGAGAAGCTGTAAGGAGCTGTAAGGAGCTGTTAGAATGGCTTCGGTTCACTTTGGGGGAGCTCT
>NW_004955403.1:49356626-49393552 GCF_000276665.1 Chinchilla lanigera
GTGTCCTTCCTCCTGCTTTCTGTGCTCAGCAGGGTCACCTCCTCCTGAAGTTGCTACTCCTCACCTGACTGCAACCTCCTCCCCCAGGAGTGCCTGGATGGCTGTCGCTTACTGGAACCCCCCTGCCTGCTGCCTATATCCGCTTAACTCCCTTCAGTTCACCTTCACCCTACTCAGTGTGAACTCTGACCTGCACTAACCAACCTGACACGTGATTTGAGTTGCTTGCTGTGTTTAATTACTTTGCTTGAGTCTTAAAACCCATCAGCTACAACGGTTTAAAGGAGAGGTGACCACAGGCAGGGAAGCTTTTGTGTAATGGGGACTAGCAGTTTCTTTTCACTTCCTGTGAATTTATGATGTTATTTACTGTTGATTCAAGCATCCTAACATCCACTGAGTGAGCGACAGCAAGAAGACTATCAGTCCTATTCTGTATTTCTGTATTCTTGGGAGAGGGGAAAAGAAAATATGCAAATGAATGCAACACGCCATGCGATGAGACTGACATACTTCCTGCACTCAGGCATTTCAGTACTACTAATCTACATTTTTTCTGATGAGCAAGCTGTGTTCTTTGAGTTCGAATGTCTTGTCCAAAATCACTGGACAGCAATTATGACAAGTAGGTGTACTAATTCTAAATGTATACCCTTTGCCATAAATACTCCAGGTCTTAGCAAGAAATGTGAAGAAGCAGCACTACATTATTGTGATTATTAAGATGTAAAAAAAAAGTATTAATTGAATTAATTGTACTGTCTTATTTAAAGAATCAGCTACTTTACATATTTTAAAAAGTAAATCATCAAGTCTCATAATAACCATATGAAATAAGTCTTATTAGCCCCATTTTTCTTTATAAGCAAATTTATGATGATATGCAATATATAAAATATAAAGCAAATTCTGTTAAGACACAAAGAGGTTGATGCTAGTCAAATCTTCTTAATATCCACTCTGTTCAATTTCATTATTATTTTTACTGGACCCTAGGCACATAGAACTGAGTTAATCATAATTGTAGAATTATAATTCTTATCATTAGACCATGCATTGCCTACTTTTATTTATGAGTTGTCATCACAAAATACAGGGACATTTAAATTTAAAAAGTTATTATATTAAAAGATACATTGTTCTTAACCCCTCCCCCCCAAATTCTCTCTTGTTCTGAACACACTTATCCCATCCTCGTGCCATTTTGTAAAGCAGTTCTGGAAATCCTCTTTTTTCCTGAGTATCTTTAGTTGTGCTGTGTGGCTGCCTCTATATCTTGAGTCCATTCAAAACCTTTATCTTTCATAGTCGTTTGATGCTGGGGAGGATCCAGAAGTGACACAGTGCCAGATCTGGTGAATACGGTGGAAGAGGGCATACTGTGATTTTTTTTTTAAGAGCCTGTTTTTCTGTTGGATGGCATTCAGCAGCATCATTCACCATATTTTTGATTGCACCTCATAAAGACACTCACAAAAGAGGACTTCCAGAGCTGCTTCAGAAAGTGAAAAGAACAATGGGGTAAGTGTGTTTGAAGACAAAGAGTGAGTATTTTGAAGGTGAAAAATGGAATATGTCTTTTACTGTAATGATTTTTTTAAAATTTTGAACATTTAATATAGGTTTTGATCAGCTCTTAAATGTATTTGGCTCTTTTGTTTTTGTTTTTTCAAGTGATGAGGCTCCAATCCCAGTCCCGCAGACCAAACCTGGGATCTTGACAATAACTACATTGCATAGTGTGGGTTCTACTTTACCTCCCTGACCCTCCCAAGGCAGCCATCATCCTTGGGCCTGTCCACCATGCCCTTGCATTGCTTTTGATATCATTTTGTTGCATCTGTAAATATCCCTGCCCTTATTTTAACATTATAGAAAGCATACAAAATAGTTGGTGTATTAAAAATCTACTTTCTATTCAGTATTATTTGGTTAAGATTCACCTATCTTGTTGTGAGTTGTGTAGATCAGAAGTCCCCAGCATTTTTGGCACCAAGGATTGGATTCATGGAAGACAGTATTTCCATGGTTGGGGTGAGGGGGAAGCTTTTGAGAAGATTTAAAGGAGCTCACAGCTTAGATTCCTGAAATGCACAGTTTACTACAAGAATCTAGCTGATCTGACAGGTGGCGATGGAAGTGTGGTCATAAATATAGATGTAGCTTTGCACACTTGCCCACCACTCACATCTTACTGTGAGGTCAGCTTCCTAACAGGCACTGGCTGGTTCTACGGGCCAAGGGATTGGGGACTTCTGGTACAGAATGTTCGTTTTATCTACCGTGCTGTACTGCACTGTATGACTCTCTGAGTTTATTCACTCTCCAGTTGATTGACAGCTGGGTGATCTCCATAATTTTATAGTATTGCTATAAGCATATGTCACTTGTGTGTGAATAAATTATAGCTCTTTCTCTCATGTATTTTCTTAGAAGTAGAATCTCTGAGTCATATGGTATGTAAATATGCAGCTCTAGTGGATCACGACAACCAGCTTTCAACATAGCTGCACAAGCTTATATATCTATTAGTAATTGTATGAAATTCAGTGATTCCACATGTTCTCTAACACTTGGGATTGTGTGGTTTTCATACTTTTTAAGTCACCAAATTGCTGCAAAATGACAACATATTATAATCTCAGATTACGTTCCCCTAGCGTGAGGATGTTGAATACCTCCGTGTTCGCCGGCTCTGTGTACTTCTTCTGTGAAATGTCTCTGTGCGCTTACTGTACAGATGAGAAAACTTGAGCTCTATAGGGAGAAGTACCTCATCCAAAGTCACATCGCATCACATGGCAGACCTGGGCTTCGGAGTCACATTGTCTGTATTTAAACACTTGTTTCTTTACCGGTTGGTGCTGCTTTCCTAGAGTAGGGGAGTACTCTAAAAAATATATCAAAAACAATGACTCAAATAAGTGCTTCTTTCGCAGGGCTCACTTTCGAAGTCTATCTCTTCCAATAGTGAGGTTGCTGTTTGAACAGCTATAGTGCCTCCTCCCTGGAAACTATTCGCCTTATACAAAAAATAGTCTTCATAAACTTTTTGTACCTTCTTAAAACATTTAAATGATAGTCCCAGATCATTCATTCACTTTAGGAGTCAAGAATAGTCTGAGTAGCCATTGGATGTTTCCAAATGTCAAATCCACTTTCAAAGGATGAATATTTCCCTCCACTAAAAATATCTAAAAAATATGCCTCATGGATTCATTTTAGATGTTTTCCAGCTGTGTGCCTTGAAATCACAGGATTTGTGGACCTTCCTAAGAGTTCCCTAGGGGAAGAAGGGACTAGGTGCTCCACTTTAACTACATGTTTTGTGTTTTCTACATTGGGCTTGGATGCAATACTTATTTTGGAGGCAAAGAGTTGCTAAAAGTCAATTTATAAGATGGCTTCCCTAAATCCCTGAGACCCCTCCAGCACTTTCTACCCCCTTGCCTTGCTTTATAGGATTCACCCATTTAGGAAAATGCTTTGGCTGGTCATAAACTCTATGCCCATGAGAATGTGAGCTTTGTGAGGGGAACTTTGCTTTGCTCTTGTACTTCTTCCTTGGGAATAGTGGTAAAGATGGAGTGGGTGTTTAAGAAATATGAGATGAAAGAAAAAATTAGAAGTGCTGTCCCGAGTGGCCACTGCTGTTCTGCACCCTCATGGTGTTCTCTTTTGAGTACTGTAACAGAAAATGCCCCCCCCCCCAGTATACTTCAGTTTCTTAGTTGCCCAGGTGATAGTTCCCGTTCCAGTTCTGGTTGCTTCTGTCCCTAGAAATGGCTGGCCACTGTGATACATAGCCAGTCACTATGGTGGGTACTGTAAGAACCAATCAAAGACAGCCAAGTATTTTACTTCTTGCTTTCAACCCCATAAAAGCCTCCCTTCCTGAGCCTTCAGGGCCTGATATTTTGGTAATGGTTCCAATCAGTACCCATCAATGTAAAATAAATCTGCCTCTAAATTCTGGGTGTTATTTTGGTGTTTCTGCTTGCCATTGTAGTACTAGGGACTGCACCAAGGTCCTTTGTACTGAACTACACCCCCAGGCCCTCCCACCTTTATTTTGAGATGGAGTCTTTCTAAGTTGCTAGGTTGCCCAGGTTGGGATTGAACTTGTGATCCTCCTGCCTCAGCTTCCCAGAGTGCTGCAATTATAGGCTTGCACTACCATCCCTGGGTCCCTTGAGTCTTCTTTACCCATTCTGCCTCTGCTCACAGATTGTATAAGAGAAATAAATGGCCAGGTGCTTTTTCTCCAGGAGACATTTAATGCAACCCTCCACTCCTGGTCCCTCTAAATTAGACACTTTATGTGGGAGTCAGGGACTAAAAGTACCCGACAGTGGTACATTTTGGGGATTGCAATTTTATGTGTGCCTCATCTATTCACAGCATCAGAGAGTCAGGTACTGGAAATAAAATTTGATTACATTTTAACTTAACAGAATCACATCAGATAAAAGCTTTGTAGAGTTGGAAATTGATCCTGGATATATCATCCTCTGCAGCTGTGTATTTGGAAATATTTGCAGAGAGTTCAGGGCCAAGGGCAGTATATGCACCTTGAATTTCAGTAAACACTGAGCCTGGATGAGTATCTGCTGTTTATTGAATAAGTCAACAGAAAACATTTCGTCATGGTGCTTATAAAATCCTGCTGCAAAAGGAAGGAGAGGAAACGTCCTCCTGAAGAAGCAGAGGAGCATTTTAGGTCATTTGCATAACAGCATGCAACAAGATATGGCTTCAGTGACAAAGGGCTTGGAATTTATAGAGAGAACAAGCTGTAATGAAAACATCAGACGCCGAAACAAAAGGGCAGTTGGGCAAATTAAGGAACCACTGTAAAGCGATTAAAAATGTAACAGCTGAATTACAGTCTACACTGAAGGCAGAAGCTGCAGGGTGGACCTGAGAACAATGGATGCACTGAAGTGGAGAACATGGGCGATCCGTTCTCCTGCAGCACACAGCAAAAGTACAGGCACTGCTAGCCAGGGTGGTGTGGGAGTGGATAATAGCTGCTGAGCACAGAATGGGGGTTTCAGATGCCCTTAAGGAGGAGATGGAGCGACAGAAATGGAAGCAGTAATCAAACATCTGATTGGGCCAACTTTCCCGAGCTCATTCCAAAGAGGACATATTTATCATGTGCTAGGAAAAAACAGTGACCCCTCTTTCTCTGTTCTGCTCTTATTTTTGGTGAGTGATTACGGGTAGAGTGAAGTCATAAATCAGAGTCAGAGCTGGCACCTTAGCACAGAGGTGTGTGACAGAGAAGGGGCCTGAGTTCCACCACATTCCCTGGTCTTTCTAGAAAGGTCCAGCCAGTGACATCTTGTTACTTTTAAAATTCTACCTACAATTTAGGCCTGTACTTGACTAGTGGCTGTGAGTTTTAAGAAATCTACATCCTAGTCAGGATTCACCAGAGAAAGAGCTGATGCTGTGGTTGAAGATGGGAAAGTGTAGTGAATTTGGAAGAGCCTGAATGACTCACAGGACCACTTCTGGATATTGTGCTGGGACCTCAGAGACCCCAGAGACAGAAATCCAGGTTGCCTATGAGGCAGCGTGTCTTTTGGAGAGTCACATCACAAAACCCAGCCTCATCTCCTGACCATGGCAGGTGTCTCCCGACAGAGCGATCTTGCCTCTGGGAAAGGGATCCTGAGCTGCTGACAAAGCGACACAAATATTACTCACATGATTTGAGCCTGGGCTGTACCCTGGAAACACTGGGGAGCATTAAAAATACAGACACCTGGCTCCCACTCAGAAGTTCTGCATTAATTAGTGTAGATATGAATTGGGCATTGGGATTGAAAGTACAATTTAAACAGCAGCACTTAAGTTACTGGAGGTTTTCCTCATGCATAGATTCTGGTAACACCCACCACAAACAGGATGCAGAGCAGTACACACAGCCCAGAGATATCTCTGGTGCTAACCCTGTGAGCTTTTGTGGCTTTTTCCTTCAAAAGGAACGAGGGCTGTTACCTTCTTAACTGAAAGGGAAGGAGCACCGGACAGAGACCCAAGGACATCCTAGCAGGAGATCCAGGAAGGCAGCACAGAAAGAAGATAAGTCATTTGAAAAGAGAAACAGGTGATGCAAATATTGAAAATCTAGTCCAGATAGAAAATATCCAAAAATGGGATTGTTCTAAGAGCTTAAAAATAGGGAACAAGACTTTCTTGGCAAAGAACAGCATCTGATGACATGCGAGCAGCTCTAATGGCCATACTTGAGGGTTTGCACATCGGGGAGGAAATAAGACACCATTCATTCAGTCCACATGAGTTAAACTATGATTGCTGCCAGATGTCCCTAGGCAGAAACAGAATTTCAAACACACAAGGAAGGCTGCCTCTTTTCGTGGCTGTTTTTTGAAAGATCATCACTGCATTAAGACTACTGCAAGAGCAAGACTCTGATTAAGGTTCTGTAAGCCAGAGGATCTCAAAAGCTCTGGGGTAAAACCTAGGGTCTTTATAGCATTCCTCTTGTCACAGGTTTAGGGATGCATTCCCCTGGAGAGATGGAGCCTCATATTCTTTTATGAGCTGATTCTGAAGGGAGGGCTGTTGCCCTTCCCCATAGGTCTCTCTCTGCTGTCTCCACAGTGGATGTCCTCCACTCGCTCTCAACCCCCCAGGCAGTGCCAGGGAGCACTTTGCAATTTCAAAACAGGTGGAGGGGCTGTAATTTTGAGGAAGGTCCTGGAGCTCATCCAGGTCCACAGAGCTTAGGCAGATGCTCTCGGGATGAGAGCCACAGCTGAGTATTCTCTAATGGAAGTAGAGCCCTCTCTGGGTAATGCTCGGAGACCAGGAATATGAAAATTAAGCTTCATAATTTCATTTAACTGCCTCTTTTGGATTTGCAGAATGTATCTGGGGATTCAGTGATATTACAGTTTTGGGTTAGCCTATAAATAGCCAGACCATAGACCTGAGACCACAGAAGCAATCCCTGGCAACAAGGACACTGGTGTATTCATGGGAATAAGTTGTGCACACTGCTCCATTGACGATGTGGGATAACGATTGTGATTTTCACCAAGAGGTTTCAAGCTTGGGAGCCTCGTCACTCTGAAAAGTTTCTGACTTTCTGCCCTGAGACTTTCCATGTGAGAGTTAGGGGTTATTCTGATATTCTCCTTGCTCCATTAGGAAATAAAGTTTTTCTTTCTCACTGGACTGCAGTTCAAGTTGGATGATTTGAATTCATGTACTTCTCAGTCCTCTTACCATTAAGTATTGGGCAATGAGTGATAGCTGAATTGGTTAGACTGATTAGATTGTTTTCCTAAGAGCCAGTCACCTGCTGTAGCAATGTCCAGCCACCCTCTTGGTTGCTTCATGGCAGGCTGGGGCACATGTGGATTCAGTTCAGCAGCCTGAGGCTTTATGTTCTAGTCTCTGAGATCTGCTCACCTGTCTACAAAGAAGCCAGGGATGTTGCCGCCCTGTACATCCATGGTTGGGAATGGTATGTTACTGAGATCAAAAGCCAGAGCAGGAAGGATGCTCTAAAACAGGGTTTGGAATGTCTCAGTACAGGAACTGTTGGCATTTTATCTTTGACTTTCATCGATTGCAGCCCTACCTACCAAGTACCAGAAGCCTGTCCCAGTCCGCTGATAGCTCAAGTCCAGCAAACCAAAGGATTATCCTGGCAACCCACCAATCCACTGACCACCAGCTAACCCACCCACTCACCAATCCACCCATCAGACAAAGCCTGCTCACACATTTCCAAAATGCCTTAAGGGGAAAGTGCTGAGTTCTAGAGAGAATTTCAGAGAGGAGAGAATTATACATAAAATAATCAAAAGTGATTAAAAGCTTTGATACCATATCTTCTTACAAAGATATTAAACTTTTTATTAGCTATAAAAGTTATGTGTTCCATATGGAAATTTAAACTATACAAAGGTACAAGAAGTAAATAAGAAAATGTGTAATCCTCCTGGTAAAGACACGCACACACATATGCCCCAATTTGCTTTTCCATTTTATACATATTAGATATACTTTCCCGATAGAGGGATAGTTCCTTTGTAAAGATCATTACATAGTACTTCATAGAAAGGATTTATTTATCGTAGTGTATTTCACCAATTCCCCATCAATAGATTAGCAGGTGGTTCATATTATAAATAGTGCTGCAGTAAGTCAATAGAGTTTGTGCACCAGGAGGACTTTGGATACTGAGTAACCACACAGACGGGCTTCCTGTTCCAGCACGATACATTTTGAATTTTGATAGAGATTTGACAAGTCATTCTCCGAACTGGTTTTACTAATTGACATTAAAACTTTTGTATTTCCCTGCACTTACAAATTATTCTTAAAAGGATAACAGCTCATTCATCGACAGCAGCAAGAAAATCTTAGAAATAGGAACAATAACCGGGCCATGTTCTGTCACACTCGGCCCCATCCAGTGAGCGGGGCCTCTGCTTGCCATGATGAGCAGGCCAGTGGGGGTCGTCTCCAACTGCAGGAATGACCCAGAGAATATCTATGCCTCTGTCTGGCAGACCGAGGAAGTCTTGGCCCCACCCCTCCCAGAAGAAGGCAGCAGGGAGATAGGCTCAGGATGACACGTGGGGTGTCGGGAATCATAGAGTTTGGTGCTAGACGGGTTTGTGTTTGAGTCTCAGCTGCTCCCTTCAGCAGAAGTGCAACCTTGTGCAACTTATTTAGCCTCTTTTCTCACTTCCTCAGCTGCAAAGGGAGACTATCAGGACTACGGCATAGCATGCTGTCAGGATTTCCTGCCACCAGGTCCTAGGCTCACCATCTTTAGCCTACAGAATGGGATTATATAAACTTTTCAACACTGATTTGCTTTCTGGAAACATTATCCTCTCCAAGGGCCAACCCTCTGCCCTGAACTATTTCTGGGGTTTCCCCAGGCACTGATTTGGGAGCATCTGGAACCAGAGCCTCCGCTCTGGAATGAAGGTCCTCATTCTGTCTCCACAGTGTGCTTCCTGGGGCCAGTCCTTGGCCGGGAACCTCCCTTTCTGTTTGTGATCACCAGGGATGTCTTATATTTTGTCCTTTGGAATGAGAAATGTCTTCCTCATTTTCCTGCAGCACAGCTGTTATGTCTTCCTGCAGGATTTGAAGGAAGATTCAGGGCTGACGGGAGTGCTGAGAATAATTTGCAGTTGTAACAGAAATCGCTGCTCTTGGAGACTGTGGGTCCCAGCCTGCCCTGCCTGATGTTGGCGGGCTTGCCCCCGACTGGCCCATGCCTACAGCATCCCTACAGCATCCCTACAGCTCAGGGCCCAGTACGCTGCCTCCCTGGCCCAGAGCCCCCTGGACTTACCCAGGATTACCAGAAGGGCACCTTGATCCCCACACTATCTTTTCCCCAAAGTCTGACCTCATGGCTTAGATAAGACAATGACCACAGTGATTCCTAAGTGTGGCTTATTTTCTTCTAAATCATTACTTGCTCAACACATCAACAGTTCAGTTTGGTGAGCTTTGCACCACCTTCTCTTCAGCTCTTTTCATAATTTCACTCCAGAAGAGACCAAGCCCACAGTTGCCTTCTGCTTGGGAAAATAAGGCTCAGATCCTCATCCCTGGGGACCAAGTGCCCGACATAAGGAAACACACACACATCTCCCAAGAGCAAGTAAACACCTCCAAGGACTGAGACATCAAAAGAAAAAAGTAAAGAAAACTTTTTTGGATATCACAGATGCAAGAGCAGTTAGGTCCCTGAATGGAATATGTAAGCACCCGAGCCCAAAGCACCTGCAGACAAGGTATTTCGCAGTGTTCAGAGCATCCGCAGAAACATCTGCACAAGGGAACATGCCTCTCAGAACCTCTTCCGGGACAAAGAAGAGTTCTATCTGAAAGATAATTTTGTTCTTTGCGTGAAGTGCAGAGACTGCTTGGAGCATTGCAAATGTCAGGTTCTGGGGCTTCAGTAATTCACGGTTCCACTGCAGGAACCCTGCATGTACCAACCATGACTTCCTGGGGGGAGAGAGACTCTTCCGAGCTCCCACGTACCTGACCTTCCTACCAGTCATGAAGAATGGGGCAGTCAGGAGTTGATGACATTTTATCTGATTCTTTTCTTTTTCTTTTCACTATAGTAAGACCCTGTCTGGCCTTAAACTCACTATGGCAGGCTGGCCTTTAACTGACTATGTGGCCTAGGCTAGCCTTGAAGTCTCAGCAATCCTCCTGTCTCAGCCTCCTGAGTGCTGGGATTATATGTGTGTGCCACCGTGCCTGGCTTTGATGACATTTTAAAGATGAGGAACTTGAAGGTCAGTGAAACAAACCAAACATTTCAGAGCCATTTATTGGTAAAATAGAACTAAATTCCAGATTTTCTGGGGCCCAGTTCCAAAATCCTCTTCAAATCCTCTGATCCAAATTTTCCTCATACTATTCCTGGATTAGCTCTGGCCCAGGGGGTCTGATGGAGGCAAGCTGTGCATTCCAGGGCAGCCAGAAAGTAGAGAGAGAAGGGAGGAATTGGAGACAAGAACACACCCTCGAGGTCACACCCCAGTGACCCACCTACAACCAGACTCACCTCCCAACAGCACTTTTACCTGTGAACTCATCAGTGGAGGAGTCCACTGAGTATAGCACCCTACAATCCAATCATCTATACACATGAGACTGTGGGGGACATTTTAGATCTAAACCATAGCAAACCTTCCTGGAGGGGGCCACACTTGCTAGCACACAGCGTGGAGGAGGAGACTTGCTAAGCAGAATCCCCATGAACAAAAGATCTCAGTGTCAATGCATTCCTTGTCCAATCCACCCTGCACTTCCATTTGCTAAATTCAGCAAATTCAGGCATGTACTCTGCAAGAGCATCACCGTGTGCGTTAGTTGGTGGTTGGGGCCATGTCTACATGTCCTTGGCACATCCAGAATGGTGGACAGGAGTTCCAGAGATCTGTGGGGGCAGTGGCAGCAGCACTGTCAGGTGGCTGAGGAACTTCAGGACCATTTGGCCTCTAGTGACCAGCTAAAACCAGCAGGAGTTGTCTCCAGTAGCAGTGGCAATGCTCAGACCAGCTCAGAAGCTAGTGTGTGTGAGGGGATCCGGGATGAGAATTTTCTCTGCTCTTTTCTTTTCCCAGACTCCTCCCATGACCGTCCTCTTCCTCCCTTTGCCCTTGCTGCCCTGACAAAACTCTACAAATGAATTCCCTGTATTATATTTGCCATTAGTTATTTGGAGTGATGTCTATTTTCGAGGATAGACACTGACAGATACAGATAGAATGGCATATTCTTGATTTATAAGCCTATGAATTGTAGTCCACTGCTCAGCATGTAGTGGATGAATGGGAAATGCTTACTTAACGTGAATTAATTTGTTGCTGGAGATTCACAGGTACAGGCACTGGATAGAATTATCCTAAAAAAAATGAGAAGCCAAGGTGCTGGGGATGTCAGGAAGTTTTTTTTGAACCAAGTATAAAAAATGTAGCATTAGGTAAGAAAATCTGTGATGCTCAGAGAAGAATGCAGTGGAAGATAGATTATTGTACTGAAAAAGTTTATTTTATTTGCAGTGAACTTCTGTTCATAGCATTAATCATAGTATCTCAGCATTATTCTCTACTATAAATTTCAAGTGAAGAAATGAAACAGTAGCTCACGGCAGAGTATTTTAGCAATCAAAGCATAAAATAAAAGTGGATATTCGACAATCATGCATTCACTGTATTTATTACATGGTCTACATAAAGCACAGGACTTCAGGTTTGTGATGATTTAGAGAGACTTTCTAGATATAGTACAGTAGCAGAAATGTAAGGATTCTCAAGGGAATCTGAAACATTCCTTCCAGGATTTGTGAGTCTGATTTCTCACTCTCCCTGAAGTATACGTTGTCAGAGCTGGTTAAATCTAGGATATGGGTTGAGAAGACAACTGGTCAACTGCTTTGCACATTGTTACTTGATTTGGTAATGAATATGACTCCATTTCATTGCTTCTGTTTTAGGAGATGCTAGAAAAAGAGCAATGCCTTCCATTACAAAGAAGGGACTCTGCAAAAGCAACTCATGCCAACTCCAGTTGGAGTAAACCTACTGGAAAACTTAACTGGTCCCAAGTCACTTGAGGCCAGGCGTCTGTGATGTATTGCTCATCAGTAGAGTTGGTACCAGCTGCTACCCCTGTGCATCTGTCTGTGATTGTTAGTTTTATGTATCAGATTGACCGAGTCAAAGATTTACTCTGGGTGGACGGGTGAGAGAGCTGGATGAGACTGACATCTGAATCAGTGGACTGTGAGACACAGATTGCAATCCTGAAGGTGGTTGCCGCATCTGGAACAAAAAGTCCAGTCAGAGGGAACTCCTCCTGTGAAACCACTGGGCTGGGACATGGCTCTTTTCTGGACTTGAGTTGCTTTTCTGTGCTCAGGCTTGGCAACTTGAACGGCAGCTATACAACAGCTTCCCGGGTCTCCACCTTGCTGACTGCAGATCTTGGGACTTCTCAGCCTCTGTAATCATGTGATTTCTAATAATCCTAATTCCTAATAATCCTTCCTTCTCTCTTTCTCTGTTTGTACATCCTGTTGGTTTCGTTCCTCTAGAGAAACTCAGTATGTTCTCTAAATCAAGGTAACAAAACTTCCTCACAAGAGAGGTAGGATGCTCAGAACTTAAGATTGCCCTACTTCCAAGTATGCAAAATATAGAGAGACAAAGTAGAAACATGAAAAGTTAAATAATAGTATTGCTTAAGTAATTGTTCAGACAAAAAGAAAAGGTGTCAAAAGGCAAACAACAAATACTTTTCTTTCACGCAGATACCATCAGGCAAGACTTTTTGGAGAAGTAGGGATTTAAGATATGTCACAAAGTAGATGAGAAAAACACAGAGAAGTCACTCCATGGAGGGATGGGGAGAGGAAATTTTAACCCTGCAGTGGCAGGGAGTAGAATATTCTGGCAGAAGTATTGATTCAATGTCAGGGGAAAAGGGAAATAAGGAGGAAATACAGATAGAGATCAGATTGTAGAGGGCTCTAAAAACCAGGCTGGTGCTCGCTTCGGCAGCACATACACTAAAAACCAGGCTGAAGAGCCTGCAACTAACTTCATAGGCTGCATATTACTACAGATTTGCTTTCCAAATGCTGCCTGAGGAAAACTCATTTGGTGGGTATAGTGAGTTGAAAGGTATTCCCCAAAAATATATGTCCTGAGCCTCAGAATATGACCGTATTTGGAATAAGGGTCTGTGCACATGTTAGTAAATCAGGGATGATGAGATGAGATTATCCAGATTAACATGAGCCCTGAATTAATGGATGAAGGGGTTGACAGGTTAGTGGATTATCTCCAGAATAGGTCTGTAATAAAAGCCAAGACTATGGTTTAGATCTCCACCACCTGCTCACCTCATGTGTTTGGACTGTGGAGTTGTTATAGCCAATTTGCTGCTAAGAGGTGGGGATCTGTTGGAAGGGGTGATCACTGACAGTATGACCTGGAAGAGTTTGTCTCCCTTCCTGGCTCTTCCTTCCACTATCTGTTTCCTGTTTGCCATGAGATGAGCCGACTTTCTCAGCTCAGGCCCTTCCACCAAGCTACTAACCACAGAAGGGCTGAAATTTCAAGAACATGAGCCAAAATAGACATTTCCTCCTTTAAATTGCAAGTGTCAGATGTTTCATCCCAGCAATGAGGAAAGTGACTAGGACGGCAAGTTTGAGCCTATCTCTTGGCATGTGATACCCTATGCCATCTGCAAGACAGCCATTGCCACATGCAGCTCCTTGACCTTGACTGAGGCCGAGCAAACCTTTACTCTTTTTAAAAGATCTAGTCTATGGGATGCAGTTGTAGCCACAGAAAACAGACTAAGACAAACATGACTGGGTGAAATATTTTAAAAATCAGAATATTAGGTATCATGAAGCCTAGACCCTAGTAGAAAATTTAAAAATTTTAAAAGCATAGCCCAGTATTTCTATTACTGTTTAAGTAAATTTAGTGAGACTATTTCTTTGAATTGATAAATCCTTACTTTCCATATTTTACTCCTCCTTCCTTTTTAGAACCATGGCTATTCTGTCAGGGATTTTTTTTTTTTTTTTTTTTTTGGTTTTTCTCCGGTACCAGGAATCAAACTCACGACCTTGTGCTTGCCAGGCAGGTGCTGTGCTGCTGAGCTAAATCCTCAGCCCCCAACCATGGCCATTCTGGAAGAATTAACTGATGACTCCTGATGAGCCATGAAGATCCTAGTTAGGAAATGACAGGGGTCTTATACACAAAGGTGGCCCAGGCTGGTGATGACAGTGGTGACACACACACCATTGCTTTTTGGGGGTTAGTTATGTTATGTTGTAAACATTCACAGACTCTCCAGTGACCTTGAGAGGTGTATTGACACTTTCCTATTACAGAGGAAGATACCTAGGCCTTGAGAGGTTGTGGAACTGGTCAGGGCCACATAGCTAGTAGAGAAACCTCCAGAAATTGAATCCAAGGTTGTTCAGTACTAAATCCTTATCTAACTCTTAACCAATATGCTATTCTCTGTGCTTCTGTGGGTGACCGTGGAATCGCAGAGTTGCTGAGCTTAATGTTGGAATTGCTTCTAGAGATCATCTGGTTTAGGGTGAGGATTCCTTGCATACCAAATCATCCCAGAGTAACTTTGCCTGAGATCGGGATCCAGGCTTTATCAATAAAGGCGTAATCTGTAGCACTTTAGCTTTGCAAAGGCAAAGATGGTATGGTTCTCAGAGTTATGGTTGCTTTTATTTTTCTTTTAATAGCAAAAAGCTTTCTAGGAAAAAACAAGAGCATTTCTAAGGTCAAGGCTGAAGGCTCGTGGGAAGAGTGGGCAAGATTGATTTATGGGAACTGGAACGGGAGACAGGGTACTAGGATGACAACGAGAGAGCTGCAGTAATGTGGCTTGGCCCACTGTCTTCAAAGCTTGCTTGTGTGTGGTCACTGGCTAGTGAGGGCTTATGAGAAGGATTAAGTCACTGAAAAGGACAGAGACTGGCATTTTCAAGAAGAATAAAACATTTTAAAGCCAGACTAGAAAGGAAATTAGGTGTTTTTTGGCTAGTACTAGGTTGAGACCTCACTTGGTTTTAGTTTTAGGTTAACTGGGTCCGCAGGTATTTTTGAGCTCTTGCTGTGCGGCAGACACTGGGTTGGATGAGAGGATTTGAAGGGCTTCCAACAGACATGGTCTCCACCAGATCACGCGCAGTTCATAATGTTGACCAAATGCAGCCAGCCCTCCTTACCCATGGGCTCTTCACTCATGGATTCAGCAACTGTGGATGGAAGTTACTTGGAAAAAAACCATGTACTGAACATGTACAGGCTTTTTTCTTGTCCCTATGTTCTCAATAATGCAGTGCGGCAGCTATTTATATGACATTCTCATCGCATCAGGTATTCTAAGTAATCTAGAGATGCGTTAAACAGTAGAAGAAGATGTGTGTAGTTATATGCAAATACCATACCGTATACGAAGGACTTGAGCACCCTGAGACTTTAGTATCTGTAGAGTGGGGGAAGGGGGCCTTGAAGCCAATTCTTACAGACACCAAGGGATGATTAACTACAAACCAGTTGCTTAGTTACAATTTAGTAAGTGCTACAGGAAGAAAGATAGGATGCTATCAGAATGTGTACAAAGAGGGTTCTACCTGGCTTTGGGAGCTGGACGCTTCAGCTGAGACGGGAAGATGAATAGGGAGATAGGCAGGTGTGGAGAGGGGAGCGGTGCTCCAGGCAAAGGCAAGAGGGAGCAAAAGGGTGGAGGTGGGACAGAGCAGAGAGAAGGGGAAGGGAGGGCCTTGTTCAGCCAGGGCCTTGTTAGGGATTTTAAATTGTACTGTAAGAGCGATGAGAAGGCATTGGAGGTCTTTAGGCAGAGAGGGACATGACTGATTTGGCAGGAGACCAGGGAGGAATTCGGGCCAAATTCTTGTTCGTATTGATTATTTGTCACTTTCTTGGCGTTGTCCTTTTTCCTTCAATGGCTTAGAATCCCAGCAGGGATGGACAAAGTAATCTGCAAGGTTCCTGGATGCCGAGCTGCCCCTCCACTGGAATTGTCGCTGATACCTACCCAGTTGGGTGTCAGAACACCCGCCTAACACCTGCTTTGGGTGAATCTGCATAGGAAGAGAGTAGCACTCGTGGCAGGAGACATTCTTGAAGAAAGATCTGGTATTGCTGGAAATGAACAATCAATTTGGGGGCCAGGGCAGAGGTAGTCAGGCACATGGCTTACCCGTAGGCACTTTCCGGTGTAAGCAGCAGGAAAATGAGGATCTGAGTTGAATAGAAAGCCAATTCAAAGGTCACAGTAGACTCTGCTCAAACAGAGAGCCCTTTAATTTTTAGGCTTTTAAGTTTAGAGATGGCTTAGCATTCATCATCTTTGTCTCTTTGTTCCACTTTATCCTGAGCCTTAATCTGGCAAACAGAAAGAAATAGATTTAGGTGGGCACTACTGTGGAAGGAAACTCTTAAAAAATGGATGTTTGTGTTTTCAGTAAGTTAGTTATGTCTATCCAAGTATTTGAATTTTAAGAGTAGCATGGATTTTTTAGGGAGAGCTGACACAGACAATAGGTCCCTAGAGGGGCTGGATGACCCTTCGACAGCAGTGGAATATAACTTAGAGGAACTTGGGATTTATTATCTCCTTAGAGATGTAACTGCAATGATAGCAAACAGTCACAGAGAACTCTGTATGTATTCGGCTTTTCATGTGTCCAAATCATGTATAATATCTCACTGACTCTGTCCCGTAACCCTGCAAAGCAGATGCTACTATCACTATCCTCATTTTATGGATGGGGAAACCAGGACTAAGAGTGGATATGATGCTGCTAGGAAGTGGAACATAAACTGAGCCAGTCTGGCCCTGGAGGCCACCTGTGTTTCGTAGAATGACGAGGAGAGGCCTGGGGTGATGGTGATCCATTTTGGAGAGCACTCATTAAAAATGGCAGGGGAGACTGTGTCACTGGGGCACACATTGAAGGTTGCTTTGGGGTACCAGAGGCACAGATGGATTTAAGAGGAAGGTGGAGATTGAAAATGGAACTTGAAAGGTTTTTCCACATTTGAAAGAGAAAGAATGAGAGATTCTCAGGGAGAGCCTGTGAACTGGAAGGGCCAGAGTTTACTCCTAAAAGTATAGAATAATCAGAACTATTTCAAGTGCCCCTTTTTGGGAGAGCAGTTGGTTTGTGCAGTTGCTAGCCTCCCAGCCCCTGCCTCAACCAAAATACCCAAGTTGAGGACAAATGAACTCTTTATTGTGTGGTGTCTCCAAGTGAATTTTAGCTCAGGTAAACCACTTATTTAGATTTGCTGATAGTTCAGGGAAAAAGCAATCATGTCCTCCTTGTCTTCTGTTTCTTTCCCAGAGAAACACAGAGGCTCCATCTCCGGCTGGTCCTACAAACAGGTCATCACAAAGCCTGCCTAGTGGGTGGGGGATCTCCAGCTAACTGTGGAATGAGGACTTGTTTTGGAAGCCGCTGCACGGTTTACATCTGGTTCTGAAATTGCCTCCATTTTTCAGATTTTGAGACCAAGAGGGAATATGGAACTTTGGAAAAGGATGACACACAGACTTCCCTTTGGAGTACAGTTCTAGGGCAGGGGAAGCCTCTACATCCGGGTACTTGGATGGTGCCTTCTGTAAGGTTGACGATGACAGAGATGACATTAAGAGTTCTCCTGACCCATGTTTTATGACATATTAGAGGGGTTTAGGGGGATTCACTGGGGATAAACTTGATTCAAATATCTCTGGGGATAAAGGGAAAGACATCAATAAAATTCTGAAGACAGAAAGCTTGTGTTGTTTCTCCCATGTGGATTATAGAAATAGCAGCAGGACTGAAGCTCAGCCCTTGGAATTTGCTGGAATAGAATTTTACAAAGGAGGAAACGTAGGGCTTTCACCACTATGCATCAAACTAAATTCCAGACCACAAGCGTTAAATATAACTCTTAAGTACCTAAAAGAGAGAGAAAAACATACAGAGGAACAGATGGATATCGGAGGTTGGGGAAGGGCACTGGGACACGTTTTCGGCTGAATCTGAACAAGGTGACACTGTCCTGGGTAAACAAATGTCCTTTATGTGGTCTACTTATACTTTTTTTTTTCATTTTGTGCTTTTTTTTTTTTTTTTTTTGCTTTTGTGCTTCCCAATGACCCCTGCATGTCATGCTAAAGTGCTGTCTAGAGTTTCCAAACCAGGAAGCTGTGATGTGTTTTACTGACAGAATATGTGTGCTAGGTAAGATTCACTCAGCCACGAGTGGCAGTGCTGTTACTGAGTTCAAAGTGAATGGGTAAACAACGTAGAGATTAAAGGAGCTGTCTTTGAACAGAAAAACCGAGAGCAAAACTATTGCTATGATTTGAACGTGTCCCTCAAAGTGCCGCAGTGCAATTCCAGAGCAGCAACATCCAGAGGCAGGGACATGGAGATGTAGTTTGGCGGTGAAGGCTCTGCCTCCTGGATGATTAGTGCCATCACTGCAGGAGTGGGCTCCTTGGGTACCACAGCCTTACAAAGGATGAGCTGAGCTCTCTCTCTTTTCCTCTGCTTTTACCTTTTTGCTTTCCGTCATGGGATGATGTGGGAGGCGTATCCTTGGCAGATTCTAGTGCCTTGATATTGGACTTCCCAGCTTCCCAATGGTGTCAAGTAAGTTTCTTTTCTTTATAAATTACTGAGTCTGTGATATTCTGTTATAGCAAAACAAGACTAAGACTGTTACATACTCACCAGATGAACGCACATTTGTGACCAGGCACCTAACCCTGTTTTTCTCTTGGGAGCATTGGCTTAGTGTTGGCCAATGCAGTGTTTGCAGAGCCTTTAAAGAACGTATGAGGTGTGATTAAAAACCACAGTATGTGTTTCAGTTTAAAAATTTAATTACAAGAAGACACACATTGCCGTTAATCCCCCTTATTTTAATACTCCTCCTTGCTTTGAACACACTAACCCTGTTGTGCTTGCCACTTTCTGAAGCAGGTCAGGAAGTTTTCTTTCATCCGTGTCTTCAGTTGTACTGTTGTGGCTGTCTCAAAGTTCTGAACTGATACAAAATATTCGCCTTGCATGATCATTCTGATGTTGGGGAAGAGCCAGGCCTCACACAATGCCAGATCCCATGAATAAGGTCGAAGAGGACACACTGTAATTTTTTTTTTTTATGAGCCTGGCACCTTTCCTTATGGCACTAGGCAGCGGCATTCACTGCATTTTTAAAAAGTCATGCCTCATGAAGACACTTATGGAAAAAGATTTCCAACAGTGCTTCAGAAAATGGTGAGAACAATGGGGTGAGTGTGTGTAAAGTGAGGGGGGAGGTCTTTTGGGGGGAGATTCATGACAATGTGTCCTTTACTGTAGTACATTTTTAAAAAATTTAAACATTAGCTGGGTGTGGTGGTGCACGCCTGTAATTTGGGAGGCTGAGGCAGGAGGATCGTTGTGAGTTCGAGACCAGCCTGGGCTACAAAGTGAGCTCAAGGCTTGCTTGAACTACAGAAGTGAGACCTTGTCTCAAAAAGACAAAACAAAACAAAACAAAAATGTAAACATTGGCCATAGCTTTCAATCACCCCTTGTAAGTACTGTGAATAACGAGGGTCAGTGGTATACTCTTCCTCCTGTTTGGACAAATACACCTGCACTTTGATCTGAGGGCAGGTTTAAGTTTCCAAGCCTGTGCTCCAGCACGCTGCACCTGTGTGCCAGGTTCCCTGGGCTGCGGGTCCAGGCTCAGCTTCCAACCCTGTAAAGTGCTCCTACTGGCCCTGGGCTGGGCTTCAGTAGAGGGATTAGGGAAGTGACCACAGCAGGTCCTGGCAGCAAACTTGTGGCCATCTCGGGGGAGCATTTTGCATGCAGGGATCTGGGACACGATCTAGATGGTTGGGAGGATGTCTTTCTTGCCATTTCCAAAATGAGGCTTCCGTAGGTCAAGGTCCTGGGCAGGGCCTCTTTTTGCCGCAGCTGAAGAATCTACTGTCTATCTAGATGGATTTGAATCCCAAGAAAGCCGGAAAGTAACATTTGCCCATCAGGGTAATTTGCTTTCATTCTCTACTGTGTGTTTTTCAAATGATTACAGTCCAAAGAAATGCATAGGGACCTTGTCCCTGTAGCAGAGGCTCTTGTCTGCCTTGCTTTGTTCTGGTATATTCTTTTGTTGTTTACAGATATAGCCATTCTGTGAGGATGGAAGGCTGTCTTTTCTAAATATGGATGTGAATTCTCACACCTCCATGTTCCCGGCTAACCACAGAGTACTGAGCCCAGCTAAAAGAGTCCCTTTTCTCACTCATTCAATATTTATCATGATGTGACAGGATCCCCTCCACCCTTCTCGTGGGTAGTCAGCAGTGACTGTATCCACAACTATCCCGTCAGCAGCTAACTGGGAGCAAGGTATTAATGCTGGTGCTCATTTTACAGTAATTAAGAAGACTGTTACTGACATGAATTCTTGGAAGAGATTTGTCTGGAAGCAACTTCTGAAGACTTTCATCTCTGAGTCCTAAAACAGCCTTGTAGGAGCAACAAACTTGGAAGTGGCTTCAGAAAGAATAATAGCTCTCCAGCCTGAATGCTGGGCTGGAGCCCTCATCGGCTTCCTCAGCAGAAAGCCAGCAAGTCAGATCGTATCAGCTTGCTCCTGGGACTGTGGAATCAGTTTAGGGGCAGCACAGTACAGCTGAACATAGGAGAGTATTAAACTGATGCTGCTGGGGGAGCTGAAGATTAGTGTAGTGATGGCAATCCTATGTCCAGGGGTTGCCCCATGTCTAAAACTCCTATCATGTTTTTAAAACCATGTGCCCTAGTTTGGGGATGTGAGAATATTGTCAACTGTGGGTAGTGAGGTGCTTTTGGAGAGGAGCCATGTTAAACATTTTACTAAGGGCTTTATTATACACAGTGGAGGATTTAAAACTCACTTTCTGAATTAGGGCAGCAGTTGAATATTTTGCGTTGCAACAAGTTTCTGTTTCTTCTTTGCCATGGAGGGAGTCTAGTTGAGGGAAAGTGGAAGAATGCCACAGGCATTTACCATCTGGGAAACCTCAAACAAGTACTGAATGGCACTCTGCCTCGGTTTCCTCATCTGTAAAAGGGACATACAGTGGGCTTTAGGAGTGAGCTATGAAGAATAGGAGGGGTGGTGCTAGTGGTTTAGATCTGAAAGGGCCATGTATTAAAGGCTTGGACCCCAGCCTCATGGTACTATTGGGCAGAGGCAGGACTGTTAAGAGGAGGAGTTTAGTTGGAGGAAGTGAGGTCATGGGGTATGGACTTGAAGGGGATATTGAGACCCTAGCTCCTTCCTGTTTCTCTAATTCCCAGCCTGTGAAGTCAGCAGGCTTCTCTGCCATGTGCTCCTTCCTTGATGTACGGTGCTACCACAGGCCCAAAGCATTTGGACCAGACCGAGTGGTTTAATGGACTGAAACTTTGAGATCATGAGCCAAAACAAACCTTTTTCATTTTTAGTTGATCATCTCAAGCATTTTGTCATAGTAAAAGGAAGCTGACCAACACAGCATATGTAACATGCCTATCATAGCAAGGCGTTAGCAGGTACTTCACAGATGTCTTGGTTGCTGACTCTGCCCAGCCCTCAGCTCCACCTTTGGCAGCTTCTTTCATCCCACACATCCCCTGGTGATAGTTTACTCACAGGGAGGCATTCTCTGCACTTGGTGTTAGCGCTCACCCTTTGTACTGTCCTGGATTTTACTTCTCATCTGGCTTTGGGTCCCACCACTGACTGCCCCAACACTGGCTTCCTGTGTGCTCTGTGTTTGCAAGAGTGGGTCCTCTCCACTGCTCATCTTTTCTTCCATCCATTCTACAAGAGTAGCCTAATCTAAGTGGTAAACTTGGCTCAAAATGAACTCACAGACTCAGCTCAGAGGTTCCTTTCCTTCTGAGAGTGAGTTATTCCCAGGGAATAGCAGTTACTTGCTATTTTTTCAGGTTGTGTCTTTCTTGAGAGATTCCTCCCGCCCCAGTTCCTCCTCTGTGTACCCCAATACAGTGCTGTTTGTAGGGCAGGCTCTCACAAAGTTCACTTGTTCGAGGATGTAAGCTTTATCCTTCAACTTAGCTGTTACTGTGATAAAACTGAGAGTCTAATTTCCAGAGGCATTGTGGTTAGGAAACTGGCCCTTGGAATCAAAATGACTGGGTGTAAGCCCCAGCTCTGCCACTTGCTGGTGTGTAAATTTTGCAATTTTGATGAGTTCTGTTTCTTTTCTACTCAAAGGTGACGATAATAGAAAATACTTCATATTTCCAATGGGAGGATTAACTGAGTTAATATATCTAGAACATTTAGAACAATGGCTGGCCTCAGAAATCTGTAAGCAGTGTTAACTGGCTGTATTTATTAATTTCTTTATAATGCAACAAGGGAGGGCGAATGTGCCCCAGAGGCACATTCCTGGGTCCTGCTCCTCCTCTGGTTCCCTTCAGTGGCTCCCTCTTGGTGACCTCACCTGCCTTGGCTGGCCTTCTCACGGATACTTGATTAATGCACGTGTCCACTTTCCTATTTTAAAACAGAGCATCCACTCTGCTGGGTGTGATGGAAATCGAGCATGTGTCACCTCCTCTGTCCTCAATTATCGCTCCTGCTCCTGCAGGCTGTGAGCAGTGGTGTGTCCCCCTGTTTCCTTCAGCAGTCTTCTTAAAAGAGCTTGCTCTGGATTCAGCCTTCAGGAAATAGTTCTTGCAGACACACCACTATTCCGTAGTTATCTTTGGTCCTTGGCCCACCTTTAGTAGGCTTCTTTAAAAGGTGAGCTCTTTAGAGAGACCACACCCCCATCTCCACAGCTAGGTACTTCCTAACTCCTCTCTCATTTGGAAAACCTTTTTGACTGACTTGTCACGGGCCAGGTGCCTATGGGAAAGTAAGATAACTGCTGCTCAGGAAGAATGTATAGTCCTACTTAAACACTGCTACAGTGGATCCTATGGGGTCACTGGGGTGTGTGCTGGGCTTTTATCCTACTCTCCACATCATTAAAAAAATTGCTTTATTTTTCTTTATTTGCATGTTGGGCCTCTGAGTAAAGGTTCATCCAATGAAAGAGTTATCCTGTTTTTAAAAGCTTGAAAATCATTGACCTTATTTTTTCCACTAAATTTATAAATTTAGTCATAAATGACTTCGTAGTGGTTTGACATTCCTGACTTGCATTTGGCCAACCTTACGACAGGGCTATATGTCCAGTATATTGGCAGCAGTCACCGTTGGGCTCCAACAGCTAACACCTCTAAAGCTGCCCTTAAGCCAATGCCACTTACCTTTTGCCTTTGAGAAAGACCTGCACATGGTCAAGACTAGTACTACTTGTAGTAATACATACACAAAGGAAGGTACCACACATAAATCAGATCTAATGGCAATCTCAAAAGAGTTCCAAAAATATTTTAGGCAGTGACAATACTACTGAAATAAGTTTATGACTTAAGAATGTTAGAAATTTTAAATTAAGTTCTCAAAATCATTCTATAGGACTTGTAACAGCAGACTGTGACTTTCCAAAGGACAGGAAATGGGCCTTTCCTTTAACTGTGGCATATTTGGTAGAGCAAAGCCTCGGGGATCCAAGACAGTCAGGAACTCACTGATTGCTCAGTCACTGAGCTGTAATAATGCACCTGGGAGAACCAGTCAGAATGTCCTGCTCATTCTGTTTTTATAAAGATATTTAAAACTGTCACATATTTGCATGTAAACAGAATATTTCTGGAATACATTTAGAATGAAGCCTTCATGGGGCAAATCTCTGCCTCCTCTTGTTTATTAACGTGTCCTGAGATGACGCTCTTTGTGAAATATTTACTCAGTGGATACGAACTAAACGAATGAATGCACAAGACACCATGGTTTCCTCTAGGGAGCTGTACTGGAGGTTGCTGGCACCATTACTTTCTGATTGATAGTCGCATGTGACTCTTCCTGGGAGAGGGTGCAAATGAAGGATGTTCTCTTCTCTTCTCTTCTTGTATTTGTGCATTTGCCCATAAAGAGTAAAAATCTTGCATAGCTTCTCTTTACCCTGTGCATGGTCCTACCCCTACACAGTGACTTGACTATTCCTGGACCTCATATTCCTTTTTCCCCCTGAAATACTAGAAACTGAACTCAAAGCCTTTGACTGAGCAGCTACATTCCTGGCCTTTTGTCATGTTTTGATTTTGAGACCGGGCCTTGCTGAGTTGCCTAGGCTGGACTCAAACTTGTGGTTCTCCAGCTTCAGCCTTCCAGATGGGACTGCAGGCCTGCACTGCACCCTGGTCATGGACCTCTTATTTTTAGCAGGCAAGGTGCCAGTGCTTCTCATTCCCCCACCATCCATCACCACTGTGTGGCCAGGACCTCACTGTCAGGCAGTGTGGCCACGCCTAGACCTCCAGCTTCTGCTTTCCTGCCAGCATCTTGATCCTGAGGATGGGTGGGAGTAGGGATTGGAGTTTGTCCCTTTCTCAGTCTATTCATGCTGTTACAACAAAGCACCACAAACTAGGTGGCTTATACACAACAGAAATTTCTTTTTTTATGACTTTGCATTTATTTGCATAACTTTTGCATGCAGTACTGTAATGTAGAACAGAACATAAAACTACTGCATGGTACAACCAGTAAAAATTACAATACTGTATAAACAAGGAGTACTATACAAAAAAAAGACATTGGGGCTCTATAAACAAGATGTACAAAAAAGGGAGAAAAGACGGGTAGTAATTCTGAGCGGCAGATCCTAAGTCTGAACAGTGTGCCTCAGTTGTAAGTCCAGTCGTAACACACAGGTGGCATGGTTAGAGTATCTGTCTGTCTTGACCTCATAATCTTTTGCCCTGGTTGTCTGCAGTTTGTAAGTTTGCTCTGTAGCATTTTTGAACAGTGCCCACCACTTTTTCAGACTGTGTCCAAATTAGGTAAAGCAGATGTGTCTTGAGTCAGTCTGTCAGGTCGCCCCCACACAAGTTGGAATATCCACATAATAATTTGCCAATAATCCCTTCTGCTCCCTTCAGAACTGGGGGCTGGGGCCCCCCACTAGTAACACAGTCTGCAACCCCTTCAAGACTGCTACTGCTTTAAGACCATTGTGTTGAGGGGAAGGGGCTGGGACAAGGGAAATAAAAACACCACGGAACTTTGCTACTGTTTTAAAGTTGTGTTTTTCATGATTCAGCAACTGTTTGCTTTCTGTAAACCTTTGTCTTTTAGAATGCTAATCACGCTGTTTCTAATAGTTTCCACTTAACTTTTCAACATCTCTGTGAGGGAATGAGCATTTGGGCAGGCCTATGCTGCCGATACCTAATGTCATTCTCGGTTAATTTCCTTTCATTCTAGCATTGTTCCATCATGTTTCAGTTTTTCAGGGTTGCTTGTAGGGGGATCAGTTTAATAGGTACTGATTTCTTTCTCTGGGAAGTGAAATTCTGACAACATATTCCTTCATGAACTACGTATCCCTGATACCTGGCATCCTGTGTCTATAATGCAGGCAACTGATGGAAACCGTTATGAAGCAGCTCTAAGCAGAATTTAATGTTAACCAATTGTCTTTTCATGTTTATGTGTGAGTTTGCTCAAGGGTTAAGCCCTTGTCCAGAGATAGGCAGTGGACTCATAGTAAGTGAACCTCTGTGAGTCACTGGTCCCTGCTGAGTCTTGTACTGGCCTGTGAAGTTGGGACGCCTCTAAGGACAAGATAAAGCCACAGCTGAGGACATTTGGCTCCAACTCCAATTAACTAAAGGAGACTGTAGCTGCAGGCATCTCATTCCTGCAGTGAAGACCTTCCTGGAGATAACATAGTTCTCCTAAATTAACATAAAGTATTACTTGGAGAAGTCCTGCCCAGATTCCTGCATTTTTTTTCAGTATTCCCCTCTTTTGTTTGAAAATCTAATACATATGGGCTGCCTAGAGAAGTCTAATACCTCAGAATCTTTAGTTCTTTGAGAGCCTTTGGACTCTACTGGAGCCCTAAAATCATTTCAGTGGTCTCATTAATTGGGAGATTGTGGGTCAGATCAGCCTGCAATAACTAAGGGATATTATAAATGTGATAGTCCACCTGTCACACATTTTATCTTTCCTGTTCACTAATTTCTAAATCTAGAGACCAAAGTACTCATTGGAGATGATTAATACAAGTGGATGAATGGTCCATCTCTAGGTGGTTTCTCTTATTCCATTAGACTCATACCTGTTACTTTGCCATGGCCATACATACCCTCTGATGTACTTTGTTTAAAGAGCTTCTAGAATGATGCCTTACTTACTTTCTATTAGTACAAGTGTGTAGTAAAGATGTTTATATTCCTTGTGAAAAGTCAGTACACATACATAATACATCTTAATTCATTTTTTCGTTCCCTTTCCCTTCCCTCACTTCCATTCTACCCATCTGTTAATCCCCCCTTTGGGGGCACATTTGCAGTACATAATTTTTATGTTCCTCAGATAAAGTTGGTAAATGTATGTAACACATCTTAATTCCTTTTCCCATCCCCTACCCTTCTCTCCCTGTCCCACCTTCAATTCTTTTTTTTTAAATTAAGTTTATTGGTACAATTTAGATATACATAATGATCACATTCATAGCATGGAATTTGTACCTGTATGTGATACACCCTGATTCCTCTTTTTGCAGTCCCCTCCCCTCCCTTCAACCCTTCTTCCCCTCACTTACAAAAACTTTGTTTCCATTTTATCCTTCTTTTATCTTCTTTTACTTTTTGCTTTCCTCCTTTCCCCTCACTCCTCCCTAGTTGCCCTTTGTTTTGAACAATTTCTTCCTATTTCACAGTACCTATTATACACTTTGCTCCTTATTTACCCTTTTAGCTTCTCATAGCAAAGAAACAATGGATATTTACACACATGTGACCAATTTATTTCATGAAAGAGTATGATCCCAAGGTGCATCCACCTAGCTGTGTCTTGTTTATCCTTCTTTATGGCTGAATAGTACTCCATTGTATTTTAAAACACATCTTTTTTTATCCATTTCTCTGTTGGGGGGTATTCATGTTGTTTTCAAGATTTAGCTATTACAAACTGTGCTGCTATAAACATGGGTGCACATATATTACTGTGGCATGATATTTTTAATTCTTCTGGGAAGATACCCAGGAGGGGAATTGCTGAGTCAAAAGGGATCTCTAATCCTAGTTTTTAAAAGAATCTCCACACTGATTTCCACGGTATACCAGTCTACACTCTCCCCAACAATGGAGAAGGGTTCCTTTTTCTCCACATCTGCATCAGCATTTGTTATTGATTGTTTTCTTGATGATAGCCAATCTTTCTGGGGTGAGATGGAATCTCAGTGTTGTTTTAATTTGCATCTCTCTAATGACCAGTGATGTTGAATATTTTTCATATATTTATTTGTTGTTTTTATTTCTTTCTCTTAGAAGTGTGTATTCTTTTCAGATGCCCATTTTTTTTTTTGTTTGGCTTTTTAAATTTGGGATGTCTGATTTTTTTCAATCCTTTTATGTTCTATGAATTAATCCTTTGTCTGAGGTACAACTGGCTATAATTTTTTCTGTCGGTTGCTTTTTCACTCTGTTGGTGGTTTCTTTTGCTTTGCAAAAGCTTTCTAATAATATGAGCTCACAATTGTCGATTCCTTGTAGTAATTCTCATGTGATTGGGATTTTGTTCACAAAATCTTTGCATACATCTACGTCTTCAAGTGTTCTACCTACTTTCTCTTCCAGTACATTTAGTGTTTCTGCTGTAATATTTAGATCTTTGATACATTTTGATTTTTGTTTAGTGCACAGTCCTAGACCTGGGTCTAGTTTTAGTCTTCAGCATATGGAAATGCAGTTTTTCCAGAACCATTTATTAAAGAGGCTTTCTTTCAGTGAATGTGTTTGGCCCTTTTGTCAAAGACAAGGTGGCTGAGTGTGTTGGGAGTTGTTTGCCTATATTCTAATCTGTTCCATTGATCCTCAGGTCTTTTGCTGTTGTTGTTGTTGTTGGCCAGTACCATGCTGTTTTTATCACAGTAGCTCTGTAGTATAATCTCAAGTGAGAGTTTCTGATGTTTCCTGCTTTGCCTTTGTTTCCCAGAGTTATTTTTGCTATTCTAGGTCTTTTCTGGTTCCAAATGAATTTTAGAAATATTTTCTCTAGTTCTGTCAGGTATGCTACTGGTATTTTGATTGGAATTTCATTAAATCTGTATAACGATTTTGGGAGTATGGCCAATTTTACTATATTCGTTATTCCTACCCAAGAGCAAGGGATACCTTTCCATTTTCTGATATCCTTTTTGAGATTTTTCAGAATACTGTAATTTTCAATATAGAGATCTTTTAATTCCCTTGTTAAATTGATTCCTAGGTATTTCATTTTTTGGATTGGAGGTTGTTTTATTTGGGCCTAGAAATACTTCGCTCCAATCTCTCCTTAACTTGAGGGTTTGTGTTGAGAAGTCTATTGCAATTCTAATGAGTTTTCCTGTATAGGTGATTTGTTTCTTTTATCTAACTGCTTTTAATATTCTATTCTCATACTGAACTTCTGAAATCTTTATTATGATATGCCTTCATGTTGTTTTATTTTGATAATGGCTATTTGGAGTTCTAGATGCCTCACTTATTTGTATGTCAAATTCTTTAGCCACGTTTGGCAAATTTTCTGCCTTTACCTCTGTGAATAAGTTTTTTTTTTTTTTTTATGGCATTTGCACTATCTCCGGCTTTCTCATTGACTCTGATCAAGCTTATGTTGTTCTTCTTTGCTTCATCTTGCAGCTATTGGATTAACTTTTCATGGTACCTTGCTATTTTTAAGATGTCTTTCTTTTCATCACTAATGAAAATCTTGTCTTCTAAGTCTGATATTCTGTCTTTGCCTTCATTTAATCTGTTGTTTATACTTTTGATGGAATTTTTAATCTCCTGGATATGTTTGGATCTATTTCAGGGTTCCCATTTCTTTCCTATATTGGGGATTCATTGTTTCTATTATTTTCCTAAACTCCTCTATTTTTTAAAATCTGTATCTACTCTAGATTTGTTGAGCATGTCTTTCTTTTTGATCATTTATTTTTTTAGCTGAGAAGTTATTTTCTCTATAGCCATCTCTATTGAGTTTTTTATTTCTGCTGCTATCATTTCAGGAAGTTCCACTGTGTGGCTTTCAATTTCTTCTATCTCATTTTGCTCTGGACTTGTCCTGGGTGGGCTGAAGGACTGGGGTTGCATTTTTCTTCTGCGTCTTGTCATTTTCTATTTTTTTAAAATTTTGTTTTATTTTCTATGTTGGTGCCTGTAGATTTCTTCAAGGTAGATAGCTCTATCACTAGTATTGTGGCTTCCCTAGGAAATGTCTATATTTCTCAGAGTAGTCTTCTAGGTATAAGTGGTTCTCAGACTTTGTTTCTATCCCAAGAATATACCTACTCAGTTTATTAAGAATGGGAGGTTGTTATCTATTTGACTCTACATTCTGTCCTTTCATCCTGGATTGTGTGATGGTTATTAACCCAGGCAATCACAGTGTTGTCAAACAATGGAGAAAACTGATTACAACATGCATGACATCTTGGCTAAAGTGGTACAATTAGCAATAACAATAACATCCAGCACAACCTAGCAGCTGACCAACTGTGGTAACTATTAATTGGTATCTTTAGTTATAGGAGCAAGCTCTACAGTTGTATAATGAAAGCCAATGTATACCAGGACCTTGTATGCAATGAATTTCCCCTTGGTAGATTGATTTTACCTGCTGGTTCCATAGGCCCCTTGGGAGACTGTGTCTTGCCGCTGCTGTGCTACTCCTGCCGGTGCTGCTGGTGCTGCTGGTGCTTCTGGTCCACTGGGGCCACTGGGAATTCCAAAAGCAGGGCACCAACAGGCTTGATGTCTGTTCCCTGGTCCACAGATGGTCTTTGTGCTGTAACATCACATGGCAGAAGGGAGGGAGCTCTCTGAAGTCTCTTCTTATAAGGTCACAAATTCTATTCACCAAAGCTTTGCCCTCTTGCTCTAATTACCCTCTGAAATCTCTTCCCATGCATACCTTTAAATTGAATCTAGATTTCAACATATGAATTTTGGATGGACACATACATTCAGCTTATGACATTCCTCCTGCCTAGATATTTTAGATTCAAGGAGGACAGGTATGGACATCCTGAGTGAGCTAAAACAGTTTAGCAGAGAAACCTGGGGCTTAGGAACACAGCTTTCCTGGGGTTTAATAAAAACTACACTTCAACCCCCATTTAACTCTTGTCCTTCTTGCAGAAGAGGGCTGCAGTGTGCTAGGGGTTCAGGAACCTGGAGCTCACCCCAGTCTTATGCCACTTTAGGGCTTTTATATAATTAGGTTACCACATACATATATTATTTGGAAATAAATGTATGGATCAAAACATCATAGCAAGGGAGGCATGAATTCAGGGAGAGTGGGTTTTTCTTCCACCTACACGACAGAGTCATTATTTCTCATAAATTCTGTTGGGAGCAATTTGTATTTATAAACCAGAGTGATGATAATAATTAGCTGGCAGAGTGATTTGGAATTAAGAGGCTTTTTATCTGAGAAAAATGATTCACAGGGCCATAAAATACTTCAGTTAAAATTGAAATGTAAAGGGGCAGAATTATCACTTTAAAAACTTTTAAGTCTAACAGAGAGATGAGCGAATTCAGTGCAGGTGGGCATAAGGGTCAGTGCTATATAACATCTGAAACAGGACAGTAATATTGCATCATGTATCCTAGGAGAGTTGCAGCATGTAGGAACTGAGTATGTGTCTTGGATACTTTCTTGTTGTGACAAAATACTAGACACTCACAAGTAGGAAGAAAGGTTTATTTCAGCTCAGTATGTAGAGGTTTCAATCTGTAGTTGGCTGACTTTGAGGTTGAAGGGGATGGCAGAAGAGAAACAGTCTACGTATGTAGACATGAGGCAGTGAAGCAGTAAGCATTCTATTCCCTTTTATCACTTCTAGGCTACAAACTTAGTTGTTGCCACCCACACCCAGGGTGTGCCTTCCCACCACCCACACCCAGAACCATGCTAAATCAATCAGAGGATTAATCCAGTTATCACACCCAGAATCCAGTACCATACATCCATGACCTAGCCATCTCCTGAAAGCCCCACTTATGTGTGCCTGAGGCTTTGAGGGGGCACATCTAGGTACAAGTCATAACAGTGTAGATGAGGGCTTTGCTATCCTGAAGTGCTTTGTGCTCATATGAGCCAACAAGTTGTAAACAACATTCATAACAACTAACAGTCATTGAGCACTTACTATGAACCAAACATAAATTTACATGTGTCTGTCCCCTGGAGAAGCTACTATCATCCCATTTTATAGACAAGGAAATGAACCCACTTCTGTGTAGGTCACACACTACTAGCAAGAGGGGAGTTTGTGTTGTGCTGAAGGGGCTCACACAGCCTGTTTATAGCCAGTCGTGCACAGCTCTTTCCAATTCCTCACCCAACAAATCATGTTGGTACCTGGAAGTGGCCAGTGTGGGAGAATATATATCATAGTGATTGACAAAGATTACAAACCATGTGATTATTTTAAAGTTTTCTCCCCAGATGTGCCTGCTAAACATTATTAGCATATCACTGGGTAAAGTTCCAATGCAGGTAGCTTGACTCAAATGCATTTCAGCAAAGGTGCATGCTTTCAGGCCAAGTATTGATAGTATTAAAATCTTCATATTGTGCTAGTCACTTTTATTTAGCTACTCCACTACTCACAGCCAATTACAGCCTGATTCCACGCTCCTCCCTATAGGATTGCTGTGACGATTGAGCGAGACAGTGCATTTGATTGGCCTGTGCAGGGTTTGATTGAATAACTGTTAGCACTGCTTTGAAGGACACACGGCAGAGCTGTGATCTTTATGTCATTGTAGCCATCTATTTCAAATTATTTTTCACAGGAATTAATGAGTGGCAAAACCTATCCCATATCCACTTTATTTCTCTTCCATAGTCTTTATCCCAGGGCCAAAATTAGATAAGTTAAAGGGAGAAGTCATTAAAATAATCCAGTAACAGTAGTCTACAGACCAGTTATGACGCTTCCAGCTCCTTGAAAACAAATTCTGAAAAATGGAAAACTTTTGTGACCCTTCGGATGTCCTCCTACTTGCATGTGTCCTTGCTGCCCACCCAGCATGGGCCCCTGAGGAGTAAGCCTGCACTGTGACCTACAGGTCATCTGTAAAACACGACAGCATTTTGCAAAACTCAGATTGGAGCAGCAGTTGTAGCATATCATTTGACTTATATGACAAGGACTCACAGTCCCTCCTCACCAGGAAGGGGATGTTCATGGCCATGAGCAGTCAAGACATCAGTCACCACCATGAAAACAGCAAGACCAACGAGAAAAAGAACACCCTACAGTTGTTGAGTGCCAAGTACATGCCAGGTGTTTCCTTGAACATTTACATATATTGTTTTATTTCATTATCCCAATCACCCTCTGAATGATGTGCAGTAATGCTTTACATCTTTGAGAACAGGAAATGAAGATTTTGAGGCATTGAATAACTAATATGAGATCACATAGGTTGCAAGTGGATGATGAAATCTAGTGCTTGTAATGGCTCCCAGATAAC
Organism: Chinchilla lanigera; assembly: GCF_000276665.1. Taxonomy (NCBI): domain Eukaryota; kingdom Metazoa; phylum Chordata; class Mammalia; order Rodentia; family Chinchillidae; genus Chinchilla; species Chinchilla lanigera. The sequence continues at coordinate 49,389,382 of NW_004955403.1, forward strand.
CCGATTCTAGTGTTTGCGTCCCCACTGAGGTGGCCACTATCCTGAGGAGTCCCTTTAAAGGAATAGGGACCAAGATGTGGCCCTGGGGCTACACATTCAGACAAGGACCTCTATGAAAGAACTCCTCCTGGACTGTGGTGCTCATGACACCCTTTGATTCCCAGCCCCCCTAACCTACTACTATGGCTCTGGGTCACTTAATACAACCTGCACTGAACACAGTCAACATTTTCATGCCCTCCTTTCCCTGCTAATTACCTCTGAACATAATGACCTGGTTGTATTCTGGCTCTTGCCTGTGTCTTGAATGTGACCAACCTAGAGAGCGTAGGTCCAGTCTATACTACACAGTAGGCTGCAGACACCAACTCCTCGTCTCCGTTGCTCACACTCAACAGCAGACATATGAACAGTACATTATGACTGAAGAATGAGGCATTATATGTTTAAAGAAGGAGGCTTAAAATATTTTATTTGAGAACATACATTGATAATTGGACAACACAAACCTATGGAGTCTGTATGTATAAGGACAATATAAATTCTTATCATTTGAACAGTCACTGCAGTAAACAAATAAATTCATTTTAACATTGGGAATTATCCATAAAGTATATATTTTTTCAATAATTTATTCATTTGCTTAGGAATATGTACATTCAGTTCTTAAAAGAGAAAGAACATAAAACCAACATGATTTTTTTTTACCACATCACGTAAACAAATGGACCTGTAAAAATGGTGTGTAGAAAATTCAGAAACATTTAAATAGCACATTCCAAGGATACCAAGTCCATGTAAAGGGAATGCAATATTTTGAAGCCATTCTAGACAGCCTGGGTGTCATATATATACATCAATACAAAACGGTGCAGATAATTCAAGTATAACAATTCACACGCATAAACATTTTAATCTGATGCAGGAGAGAGGTCTCCCTCCTATAGCATAGAGCACATTCTAAGCTCTCAGCATGTTTCAAAGATTTTTTTAACATAGAAGAGAAGGTAATGAGATCATCAACTCAATTGACTAAATACCAAACCTGGACAGGTGGACATGTTTGTGAAAGGGCATCTCACAGGGACCATACTTATTGCATAACTAACTGCAAAGCCTGTAGGAAAACCATAGTTTGCTAAAATCAGTTAGGAGTCCATAGTTGCTTTGCCGGCAACATGGAAATGTGTATTGTGAGCAGCTCTAAGGAGGGTGCAAGCAGAAAAGCTACAGCAAGCCAGGAAAAGTCACAGGGTTCATGTTTAAATGGAATCAGCCTTATTTACTAAAATATGGTTTAATTTCATAGAGAAAATGACCTCAAATCTGTCTTTCCTGGCCCTGGCAAGTCAAGCCCTGCCTAATTGCCAGTTGACTGTAAAATGCAGTGCCAAGTCTTTTGCTTTGGCTGCTCTCCCCCCACCCCATGCTGCATTTGGTTTATAATAAACCACCAGGCTCCCTTCACTAACATAAGCTCTGCCTTAGCCTGCTCTGCTGCCCCTTCCAAGGTGGTATGGAAGGCATTCATTGGAGCAGTGCAGTGATGGAATTATTTTCTGCATTTTTTGTAGGACAAAACTCTTTCTTTTAAAGTGTATGACATAATGTTCTCTTGCTACAAATAATTAACTTTCAATAACAATGAATTGCATTGTATATAATTTTCTTGTTAAAACATCCAAAGAATTTTGGTTATTTTCATGAACTTGTTACCTATGTTTGATGAGCAAGAAAGAGAAATCTTCCTTCCTTCCTTCTTTCCTTCCTTCCTTCCTTCCTTCCTTCCTTCCTTCCTTCCTTCCTTCCTTCCTTCCTTCTTCCCTTCCTTCCTTCCTTCCTCCCTTCCTTCCTTCCTCCCTTCCTCCCTCCCTCCCTTCCTCCCTCTTTCTTTGCTTTCTCTTTTTTTCTGTCCAGTCATCCCACTGTAATGCTGTGCTGAGCCTTCAGAAAACAGAATCAGGTCACTGGAAAAGCGAAGCATTCGGATTTCAGCCAAGCCAAGCAGAGTGGCTCTCTCAGGAAAGCCCCTGTATTTACAGTGCTGGTTCTTCCTGTGAACTCTCTCTAGGCTTAAGAGAACAGCAAGAAGAAAAGCAACTGGGGTTTGCCTGTGGGGCTTGGAAGATGGGGTCCACAGGGCCAAATGGCTCCCAGGCTGATTACCCTGTGCCTGGCAGACTGAAGTGGGGCAACCCCAATTCCCCTGGTGAGGTTTGCCAACATTGGATCTTTGCACTGTCCTCCCTCGCTAGAAACAACTCTATTTTGTCCTTCAGGGTCCCACAAAAGGTTTCCCCATTGAAGAAGCCTGATGCAGAGGCTGGGAGGGTGTTTTCCTCCTAACTCCCAGGTATTGCATGGAAACAGAAGTCACAACGCTTGTCATGCCCTGCTGTGCTAGCTAACTTGCCAATGCCCTCCACAGACCACAGCAGCTGTCAGAACGAGGACTGCCTGTCCACCCTTGTTATTCTCTACTCCCTGGTGAATTCTGCAGCCTGGGTAAAGAACTCAGAGTAGGTCAGTGCAGAGCAGCTTCCTTTGGAGGAAGGCACTGTGTTTTGCAGCATGGCTTCTTCTAGTTCTATGGGTGTGCTAGAATCCAGGGCACTAGCTTTTCTGAATGCAACAGGGAGAGTTGTACTAAGCTGACTTTCAAAAACTGAGCTGTTGTTCCAGTGCTGACACTAGTGAGGTATCAGATTTGTGCTGCAGTCAGATGGTTGCTTGATATGGAGGGATTCATGTGCCAGGCACAACTTAGCTGTTCCTGAGAGGCCTGAAAAGGACACGGTCACAGTAGAGGTGGCTGGGATGTACCCCTCCAGGGGGCAGTTAGAACAGCAGTCATGGACAGGGAGCTGTTTTGTGGAATGGGTATATATATCCTATTATAAAGCAACATTGATTGCTAGGCATGGTGGCACACGCTGCTAATCCTAACACTTGGATGGCTGAGGCAGGAGGACCTTGAGTTCAAGGCCAGTCTGGACTACATAGTAAGATTCTGTCTCAAAAAATAAAAAACTAAGGTATATTGACCTTAATGTATCACATTATACTTTTAATATCCTAGATATCATGCATCAATGTGATAAAATTTTATTCTACTGTACAGTAAGAATTCTTACTCCAAATCCAATGTGTACAGCTCTCCAAGTTTGGATTGAGACCCAGGCTCGTCTCCTCACCAGTCAGGCTGCTCACATGCTGCTGCCTGTGGGGTCACACTTCACCTTCCTTCCTCCCAGCACCAAGAGAACTGGAAATTCTTCCTCATCATTTGGGTCACCACCAGTGCCTTTACCCTTCCAATAGCTTAGCAGCTGCTTCTTCAAACCCTGAAGAAAATGGCCATGGACTATGTTTATCCAAGGACCTCATCCCCGAAAGTGACTTCTTCCCTTTGTATAAATCAAGTTTGAGATTCTGAGCCATGAGAGACCGTGTGGCAGGGGATGATGTCAAGTTCCTGCCAAGGACAACTCCTGAGCCCGGCTGAGTGATGTAGACCTTCCCATTGGGACGCCTGCTCAAGAAGGCTTTGGGAGACCCTTTCCATGAGCCACAGAAATGCAGGGACTTGTGTGGAATTAGAATCAAGCTTGTGCCCCGGGGCTCCCAGAATCCAGACTCAGTTCCTGCTGAAATCAAAATGCCTCTGTCATGGTGGGATTTGCTGTTTGCTTTTGTAAACATTTACTTCTGACAGTTGCCAAGCAGTGCTCAGCCCGCTTCCTCAGATGGCTTGAAATGCAAGGTTCATGTGAGATGCTGTCCCTTCTTTCACAGATGAAAACTTCTTTCTTATAATATCAGTCACAAACACACACATGCACCCCCACACACATACACTTCTAATGCAATAACTGCAGTTCATACAGTGTCTTTTGGGGACAGCACTGATAATGTAAATACTTTCTAATGTCAAGTAAGTAGACAGTGAGAGAGACAAACACCAGCCCTGGACCTGCATTCTCTGGGTGACAACCACCCAGAACTTGGAGGAAAGCTTCAAAGTAGTGCAGGTAGCCTGGTCTTTAAAAATCAAAACAAAGAAAATGTGCCATGTAGTTGTGTTTTTTGGAGGGGGCTGGTAAGGAGGTGCTGAGAACAGAAGTAGTTCCTCACAGCCTTGGCTTGGGCTGACAGAGACCGGAAGTGGTTC
>NW_004955403.1:49393652-49433216 GCF_000276665.1 Chinchilla lanigera
GTTCCTAGCAGCCTGGGCTTAGGCTGACAGAGACCGGAAGTGGTTCCTAGCAGCCTGGGTTTAGGCTGACGGAGACCGGAAGTGGCTCCTAGCAGTCTGGGCTTAGGCTGACAGCCCAGGCTTTAGGTGACTAGCGTGGGTCATGGCATAGCACCTGCTATGTGGCTTCCTTTCTTATTAAAGAGAATGAATTGTCTTCAGGGAGTGATGAACCACTCCTGGGAACAAGTACATTGAAGCAAGGTGAAGTGCAAAGGAAGCGAAGACTTATTCTCCCTTTTCCAGCAGTGGAGTCTCCAGTGCTTGAAGAAAGTAACGACTTCTGACTTCCATAGACAGCAGGTGGGAGGGGAAATGAAGGCAGGGCAGAAGTGCCGGCGGTGTGGCACCCAGGAGGACTTCATACATTTCACCTACTCACAAGGCATCTTCTTGCCCATAACTTCATTTGCTCCCCAGGTGAGAACCCGGAGCCCAGAGATGACAAATGACAAGTCAAAGAGCCCCAAGAGATGTGGGCTGCACCAGAGCCCGGGTCTGGGAGGCCCACTCCTTCGCTCTTCCCACAGCACCTCTCTCAATCCTCTTCTGGCTCCTGCCTGTGACCGGCTCAGGGAAGGGCAGGTTGAGGTTCCCAGAGGAGTGCTCCGGAAGACAGAACATGCAGGCTCAACTTTTTAGGCTTCTTCCTTTCCCCTATAGACTTCACCCCTCTCTTCCTCTCCCTTCAGTATCACTGTGCTGGCTCTCTGTGGAAATGCTTCTTTGGTAATGTGACTAGAATCTAGTGCCTTACCATCTTGAAATGTGCACAGGGCTTGGTTTGCTGCAGGTGCTCCAGAAATACAGGTTTTCGTATTTAAGACTTAACCCTGCACGATCTGTCACAGTCACATGGTAAGGAGCAAGAGAATTGGATGTCTGCAATAGTGGGTTAGTTTGTGTGGAAATACTGCGAAGTGGACCCCGTGTAACTTGTTATGCCCAGAGACAAAAATTCCTGCACATCTGATGAGAAAAGCGTGTGCTTTGGTTTGGGTTTTCAGGGCTGAAGTGAGTGTCAGCTCTCACTTGAAGCATAGGTATCAGGGTTGCTTGGGATGTGAAGAAGACAAAGGTGTGGATCAGCCCAGCTTCCCCAAACCAAGCTGACAGCAAGCAAGAGACCTCCTTTTAATTTAATTACTCTCCACTGTTTCATCTTATAAAAAGTCTTTGGGCACCTGGCAATATATTATTACTTAAATATTTGTACTACTTCCATGTTTTGCTATAAAAATTACTTTGTAGCAGAGTTTTAAAAAGCCTCCCTACTTGTCAGGTTGAATTTGGGCAACCTTGCTTGCAGATTAAAGCTGCTCATCCTCCTACTATTCGCCGGTGTCCTCTCTTTCGTTGTGATTTACAATGCCTGTCGCCTCTGGTATGATGCAGGCACCAGGAAAGCAGAGATGCTGGGAGGCAAGACGTGCTCATCCCGATGCTCAGTTCTTGATGAATGGGCTCTGGGTCTTCAAACCTTTAAGAGCTCAGTTCGTGGAATGCATTTCATAATGAAAGAAAAGCCGGGGTTACAAAAGGAATGCAGATCAGGTGGGAAGAAAGACTATTTTTGTTTGTTTGTTTGTTTTTTTCTCCGGTACCGGGAACCGAACTCACGACCTTGCGCTTGCCAGGCAGGCGCTTTTGCCGCTGAGCTAAATCCCCAGCCCCAGAAAGACTATTTTAGTGGATGAATCAATAGTAAGTCCTGGGTCTGGGCTAGGATGCTTTGATTGTTTGTGTAGGTCCTGCCTTTCTGTGTGACTTTCTCTCTGGCATTTCTAGATTGGACGGAAGCTCATGAATTAGGTGGCAGGATGTCCCACTGTGGCTGATATTTGGGATCAGAAATACTTCCAATCTCAGAGTGCCTGGGGATGGGAAGAGAGGGCAGGAGACCAAAGCAACAGCGTCTTTTGCACAGGAATCACACCTGCAGATGCCGAGCCAGCTGTTAGAGCACCTGGGCCTTGCTAATGAGGACAAATGTTCCTTGCTTCTCAGCAGGAACTGATGGAGGAGGGAATCTCCATGGCTGTCATGGTGGGACTACTAGGGCCATCGACTTCTCTGCAATAAGAGGCATGGGTGGGTTGATAAAGCAGAAGTGGGATAGAATACTGCAAGAGAAGGCGGACAGGACAAGGTGCTTTAGGGTCACACTGGAAGAGGCAGCACTGCATTGTTCCCCCAGAGAGGCTTGGGCAGAGGGGACTTCAGGGGTCTCAGAAGGTCTGAATTAAGAGGATTGTTTTCAGGAGTGGCTGCCCATGCCTCACGTCACATGAGGTTGATGTGGCCACCTTTCTGCTTTTCTTAGGCCACGAGACAGAACAGAAGAAAGCTCCCTAAAAGATCTTGCACTCATTTTCTATGCCAGTCCCAGTGTGCGGCAGACAGCCTTAGCCTACCTACAGCTGTGACTTGGGACCAGTCCTTGGGCTGCTTCTGACCCCACCTTGTTCTTTCTCATCCTGCCTTCAGAGTCAAGGGTCTGTTCAGTGCTAAGGCTCTGCTCTCCCAGGCACAGATGTCTTTGGGATGCTTGGAGGTGGCAGTCAGCCCTGAATCCCTACTGATGTGCTCTGCACCCAAATTAGGATAGTACCATAACTTTTTAGAGTTCCGAGGCTCATCCACTACTACCTGAGCCTTCCTGGGTATTTCCTAGTTTCTGTGCAGCTGGTCTCCCATCTCTGCCCATAATGAGTGGCAGACTGTATAGAGCCTGCCCAAGCCCTTCTTTCATGCCCGAAGGAGAAAGTGGTGCTACTACTAAGCGACTTTGATTTCCAGTTCCCTCCAGGTCAGTTCTGCATCCACTATGTCAAATGCCCCACTCCAGAGCCTGGCCACAGAGTCCCCTCAGTCAACGCTCTAGCTCCTGCCCTAGGCTATGGGAACTGAGCTTTATTTCCAACCAGGACTGTTTTCTTCTTCCTCACCGCCATCAGGATGGACTGAGGAAGGGAAAGGGGACCCACAAAAGCACCAGCTCAGGGAAATATGCTTCCACATCCCCAGGAAGGCTAACTGTGCCTCCCCATAGCACTGTCCTTAGCACTTCTATTCTAGTTAGGTGATTTCAGACTTACCAGAAGAGGAAAATTGGGGAAAGAAGAAACAAAGCACGAAGAAAAGGATTGAAATCCTCCCATTTGTCCTTTGGAAGACACCATCTCTTTGTGTCCCGTGACTGCTTTCTGAGCTCCAAGCAGCTCTCAGATGCCCTGGTGCAGGGCACTGTGCTCAAAAGTCCTCTCCAAGAAGGCAAGTGTGATCTCAAAAAGCTTTTGGGAACCTCCATGTCACCAACTTCCAAGGGTCTGGGAGGATGGCCTTGGTCATGTAACAGCTACTTGTTGCTGCAGCTCAGAGTCGGCATATTGTCATGGCCCACTGCCCAGAAGGTCACGAGTGGGATCCATGCACTCACCTGGGCACCTGCGGACTGCCTGTTCCACAGGATGCGGGGGTCAAGCGAGGCAGGTGCTCACCTGCTTTCCTGACACCTGCTCGGAAGGTCCCAAAGAATGATGTCACTTTATCTAGCAGCTCACATAGGTTCAGCCCAGGCAAGATATGTCAGTGACATGTTTTAAAAAGGCTGCTTGTATGCTGAGCACCAAAAGCCACCATTTAGTGTCACCTGCACTACCCGGAAGCTGTGATGCCACAGGTCATGTGTGGTATGTTGTGGTCCAGGGGCTGAATTTGCTGAAGTCTTTTAAAAAAGATTGTCCATTTTCTTCCCGAAAAGTCAAAACACAGAAGAATGCATGATAGACACCATATAGCTCATAATGCCTAAAATATTTACTCTCTAGCCTTTTACAGAAAAAGCTTGGCAACTCTTGGTGTACATTAAATAGAATTTTATTTTTTTGGTTTATCTGGGAACATCCTTCCCCTCCCTCACTTAGAACAATGCCTCTCGGAAAAACACATTCTTGACTTCTACACAGATGACCCTGGGCTCCAGCCAGCTCATAAGCTGGGGACTGTCTGAGCCTCACTGCAGGTTTTGTGCCAAGGGCAGTGTTGGATGCAAGAGAGGTAATTTGCTGCTGACGGTCAGTGTGTGTACAGGGGGTCGTAGCTCCCAGTGCAAAGATGAATTCCTGCAACTCCCTGTGGGACCTCTGAGGACCTTGCGGAGACTGTCATTCTTGGGCTTTGCTTTACATTTCACCTCATTGAGCAAACTGAGAGCCTCCTGCCCTGCCTTTTCCCTCAGCCCTGTGGCTCTGGGGCTGCCTATTTAGGGAGAAAGAACAGAGTTCCAAAGTGCCTGTCTGTCAGCCACAGAGAGGAGCACGGTGGATGTGCACTGGACCCTGAGAAGAGCCCTGAGCTGTCGATAGCTGGCAGAGAGCGCTGGAGAGAAGGTGGAGATGAAAGAGTGTGACAGCAAAGTGGACCTCGGTGATACTGAGATCTCAAAGAAAAAGGAGTCAATGGCTGGATGGGGGGTGGGTTTCAAGGAAATCTTTGAACAACCCCTCATTCCTCCCTGTGCCAAGGACCGATCATAAGCCCTTCCTTCTCTTCCTATCAATCACAGGAATGACCCAAAGCAGGTGAAATTACTTTGACAAGTGTGCAATGTTTCACAGGGATAAATCTAAAGCTCCTGCTGGGATCCTCTGTCTTTACTTCTCTTCATGTTTAAATTCACCTACTGTATTCAGGCTATTTAAAATGCCAGGGTCTGCATCACAGTTTTCTTTAAATACAGTATACATTGCTCTCAGGTTTTTTTTTTTTTTAAACCTAATTGAGTCTGTACTTTTCTTCATTTTGCAATAATCATTTCCAGCTTAGCATGTGTCTACATGGATACAGAGGGAGAGTAATGTAATAGCTCCCCAGCCTTGTGACAGGAGAGGTAATTATTTTCTCTTTTGAAATGAATAAATCACCAGCTTTTGGCTAGTTGCTTGCTTACCAGTTGCAGCAAAGCGTTAGGACAGCACCCTGCTTTGAGTCCTGTTTATGCTGTCTCCCCCTTATCCACAGTCCCTGCTACCCCCACAGCTGGCCTCTTCCTTCTATGCGGGGAAACCCATAATCCACATTGCAGTGGCTGTGAAGAAATGACATTTTCCTGCACAGAGCAGATGAGGCTCATTCTTAGCCCACCCACACGATATTTGGGTCTGGAGGGCATGAACAAGGTCATACTGATGGCCACAGTGGCAAGGGGTCAGCGCCTTCTGCTGAGATCCTAACCAGCTGTTCCGGCCCAGTCCCAAACCGTCATCTCCACTCACTCCTCTTGCGGGGACTTTGGAGGCCAGTGGACCCTGCTGCCATTGTGTTTGGAAGATGGTGGACTCAGCCCTGCTCCCAGCGGAGTTCATAGACACGGAGCAGGAGCAACCAGTGTTCCAAGGGAGCTTGACCGGAGCTGTGTACAGGTGGTTTCATGGTTAAAAGTCCTAGTAGTGTAAAAAGAGATGAGTGATGAGTGAGTGACCGCTGATGGCTCCATCTTTGCCACCCGTAGCTTCTCTTTTGTCACCCTGGCTCCTGCTGGGAGAGTTGGCTTTCTACCTGCTCAGCTTCCACCTTTTTGCTTTCTCCCTGTGCTGGCGAACAAAGCTCTTTCCTTAATTAAGTCAACAACTATTCATGCGTAGAAGGAAGATCTATTTTGGCACGAGGACCTGCGCAGCACTCTCTCCAGAAGCCATGAGAATGTTTGTCAAGGCTGATTAAATAGCTGTGTGATTAAAGAGTGAACAATTAGCTGCCCAAGTAAATGGTTCCTAAAATGTTCTCACTCCCAGGCTGAAACTCAGGAACCTACTGGACCAGCGTGTCTGTGTGATGGTTCACACTGCGGAAGTCAAGGGGGAGGCCAAGATGCTCGGACCTATAGCTGTCATTTGTGAGAGAGGAAAGGGTGGGTTTCCTGGGCATAGCACAGCTGCCAACCTGGGTGGCTGCCTGGGTCTCTCACTACCTGAAGGTCAGCAGGCTGAGCCCTTCTCTCAGGGTGGCATCCATGAAACTCACACACTCAGCACATTCTCGGCAATGCCTACAGTCCTTTCCTTTCCAGGCAAAAACCAAAAAAATTTGGAATGCGGGGGAGTGAGCATGATGTTGTATCTGTTTATGTATCTGATCCTGTTTCAGCCTCTCAAGTGCTGGGATTGCTGCCGTGCACCGCTACGCCTGGCATTATCTGCATTCTCTCATATGCCCACTGTTTCCTAATTTGATATTAGTGCCCTTCTTACCAAGCCTTTTAACATCGCAGGCCATTTCCCTAAAAAAGTAGTGCAGTCTGAGAGCATGATAGACACCAGCCTCTCTCAATGATGGCCTACCTGCTCTTGGATTTGGCTGGGTTGGAGACTGGGTAGCATATTTGCCAAGGTTAATTTGTAGGTAAATCACAAGGAAACAAAACATTTCGAAGTTTGGCATCCTCACACACCTAACCCAAGTGGGAGGTTATTGTCCCTCACTGCGTGTGGCATAGAGATGCTGTGGAGAATGAGAATGCTTAGAGTTGGTCAGACTCAAGTTTAAGTCAGATCCTCCTTGCCCTTGGCCAAGCACTTGATTAACTCAACCATCAGATTTTCATTTCTAAAATAGGAAGAGTGGAGTTGTTAGGAGTCTAGAGCCAAGGATTGCTGACACAGGGACACCTAACAGAGAAAGCTTAAGAGACTGTCTGCCAGGGGCGGACCAACCTAGGCAGGTGGTGATGGAATTAGGAGACTTCCCAATTTGGGAAGTGTAGGATACATTAAGTAATTACACCAGAAGCAGAACTGGATGAGATATGAGAAAAGAAAAGGAAGAAAACTGTGATAAGTAAAATGAATTCTGAAACACTTTTATAGTCTGGGAAAATTTTTTTGAAACAAGAATCAAACTCAGTACCTCATGCTTACCAGGCAAGTGCCATGCCACTGAGCTATATCCCCGGCCCCAGAAATTTTTGAATAAAGAGATTTAAGGCTCCTTCTTATGCATATAACTACTGCGGAATAAACTCAAGTTTTGACTGTCCCATAATGTCACTGATTTTTGCAACGTTCAGGCAGTCCCAAAGCAACAGCTTTTTGTAACACATTAGCAAAGGCATTTTAACCAGTGTTACCCTGGGTAAATTCCTCCAGCTCCAAATAGAAGCAGTAAACATGGGAGTATAAATATGACAATCACTTGTTTAGCTGTGACAATTTTAGATAGTTTTTGGCATGCTTAAAGGTACAGATGTTTTTGTGGATGAGTGAAAGGCATCTCAACTTGTGTGCTGTTTATCTCACTTTATCACTGAATTCTGAGTAACATCAATTTTTTTTTTATAAAATTGGCATGTTTATACCCAATATCATGCTATGGGAAAGGGGAAACATGTTAAAAGTTTACCTCCCTAGAGGGCAGTGTGCTGGGGAAGAGTGTAGCAGACAATTATTTACGGATAGCTTTACATGGATACAATTGTCATGGTTCTTATCTGATGACCAAAAGATTTTCTAGTTGTGTGTTTTGATTACAAGTGGCATTAACACTAACTTCCGGGTGCTCATACACTTTCCCACATCTACAATGTAAATTTATCCACAGACGTGTTTCATGATCATGTCTAATACGGGATCACATTTTGAGGAAGACAGGTTATGATCATTCTCCCCAGGAAGATGCTCTTTTTGTAAAGGGAAGCCAAGGCCAAGAGTAATTTTTAAATTCAGAATTTGAAAGAAGCTTTTCTCAGTGATGAAGCTTCTGTCCTGCCAAGGCAGAAAATCAGGAGGCTTTCACATTCAAGTTCTTCCTAGGTGTCCGCCTCTAGAATGAGACCTCTGTATCTGCTTGAACTGGTATGGGCCAGGCAGAGAGACTTGTAGAGTCTAAAAATCCAGCCATCTTCTAAGTGTCAGAATCTATGTTCTTACGACTACATCAAGTATCTATTTATCTTGTTAATAAGACACTGTCCAGAAAGTGGAGAGAGCAGCTGCGTTCAAAGCCCAAACACAGCCATTCACAAAACCTACATCCACATATAGACATATCCTCCACTGCAATGTGGAAAGAGATTTGCTTTTAGCAAGACTTAAGGAAATAATTATTTTGCTGAAAGAGAGATGATTGGGCCATGATTCTTGCTGGAGGGTTATACAACGTCTCCAACCTGCTTTGAAATTCCTGGAGGAAGTCACACAAATAAGGAAGGGGCCACAGAAATGACCAGTAGTTTTAGATCAATGATTCTTGTCAGGAATTATTCAAAAAACATGAATCATATTTTAAGTTCTCATGGTGGGGTAACAGGCATATTTTAATTTTCACATATAGTTACCACTGTCATCATTAGCAATAATCTGAGTTATTAAGGTTTATCAAAATTTGGTAGATATGAAGCAAGAAATGTTGCCCAATTTCCTATAGGAAGCAGTATGGATGAATCTGAGTGGGCTGTGGGATCTTTTGCTGGAATAAAGATTTTTCTGCCGAAAAAATGTTTGCAAACCCCTGCTTTGGGCAGTTCTTTGGTAACCAGTCAGTATGTGTCCGAGACTAAGCACTGACATCTTTCCAAGTCCAGGAAGGGTGTCCCTGGGTCTCAAGGCTCACTCCAGTGTGCCGCAGGTGACCCTCATTCCTGATGCAGGAGTGAAGCAGGTGACAAGAAGTGGAAGTCAGTCATTTCGCCTTTTGAAATACAAGCTCTGGGTTTTCATAACGGAGCTCTGGGAAAGGCAAGTAATTTGTCAAGAATTTTCTAGGCCACATCCAAAAGGCTGTGGAGTGATTTGGCAGCCGCTAGCTTAGCATGAAATTAGCACCCTCAACCTGCTGATCTTTCAGTGTGATGCACTAGAAGCCTCTCCACATCTGATCTTGGAAGTGCTGAAAGGTTTTTGACCTTAGCAGTTAATTTGTGAAGATGAGCCTCATGTGTACTGTAATCTCTTGAGAAAAGCACCCTCTCCCCAGTCGGTCCTCCACTCTCCAGCTTTACGTGGAGGCAGTTGTTATTGTTCTTATCTGATGACGAAAAGATTTTCACAGGGTGGAGCATGAGCCTCCTCATTCTGCAGCAAGAGTGTCCCTAACCCTCATCCTTGGGGATAAGCACAGTATTCCATCAAAGTGCAGCCACAGGGAAGTCTCACTATCTATTTCACCCAAGCTGAGAAACTGGATGTATCAGAAATGGTGGAGCTTTAAAACTCATTCTACAAGTAATGTGCCTGGGTGTTGGCCATCATCTCCCAATTCTCTTTAGGGTTCCTCTCCATAAATGTCAACAGTGGCGTCAGTAGGTTTAGCCCGAAAATAAAGTCCCCTCACTTCCATCAAGAAATAGCTCCAAACTTAGAGTGAATGCTCAAAATATTCATGATGAAATCATAATCCTGTATTTATAGTCTTTCGGATTGTGTATGCAATTCTGTTTCCCATGGTATTTCTCATTGAAAGGGCCAGTGGTGGAAAGCAGACTAGAAAACAAATGAGAATCAGGTGCAGAGATATGTTGTCTAGAATCATTCTGAACCTGTTGGTTGGGAGATTTCCAGCCTCTTTCCTGTTCCTTATGCGTTGCCTGGTGAGTTGGATCTCCTCCCCCATCCCTTGCCTGGTGTACCCTTGTTGAATGCTCCTGTCTTTTCCTCCAAGGAAGGTGAGCTGTCTTTTGAGTAGGAAGTGGGAAGGTATCTAGGATCACCCCTTTCCTTGTGACCTTCCCCCGTCCTCTAAACTTCCTCCCCGTTTTCACTGAGGGAGATGGTGTGGATCTTAATGGTTGGAACTTGGTGGTTTTCTCCAAGGTTGGGGGTTGAGGGCCCCACGCAGCAGCAGACCTGCAAAAAGCTTTTGCTTCTCACCCGGGCAGTGGTGCAAGATCGGTCCTTGGGTACTGTAATCCTGGCAGATCCACGGGGCATGGAAGAGAAAAATTTCCATTCACAGACCCCATCAGTCTTGGAGATCTTATAGAACGTCTCTCCGGATCCCACCGGGATGCGCACCATGTCCTTGTGCTGCCCCTCCAGGGCATGGCTGGGGGCGTGCAGGGTGTAGCCCAGGGTGTGCTTGGAAGAATGCTTTCTGCGGAGACATTGGATTCTCAAGACATTTTGAAAGGCCTTTTTGAACTCTTGACTGGAGCACGGGTATATGATGGGGTTGATGCAGCTGTTTAGGTATCCGAGCCAAAACACTATTTTAAAAACTGTTTCTGAGGGTTTGAAATCAGGGAACAAAGACCCTGAAAGAAAACACACAGAGTCATACATGTTATTTGCAAGCAGCAGGACAAATGGCTAGGAAAATAAGCCAACAAACTTTTTAAATAATAGCTTTAAGTCTTTAAAAAGTTGCAAATGATTCCAGATGCATTTGAATTTCCCACATTGGCCAGTAACCTCTTTGTAACCTCCTCAAAGACCATTCTTACTTATGCAGTCCACACACAGCCAGCATTACAGCAGCAAATTCAGTGGGCTCTCTCAGTGACAGCCTACCCCTTGATGGCTTCTGTTAAATGTCAGATTTCGACTGAGTTTAGATGTACAAGTTTACTTTGCCTGAATTTGAAAATAAGTTGGAATCTACTCAAACAACTCATATTAAAATTTGGTCACTTGAAAATATAATTTATATTCTGATGCAGAGCTATACACCGAGTCTAAAGGTTCATGAACTCCTTTCCTCCTCAAGGTTGGAGCTGTGTATTTCAATGAGAACTTCAAGTTGAAAACATATTGGCTTTGGTAAAATATCAGTTTTCTGTCACTAGGACAGAATACTTGACATATACAACCTAAAGGAGAAAGGTTTATCTTGGCTTATGGTTTTAGAGGTTTCAGTCAATGGTCTTTGGCCTCAAAGGCAGAAATATCATGGTGGAAGGGCATGGCAGAAGAAAGTTGCTTACCTCAGGCAGCCAGAAAGCAGAGAATGGAGGAGAGCCAGAGAAAAAGGAGGCAGGTATGGAAAGGAGGCAGCTATATTGAGATATAGTTCTCAAGCGTATGTCCCTATGACCCACTTCCAGCCAACAGGTCCCTCCTCCTAATAGCCCATTCAGCTGTAAGTTTATCAGTGGGTTAATGTACTGATGAGGTTAGCGGCTTCAGAAACCCACCACCTCTTTGGGTATTTCTTTCCCAATCAAGTTGACAATCATTATTAACCATCACAACCAGTTTGTGGCCAGTGGTTCTCAGCCACTTTTTCTTGTTGATGCATTTTAATATTGCAGTGTGCTTCTTGTCTCAGTATCCCCCATCACTCCCAAATGGTCTTCAGTTGCTTGGCTGTCAGAGTCTTTTCTAATCCCTGGCCTAGCCAGGTTTATAATACTATTGCTTATTTTTAATAGTGTTTTTATTTTACTGTCACTACAAACTTTTTTGAAGTCATTGGTCATATTTTTGTCCTCTGAAGCTCAGCCATTGTGTTTTTAATGCTTTTCTCCACCCTCCCCATCTACCCAAACCTGACTTGCACAGCAGGAGTTAGAGCCTGGGTCTTCTGCCACCTTGCACAGTGACCATCAGAGCTCGTAGCTACAGCATAACAAAATCATGAGCCTTAAAGTGGGCACAGTCTCGGGGGTTATCTTATCCAATTACCCAATTTCCAAACAAACAACAAACAAACATTACTAAAAAGCTATCACGTACTCGAAAGCTACAGTGTTAAAAAATCCTAGAACTCCTAGTTGAGTACACTAAAAGGATACAAAATCCTAGAACTCCTAGTTGAGCCATTTTGATTCTCCACTCCTTAGACTTCCAGTACTGCCTACTAAAGGTACTTTGTGAATGACAAAACTCCCAGTATCTCTCTTCTTCCCCCCTGGCTGGTATGGAAGAACACTTTGACTTTCCCTTCATCTCTTCTCTTCTCTTTCCTTACTTCTAAATTTTTGCCTCTTCCACTGGCTTTATGTCCATTTGTGTAGGTAGCTTTGAGATCAGTCTTATACCTGTGGGTCTTGCTTTCTCCCCGAAAATAGAAAACGTCGAATGGATACTTTCTAATGGCCCCAATACAATGTTTTTCTTGTATTGGATCTTATGGTCTGGATTTTAGGTCTTTGTTTTCCTTTCTGTGCTACGGATCCATCAGAGTCATGACAAAAGGCAGGGTAACTTACAAATGACTTTGGAAAGTGGTGCTCTGCATTTTAGTAGAAGAATGACCTTCTGTACAGTGAAACTCAAGAATGGAGGATCGGTGCTGTGGTGAATGGAAGCCCTCATGCTGACACATTCTTCTTGCAAATCTCAAGATGTTTCAGAGAAACTGATGCAAAGATACGCACACTCACAGACACACAGATGATGACTGTTCACTTAAGAAAAACGTATAAATAAGAAAGTTTCATTCTTTAGCTCCAAAGCTTTTGTCCTTGCTTTGAAGTTTAGAGTTACTGGGTATCTATTCTGAGCTAAACGCTATGCTGAGCACTTAACAAACAATTTAATCATCATTAGTAGCAGTAGGAGTTCTATGACTCCTATCAATATTCCTATCTTACAGCTGAAGAAATTGCCATTTAATGAAGCTGAATGACTCAGTAGAAGTCCTTCAGATAGTTACTGGGAGAGCTGGAATTTTAAATTAGGCAGGCTGAATTTAGGGCTTGTGTTCCTTCGTGGAATCTTAAGATATATCAAAATAATGGATTTTTTTGGTGGGGGAAGAGTGGCGTATATGGAGTTTAGGGGTATATGGTTGGGGAACGCTGAGATGGAAAGATACTTTTTCAAACTTCATCTGAGAGGCAGAGAATGTGATCAGTGTCAACATGATTACTGGGTTCATGTGAATATGGTTATTCCAGAAAAAAATCATCCTACATTATGATGCCTATGTCTTGTCACATATTTCTCCCTAATAGAGACTTGTTTCACAAACATCCACCTTCTCCTGTGCTTAAGAGTTACAAGTATGGATGAGTTGGGCATAGCAAAAACCACTCTGTCTGGAATTTAACTGCTCTGTAAATCATCTCGTCAGGCACAGGGTATTTCCCTTATTTGAAGAATTTCAGTTAACAACAAAACAAGAGAAAAATACGAACTGTGAATGTGAATGCTACAAAAGTGATTTGAGAACCTAGAAATCACCTGCAATTCCTTCAAGGACATTCTTTCTTCTTACAGAGTCCAGCTTTGTATTCATAAATACCTCCGCTTCCTTTCGGTCACTTCCCTTCCATCCCTCTTTTCCTCCCTTTCCTCCAGGTCTGGCTGACCTAGAGCTGAGCTCCTGGGTTCCCTCTGTACTGTAATCTTCATGCCACATCCCCACCAGCAGACATAAATGCTGGTCCTCCCTCTCCATGCCCTGCACTCAAAACACGCATTTGTCTCACTGCAGCTGAAGAATTCAGCGGAAATGAAATTGATCAAAATGCTAACTGCTACAAAGAACTGGATGTAACATAGTCTCCATCCTCAGTGCTATTGTTAACCCAGGAACATCCCTGATACTGGTCTTTCAGCCAATGAGTGAGTTGCTTCCAGGCCAAAGAATATTCCCAAAATGGCACCATCTGGTTTATTCCCTTGAGTGTGTGACAGCGTCCAGATGTGTTTGAGCTTAGTACAGATCTGCCCTCTCCCAATCTGACAGCTCCACCAGGGGCAGGTCACAGGATTCATCTGTCCTGCTTGGAGCAGCCCTCTTCCCTTGGGAAGAGCCACATGATTCTCTCTGCACAGCTGCTGACCGGCTGCGTTGGGAGAGAGACTCAGAACGGTACTTCCTTTAGCGACTTTCCAAAGGGGGAGAAAAGGCACAAAGTTCTGCTCCCCTCGTGATTGACATTGTTTATTGCTCTTCCTTCACTTCATTTTTCCTCTCTTAGGAGGGGTAAATGGAGCTGGAATCAGGCCTGGGAAAAAGCTGCTGCACCCTGTCCCCATCAGAGTCCCTCCTCTGGCCTCCTCCTTCTTCGTCCAAACCTCCCTCTCAGACAGTCTCCTCTGAGCTCCCCATCAGTTATGTCTTCAGCCTCATTTGCTTCTTAGATCCCTCTTTTCTTGATGACAGATGACACCGAAGAGTGAGAAGACAGCTGAAGTGTCTGCTCCCAGTCCTCTACTCACTGAGGCGTGGAGCTCCAGGGCAGAGCCAGATGAGTTAAGGATGGATGTCTTGGACCCAGTCCCAAGGCTGTCAACACCACTTGAGTAGAAATAGACAGTTTTGGTCCCTCCCAGGGCTCTAGAACCCAGCACTACAGGTGCCCTGAAGACATCCCCAGTACTGTGGAGGGTGGCTGCCTGACTCATTGCTGACTGATGGGGTGATTGAGTTTTCTGTCCATTCAGAGTTTCTGCCTTCTGGTCTGACCAGTTGCTTTTTTCTCTGCCTTTTGGCCATAGCTTCTTATTTTTCTCCCTGGCCCTGCCTTCTGTCTGGTGCCTTATTTCCCTTTTTTTGGTGCACTGTTTCTGTCTAGTCTTCTAGTTTTCTCTGCACTAATATTTCTTTCTCTTTTTTTTTTTCTTGCTGCACCATTTGGTATCTAACCCTCTGGGTTTCCTTCATCATGCTTCCTAGGAAGTGCCAGACTTCTGAATTAGCCACATGAGAATAGGGGCTCCTATTTGCCTGTCACCATAGCTATGTTTTGCTACTCAACAACCTCTGGTCAGTCTTTGCCTCAAGGGGACACAACGGCTCCCAGCTTAATTCCCTGTACACCTCGCCCTGCAGGTCAGGTCATCCTCTGCATGTGAATTTGCCTAGTTTAATTCTTGGCATTTGGAAAATCCCCAAATCCCTGAGAACACTTCCCTTCACTGAGTGTCCTTCCACTATTTAACCACTGCAGAATTTCTGACTTGTTTCTGACCCTCCAATATACCCTGACGATTTTACAATAGGGTATGGGTAGAGCTGGTATTTATGTCCGAAAACTATCATTAGGAGCAGCCTCATCTTTGGAGCTGCAAAATCCTTACTTAAACTGCAGAAACTTCTAGATTCTAAAGATATGTTGAAACTGAAGATTTTAAATGATTCCTCTATGTCTTGTCACTTCATGTCCTGTCCCCTGGGAGCATTTAACTTCTTGTTTTTGATCTAGGGTTCATCTGGTGGATTTATTAGGGAGAAACTAGGAATTATACCAGTAAATCCTTGGCCACTAGACTCACATTTTAGCTATGAAGTGACAGCAAAAATTTCCATCAGTCCTCCCAATGTAAGAAAAATCTATTATCCTACCTGCTCATCTCATCTCCAGGTTTGTGACACCATGTTCCAGTTTACTCCAAAACTCAAAGAGAACAGAAATGGAACTCTCCACGTCCCAAGGTCACAGACAGACTTCCTGTCCAACCCAGCACTGACAAGTTAAGGATTCCTTTATAAATTGACTGCTTCTTTCAAAATCAAGGAACTTGGGCATGGAAGCAGAAGGTTGTGACTCAGTCTTCTTGGCTCTAGCCTCAGTGTCTGCTTCATCCTGACCTGAACCCTTGACATCTTCATGACAACCCTGAGAGACAGTGGCTATTGATAAACACTATGTAGCCAGCGTGGCAGAATGTTAGACTATGAAGATCAGCAGGAATGTGGGGATCGTCAATTCCTTTCCAGAGGCAGACAGAAAAGGTGAGTAGAAGAGCAATTTTCCAGAATCACGTGGCTTATTTGTGGTCAAATCAGGACTAGACTCAGAATCTGCTCCATGTAGTTTGGCTGTGTCACAGTGACCTGATGGAGCCTCCTGGAGTTCAAGCAGGGTCTCCCTTGGACAATTCTCAGTCAACCAGGAGTCTTCAGGGACTCCTATTCTGCCTGGAATAGTGGCTAGGGGTCTCTAAGAATTCTGGCTGAATTAGCCACAGACAGGATCCTTGGGCTTACAGCTCAAGGTTCATAGACTTCCTGTGAAGCTGAATACAAGTCTTTGTATGGATACATACAAAGATACATACTCCTGGAAAGAGACCTTCAGCTTTGACTGGCTCCTCACAGGAGTCTCTGGTGACAATAAAGATGGCTAAGCCACAGCCCAGACATAGTGGTGCCTGCCTATAATCTCAGCACTTGAGAGGTTGGGGCAGGAGAACTAAGTCCAAGGTCAATTTGGGCTACCTAGTGAGTTCAGGGCTAGTGAAATCAAGCTATAGCTCTGCCTGGCATTCTGTAACTCTTTCAGCTCACATGTGCTCATGAGAATCCTGAGTTTACAAACAAGACCATCAGATGTGACTCCGGTGTTTCTCTGGACAGTCCTCTCCTTTTTTTCCTTCTTCCTTTGCTTACCTGGGATCTGGGCTGTTCTAGCCTTTTGCCTATAGTACAGTCATATGGTCAATCCCTTGAGTCACAGTGTTGCCTCTTGGTTGAACTTTCTGGCAGAAGTATGAATAATAGGCAAAGTGAGTAAGGGTGGAGGTATGAGGACACAGTGTACACCCAGCACTGAAGGAACAAACCTTGGCCTGGGGTCTACCTGGTGGGTAATGGGAGGGCTGAGGAACATTGGCCTGTGGTTACTACTGTGAAGAACCACTGCTTACCCCAAGACAGACAAAGAAAGAGGTCATGCAGAAAGATGGTTGTCATCCCTCATATTTCTGTGAGTGGAAGACAAAGTTGGTTATTTGATCCTCTTTCCAGGCAAGAATAGTTCTGCAGATCGGGGATGTTACCCTGGATCACCCAAACTCCTCAAGTGAAAGCTCTCCATCAAGTTTTTCTCATCAGCCAACAAAGTCCCCAAGCAGCATCTCTCCTGTTGGAAAAGGGGAGGAGCACTCTACCAGAGTGTATGAATGGGTCCAGAGATGATAGTGACTCAGGAGAGAATAAAATATCCTATTGCATAGACCCGCTGCGATCATTTCTTTTTAGAAGACATCTGATGTTGAATAAGTATAATTTCAGCCACTCTCAAAAGATAGCAAATTCCCCCCTTTACCTAATAAAAGATTATCTGGCACAGAAAAAAGCTTGAAATGAAGATTTCAGGTTCTTAGGAGAATGGGTTACCATAAAGTAGCAAGACTGGTCCCTTCCCTGTCTTCTTTTTTGTCTTGCGCAGTGATCTTGCATATGCTTCTGCTATGGTGCCACCTGCTGTGATCTGACACAGCTAGAGGGGCATTCATCAGAGCTGGTGCCATGCTGTTTCAATTTCAGCCTTTACCACTGTCAGTGAAATACACCTTTGTATTTTATAAAGTGTCAAGTCACATGTTGCTTTTGGAGGAGAGGTGGGCTGGAGATAGAAGCCAAGGCCTCACACATGCTAAGCAAGTGCTTTGTCACTCACCTACACACCCATCCTAGGTGTTTTGATATAGCAATGGAAACAGACTAATACACAGAATGGTTGAACATACTGTGAGAATGACCAGAGAGAACAGGGCAGGTTTTCAAGAAGAGGAGACCTCAATATGTTGGTAAGGGATTCAGGGAGGACACCCTGATTACTATCTTGGAGGCTTGTGTGCAAGCTTGTGGGAAGAAGGGCTAGGGGAGAGATCCAAGGGCTGGCATCAGGAGATGCACCTCATAGGGGCATAGGGAGCTCTCTGAAGCCACTGGCATGAGTTATGTTGAGCAAGGATGGAATTTGCTCCTCTTGGCATGGGGTGAGGGCTGGCTCCAGAGGTTTCACACTCCTTGAAAATATGTGAATCGCATACATGCAGATATGGTGTGGTCACCTAGTTGTATATCAAAGATTAACCTATTTATGAGTTCATAGTTGAATATGCTCTTTGGAGATGAGTGTGGTTGGAGAAGGCAGGTCACTGTGGGTGTTTCTTCCTCTGGCTTCCTCCTTCCCTTTACTCTGCTTCCTGGCTGCCATGAGGTGAGCAGCATTGCTCTACTAGGCCCTTCCACCATGATGTTTCCGCCTCAGAGCCAGTTTGCCATGGACTGAACCCTCTGAAACTGTGTCTTTTCTCCTTTAATTTGTGCATGTCAGATATTTCCCTCCAGCCACAGAAAGGTGACTAATATACTTTTTTTTTTTTCTTAAAAAAAAAAAAACAAACCACTTTCTCTAAGCATCAGTACTTTTCTCCATAGCACTTATCACAATCTTCTATGCTTTACTTACTTGGTTTTTCTTTTTTCTTGAATATAAGTTTGAGAGCACAGCTTCTGTTTTTATTTCACTGTGGTGTCAGCACCTCCCACAGTTTATAGCACATAGTAAGCTTCTGACAATATTGTTGAAGGAATGTCTTTCAATCTTTCTGAATTTAGACTCTTTAAAAACATGCAGGGCTTATGATTCTTTCCTTATTGCTCTTTTAGTACTGAGCATAATTCTCAATGAATCTTCTTGGAGTCAAAGGATACTGTTTGTTGATAATGTTTGTTGAATGTTTCTTGTTGAGAAAAAAAAAGGGCATTTTGAATGCTACTCCCGCTTCAACCCCTGTAAATATGTGCTTAAATGGAGAGAGAGGGCCTGTCGGAATTCACATTCCAAAGCCTTATCTTGCCGATCTTCAAGACAGTCAGATTTACATGAAAACATGACCATTCTCCAAATAATTTTATATGGCTAAGTTGCAGGCACTTCATAAAATTATTACTTCCAGTACTTATAAAGACATTTTGTAGGATCCTGTAAGAAGGTCTGAAGCTGTAATGAAGATGCGATAACCATCATCTCCTCTCAAATTTGTGGGATGGTAGTCTGAAGCCAAACATCATCAATCCAAAGCAGCGACATAAACAACCAAAATCGGACTTTCAAGGAGGAAGTGCAAAACTATTTCAGGCAAGTCCAAGTCCTGACTCTTGCCAGCAAGGTCATGGGTAAGTTAGCTGATGTTTGCATAGTAAAAGATGAACAAGAGAGCAGATGGATGGGTTTTGGGTTCTGGACTGCTGTGTAATGCCTAATCTGAGTTCTCTGGACAATTTGGAGATGACATACTGGGTCCTCTCAGTGGTCACCAAGTCACTCAGAGGCATTCACTCTGACCCGCTAGCTATCTTCAAGCGCCATCATCTGTGCTTGTTTAAAGTGGGAATATGAATAACAACTTGATCTCCACTCCCAGCTTCTGCATGTTTCCATCCCCAGCTTGGAGTAAGCCAGGGATAGACTGTACCTCAGCCACTTCTCTCGAGACTTTAGGTAACCAGCCCTCGGCTCAAGTAGGGTTAGGTCACCGCAGCCTCTGACTCCACCAACTGTAGGTGGTTTTTCAAACAGGCATAGCAGATGAAACAAGAATTCTAATAGCTCATCCTAAAAATAAAAGCTGTCTTTTGGATTCTATAATATGGCTTCTAAGTACAGCTGGAATAACCAATTTGAAAATAGTAAAAGCTGCTGGGGCAATTTAGTCTTTTATTTTAAAAACACATAGAATGTGGTACTGTTTGGATTATCATCATCTTTGAAAACAGGAATTGGCCATGTCTTCATCTTTCATAACAGACACAGCATTTAAGTAGCTCAGCTTTGATCAGAGGGGGTATTTTTCTCTTCAAACCCCTGTTATCTCCTCTGGGAAATGCCTGCTGCTTTCAGGGGAAGATTAAGGTCGTGGCAGCTCATCCTTTTCTGAGCCTCAATTTCTTCCTTGGTCTCACGACTCTCAGTTCTCCATTCCCCAGAGCATAGCTGGCTCCTCAGCTCTAGTCTTAGGACACAGCTATTACCAGGCATCTCTGTTAATTTCACAAACTACCTCCCTATTACGAAGAACTGAGCTGAAGTCATCATCTCCCACAAACCTGCTCTTTCTTCTCTGCTCCAATCTCAGTCAACGGCAACATCTCCCCTCCACTGTCTAAGCCAGAAATCCATTGTTACTTTTAATCCTAATTCTCCTAAGTCCTCCATGACAGCCCAGTACCCACTCTTGACCATGAGCCTCCAATTTCCTTATCACCATCTGCCCTAGATCAGGTCTCTGTCACCTTGAACTAAAACCTCACGAACTAAAATCTCTCTAACTGGCTTTCTGCTGCTGATCTTATCTCCTTCCAACCTACTCCTCACATTATAGCCAGAGATACTCTGAGAAAACAATCCTGATTATATTCATTGATCAAGTCATTTCAATGACTCTTCACTGACTTTAAAATGAAGTACAAATTTTGTATTTTGACTCCAGACCCCCAAGGGTATGGAAGGCTGAAAACGCACTTTATTGGGTAACTAATTCGTTGAACAATGGTGATCCCAGTGCCTAGCTAAAGTGTCTAGTTGGTATCATAGAAGAGTTGAGAATTTCAATAGGCAGGATTGAAACATTTGTGTAATTTTAACTGAGCAGTACAGTATCTTCTGTTCACAGGGGTATAGTGGCTGATTTATCAGAGTTTAAGGCTAAGGAATAAATTTATGGCTTCTAGGCAGCAGCACATGCACTAAGAAAATCTTTCTAAGGCCAAAGAAAGGAAATCACTAACGAATTCCCAGTGGTTCTAGTGGTGGTCATGACAGTGGTCCTAAAAGTTTTGTAAAACCCAGAAGATCTGAGACATGAATAAGGATGCATAGGGGATAAATGCAGAAAGTATGAAGACAAATTCAAGACAGAGACAATTGCATTCAAGGTTATCCTGGAACATTTAATCCCTGGTACAGGGTATGGTTTTCTGTTGTCAAAACCAGTCATATTCCTAAGAAAAGGTTGTTTCTCATTGTTACAGTTCTCCTCTGAAACATCCATCCAATGTCTGTTCCTAGAACATTTAATCCTTGGTACAGGGTATGGTTTTCTCTTGTCAAAACCACTCATATTCCTAGGAAAAGGTTGTTTCTCACTGTTACAGTTCTCCTCAGAAACATCCATCCAATGTCTGTTCCTACTGGATGATTAATTCAGAACACACAAGATGTCCATAAATTATATTTTCTGATGTGCTCGTATGGGAATATACTATTCACCAACCCCAGCATAACTGTACTGATTCTCTAGGCAAGTGTAGAAGCAGCAGAACTCTTACTTGGATGTAGTTGTTCATTTGTCTCTGTCTCACTCATAGAGAAATACTCTTGACAAGAGAAGAAAGCTGGGATAATTGATCAAAAGAGTGATAAAGAGTGATATTCATGGCTTTCCTTTATTCAGATTTGAAGATTTGATACCGGTGAGTTAGAAATTAGCTCTGCTTTATGTCTCAAGGTAGAAAGTATATTAACAAGTGTCTCCTGGTACCGGAGAAACCCCCCCCACCCAAAAAAAAAAAAAAAAAAAACCAAGTGTCTGGCTTTCTTAATTTTTTAGTAAAGCTTAAATTTATCTAAGGATAACTAAAAAGGAAGACTGGTAGGGGTAAGGAGACCAACCAGGAGACAAGCACATTGCTCTGTGTCAGAATTCCAATCAATGGCTAGAAGATATGGAAAGACAGATTTGAGCTGTCTGGGAATTTGGTCTTCCCTGGGATAAACTGAATAACCACTTCTCTGAGGTATCATAATGGTGAATCAACCATCTTAAAGTGTCTTATTAAAGTACTCTTTAGGGGATATTATGATCTTGAAGTTTCAGAACTTTTGGAGAAGCAAACAAACACTATTGAAGAAGAAAAAGTTGGTTGCTTTGAATACCTTGATTCTTTTTAAAACATTGCAATAAAGAAATTGTATAGAAGTATTTAAAGAAGCATAGATATGTGAGAATGTAGACATATTGTTGGGTATGACAAAATTACTTAACACGATTTACCTGTTTCTCAGAGTGAGACTAATCTACACGCATTTCATTAATTCCTAAATCTTCTTCATAACCTATCTGGGGCCTATAATACACACTTTGATCAACATTGTTGCGAAAATCATTTACCACCATCTCCTACAAAAATTAACTGAGAAATAATACATTTTAAACAACTGGGGTTGTGTCTCCAGCACATGCTTCTGAGAACAGCCTTTTTTTTGCGTATATTATGAACATTCTTTTATTTCTAGTTCAAAAATGTTTACAAGACATTTACCATGTAATTATACGAATATGGCAAAATTTATTTATTTTTCTTTGCTAGTCTGTACAATTTGGTTCTTTCCAAGTTTTCTCTATTATAAATAACTATGCAATAAACAAAGGGAGGGAGTGGGAGGAGGGATAAAATTAAAATATGTTATATAATGCCCTTATGCCAATGCCACACTGAAATTCAACATCCGGTTAAATTGAAAGGCACTGATGAAATATATAAAACATATATCATTATTACTATCTTAAAACAATAAATCATTATGAACTTCTAGATGACAGATATGCCATCTAAGTATGAGCGATGAAATCTTCCAAAGCTAATGAACAATTTCCAGGAAATACAAGGAGAAGAGGAAAATACTAATGATCCACAGGGAGAAAGTTAGCAAAATCTAAACTATGGAAAATGTTTATCCAATCAAAATAAAAATATCAGGGAAAAGAAAACAGGGAAAGAGCCATACATAAAACAATCCTAATATATGGCCTTTATTTGGATCTCAATTCAAACTAAGAAATTCTAAAAGTATGATAAGGAAATTGGAGAAATGTGAATTCTGTTTGGAAATTTTATGAAGAACAAGGGTTGGCTTTTGTTTAGATATGGTAATGGTTTCAAAGAACAGCACTGTTTAGAGGAACATCATGGAATATTTACAGATGAGGCGATATGCTGACTAGAATTTATTTCCCAAGAATCTGGGTAAAGTGAAGAACTTGAATAAACCAACACTGCCTATGTATTTATTTATCGTTGTTAAAATTTGGTGATAATTCCATCAGCTTAATTATATGACTCTATTTTTATATACTTAATATGTTCCATAATAACTATTTCAAAAATTAAAAATGGAAGCATATAACTACAAAATAACTCACTAATTGCCTATGACTTTTTGTTGCCTTTTCTACACTTCTTAGAACTTTCTTAAATGAGTTTGCTTTTTAACCCACCTTGCCTGAAAGCTGAATGTGTACAGTAGAGAAGGGATACAAAGAGACAAGATCTTGCTCCTGACGTAAGGATTTGTTTGTCATAAACTGGACAGGTAGAAATTCAACAGCACTTCACAGCATATATGATGTGTGTGTTTCAATAAAAGATTATTGTAGTAAAAGACACATTGTCATTGTCCACCCCCCTCAGAATACTGCCCCTTGCTTTGAGCACACTTATCCAGTCCTTGCCACTTAAAGAAACAGTTCTGAAAGTTCTCTTTTGTGTCTTTAGTTACACTATCCTTATGTTTCACTGTTCTGAATTAATTAAAAAGTTTACCTTTCATGGTTGTTTTGACTTTGGGAGGAGCCAGAGCTGCATGGTGCTTGATGCAGTGAAAAATGTGGATGATGACCCTTGATGTTTTAATGAGGCTGCCTTTCAGCAGAATGGCCCTCAGCAACTGCATTCACCATTATTTTTTACTGCACCTCCTACAGACACTCATGAAAGAGGACTTCCAGAACAGCTTCAGAAAATAGCAAGATTAATGGGATAAGTGTGTTCGAAGGCAGGGAGAGTATTTCCAGGTGAACAATAGCAATATGTCTTTTACTATAATACACTTTTAAAATTTAAGTGCACACTATTTTTAAAATCTCTCCTGTAAGGCCACAAACACCATCAGAGGAAAATGTTATTGAAGTAGGGAAAGATTTGAGGACAATGTGTCTTACATGTAGACAAGGAAAGGGGGGCATTTCAAGAGAAGAGGGAGGCTCACCATGAACCTGGGTAGAAGGAAAAGCTAAGATGAAGAAGGTTCTGGGAACTAGGGGAGGTATTAAGATGTGACGCCATGGTTATGAAGAGACCTCTGTAATGTGTGATCACAGAAAACCCTTGGATAAGGCTGGCTTGAAAGGCAGACCTGGATGGGGATGATTGGAGAGGTACAGTCACTCACTGAGCAAACACAGAGATGAGACTAGAATCAAATGTGAAATGAAGAGAGTTGTATTAGGCATCAGTTCTAAGTTCTCCTCCAAAAGGTTTGCAAGGTGAAAAACAGATTTATGGTAAAACAAAGACGCAATTTGCCTTCCTTCTTCTCATTGTCTTGTGAGAGTACAGTGAAATGCTCCCAGGAGATGATATGACAGGTTTTACTGTAACATATTGAATGCAGAAGCAGATATGAAGATCGAACTGTCTTTCATAGCCAGACATCAAAGACATTTGCAAAAACTTAAAAGCAATTTCAGTCTCAAATTTTTATTACTACTTTTTATTTGGAAGATTTACTTTTCACAGACTTGTTATTTATCTTAACAAATAATGGGTTTATTACTATTTCAATTGTCACTTTGGAAGAATTAATAAATATTTGAACAATTTCTCAGTTTTAGCTTCTCATCTGGCAGACATTAACAAATACAATCTATGCAGACAAAAACTCTTTGAGGTCCTATATAATTTTAAGCTTACAGTAGGGGCTGGGATGAAAGGTCTGAGAACTGCTATCACAGAGTTTATTGAGCGTATGAAGGATTCATGAGTAATTTCAAAGGAAAATGGTCAAGACATGGTAACTACTTCAATAAATCATCCTTAAACACTATGTTCAGAGTAGTGAAGATGATGAGGGAGGATGAAGGTGGTTCCAAGTTGTCAAGCTAGCTGTCTGTTTAATTCAAAATCAGACACTAATTGTTGTTGAGTAACTTCTAATGTTGCTCCAAGTGAACCGTTCCTTCAGCAGCTGGATAGGAGAGGTTTTGAACTCCCACTCAGAGGGCACAGTTTTCTTAACCTATGCACAAAGATCATGCTTCAAAAAAGGACTCCTTGCATTAAACATCTAAATATCCTTGTCTCTTTGCTTACCCAAGTCATAAGCACTCAGCTCTCCCCTGCCTCCTGTTTATTCTCACTAACTCTTTCGTCTGAAGGACATTTTTCATTCCCAAATTGTTTTCTCAGCCAGAGACAATAATTCAGTAATTGTGACATGTCATTTAATGTGTGTGCAGGAGGAGCCTATGAACTTTACTCTCTAGCGTCTGATGAAAAATAGACCTAGGACAATATCTGCATGTAAAAATGACACAGTTTATAAAATGTACTAAAGTTTACAGAAAAAGGACATTTTAGGGATTATGTAGGTTACCTTCCTTCAATACTCAGACAAAAAATTTCTTCTGTAAGAAACTTTGTAAAGCACTATTCCCCTCTCACCAGCCTCATGTCAAAGTTAAACATGCTCTGTGCTCCTCAGAGCACTTTGAGTTTCTGCTTGTTGAATTTATCAGCCTCTGGAATATGACAGTATGTTGGACTTCTTTCTTTTTTATTTCCCTGCCCAAGAAGATTTTTCAGAGAACATACTGTGCTTCATTTACATTTGCTTCCCAACTATTCCTTACACTGAAGTTCTTCTATAGAAAGATCCAATACTGGGTGATAAATTTAATTAAGTAAAAGCTAAAAGCTGTCTACCTTGTGTTTGTTTATATAATGCACATAACTGCTCCGAGGTTTAGTCCTGGGTTCCAAGCATGACACAGCAATGGGTATCAACCCCATGTTGTGAAAAATGGTAGAAGTCAGCATAATATGAAGTGCTGTTTTGAAGTATTTAGGGTTTTTGATCTCTAGAGGAAGAAGCATGTGAGATGAGCTCAGGGCTTTCTCCCCAAGGGCATTTTCTAAGCATAGCAAGGGGATGGGTCCCTAGCAGAAAGTGCATCTCTATGGGGGAGGAAACTGGGATACTGCATGGGTCAAATTTGCAAAGCAAGGTGCTAGAGAGGAGAAGGCTATGCAGGGTAGGCTTGGCCATCTGTAAATGGATGCTCTTGAATATTCAGATATGCAACTGTAAGATGAAGGCCTACAGGAAGACCTGAAGAGCGACAAGTCTGATTCTGACAGGGTGTGGCTTCAGGCTTAGCTATTGTTTTTGAGCTAAGGCAGACCTGCTCCCAAGATATGTTTTCCTGGGGTCTCACCCAACTCCAGATCATGGGACAAGGTCTCCACTGGAGCTTGTTTCATTTCACTGTGTCCTCACATTTGCCATTAAGTTCAATAATGTAGACGAAATGGACAAATGCTTTGAACTAATGAAATGTTCAAAACTATTTAAGAAGAAAGAGGACACTTGAATAAATCAATCTGCATGGAAATGCAAGTGCTCTAAAATTATCAATTGATTTGGGAAAGAGCAAACATGGAGTACGTTGTATGCTTTCATGACTTATTAAAAGATAGTCATTGTTAAATATCAAAGCAGCACTATATTAGTGTAAGGATACACTATTGGATGGGTAGAAGATAGTAGATGCCAGAAGCAAACCACACGTGCAGTTAATTGATTTTTCAGTAAAGATACAAAATTAATTCAAGGTGGGAAACAAATTGTGTAAGACCAATTGCATATCCATATGCACAAAGATGACCCTTCGGTTGAATCTTATACTGTACACCAAAATTACTTTGATATGGATTACAAACCTAAACATAAAAGCTTAGACTATAACACTTATAGAAGAAAAGGAAAATTTCTTTGTAATCTTAGAGTAAAGGAATATGTTATAGGACCTAGAAAGCAACAAGCATAGATGTCAGTAAATAAACTTGATCAGAATGAAAACTCCTGCTCATCAAAAGACAGCATAAGGAAATGAATAAGCAAAACACAAGCTGTGAGACAATAAGGAAGCACAGTAAATATCTAACAAAGTATTTGTATTCAGAATATATCTAGAGATGCTACAACTTGACATAAAAATCTAATTATAAGAATAAAAGGCTTGAATAAACATTTTAAACAGGAAGATATAGAAATGGCTGAGAAGTATTTGAAAAGGTATTCAGCATTTGTATTAGTCAGGTTTCTGTCACGGTTATAAGACACCCAAGAAAATATATATGATCCACTTAAGAAGTAGAAAGGTTTATTTTGGCTCACAGTTTTTGAGGGGTTAGTCTGTGGCCAATTATCCCATCACTCTATGGCCGTGGTGGCACAGAGTATCATGGTGGAATGCTTGGTGCAAGGATCATGTTTACCTTATGCTGATGACAGGAAGAGGGGGCAGAGGAAGAGATTAGTTTCCCATGAACCCCTTTAAGGGCATGTCTCCAAATGCCTAAAACCTGCCACTAGGCACCACCTGTAAAAGGCTTCCATCATCTTCCAAGAGTACCAGGCCTTTAACACTGGACTTTTTGGGGATGCTTGAAATCCAAACTATAGCAGCAGCATCAATCATCAGCAACATGCAAATTAAAAGCACAGTAACTTACTACTACATGTCCACCACAATCACTTTGCAAAAGGACATTTTCGGGGTTTCTGGAAAAATTAATCATATACCTATCATGTAACCCAGTTGTTTTTCTTCTCCATACTTACTCCAAAGAAATGAAAACCTACATTTACACAAAGTCTTGCATCGTGTTCAAAGCAGCATTATTTTTAATAGTCCCAAATTGGAAATAGTCCAAATGTTCATAGATAGGTAAAAGTCTAAAAATGTATAATATACATATTACTCTAGAATAAAAAAGAACGATCTATATACACAACATGGATACCTGTCAAAAACATTACGGTGCATGAAAGGAAAGAGGCAAAAGAGATACACACTAAAAAGTATAGTGACAGAAAACAGACTGGTGTTTGCCTGGGGGTGGAAACCCACATCTCCAACACCTTCAGGGATTCCATGAGATCTGAGTTGTGTTCTGAATCACTCTAATATAAGCCATAGTGTGGTCCATGAGCAAATGATCATATAGTGTGGAAAATCTCCAAGCTAAAAGTTTAGGGTCTCTTTCCAGAATGACACAGATATTTCCATGCTTATATCAGGCTTCAGAAGATGGCTATGGTAGAGAGTAATGAGATGATATATGAAAAAATAATTGCAATTATAAGAACTGATAGAAATTTAATTTATTCTTATTGTCTGATATTAATAGACAGAGAGAGGCTGTGAAATTGTAATTTCATAGCTCATCAGTGAGAGCAACCATGGCTGTGTTTCAAAATCAGCTTTGAAGTCACATACATACATTGCTAAGTGTCCATAGACATTGATGCTGAGATCTAGGAAAGGTTCTGAGATTTTAAAAGAAGCTACTAGTAATTCAGATGCTCATTTTACGTAGGAATGAAATCCCGAAAGATCAGTTTGATGGTTTTTCACTATGATCAATGATAACAGGGGGTCTCAGTTATGCCTAAGTAGCTTTTCACATTTGCTAGTTTGCCCTGAGCAGTCTCAATCTATGCCTATCATCTTGGCATAATGACTAATAAATAGTGCTTTCTCTAACTCTAGAGTCTCATGGGTTAAACAATAAACTAACACTGTATTAATGTTTACTGCTTAAATCTACAATGTGGGAATCATTTCCATTTTACAGATGACACAAATTACCTATGGAGTGGGCGACCACACTGCTGGGGAAAAGGGTGGCCAAGGCTTTAAGGAAAACAAGACCTAACATGTACTGTGTGGTCACTCTATGCCCAAGGCTTCTAAACTCTGTCTATATATTACCTTGTTCAATTTCTCAAAAGTGCTAGGGCAGATACTAATGCATTAGCGTCAATACAATAAACAGTGCCATACAGGTAGGTGAGGCTAAGGTGTTTCCCAAGGTCATGCAACACAACAAGGAAGAGAATGTAGAGTTGGACTCTGGTACCCAGAAGCTCTCTTCTTCTGTGGCCAGTATCTTTCCATGGGTGGTAGGTCTTCTCTGTTTAGAGAACAAGGTGGCAAGTCCAGCTAACAGTTTTCTTCCCCTGAAGGAAGAAAGAAAACCCTATAGTGCTCCCATCCCTCCCGCCGCTGCTACCCCTACTCCATGCATGAGCCCTGGGGGCATTATTGCCCCCCTGTTTGTACTGGGCTGTAATTCATCCAGCCTTCTCACTGTGTTTGTATCCAGAGTACTTCCCCTATGCTTTCCTTTGGACAAAGTGGTAGTGGCTCCTAGGAGCCGAGAATTTATACCCAAGAATTTTCTTTTACTCTAAAGCTGCCTCCTATTTTATTCTTCCCTGTAGTATAGCTGATAACAAGGGTGAAAACAGCCCTTTCTCTAGTTCCTAGAGGCCCTAGGTGGAAAAAAGGAGCACAGTTCAAGTTTTCTGTGACTTCTGGCACAGTTTCCATGGAATGCAAGAGCAATGCCAGAGCCTGGTAAAAATAGAAACTCTCCAGTGTGCAGGCTCCTCTCCAATGGTCCATGGGAATCCAATGGTAACTCATCACCACGGAGAGTTGCCGTTCACTAGGCAGAAGCTCTCAGGCCTCACCAGGGGCGGTAAGTGAAACAGCTAAGAGTGTAGGGCAGAACCTTTGATCCTGTTGGCACATCCTTGGCTTCTTTACCCTGGTTTCATTGAATGTCTGATCATTACATAAAGATGTGTCATGCCTTGAAGGATGAAACAGAGTTAGCAAGTGCAGTGGCCTGGTTAAAAGTGGCCCAAGGATAAGTCTTGGAAAAGAAAAATTGGTCATGCATCTTCAGAAAGGACAAGTGACATTTTGACCACCCCCTAAGAGAAGTAAACCAAGAAATATGGAAGAGACTCTCTTTTCAACTAATAGGATGGTTACAGAGTATATGGGCAGCTTTCCATTGCTGGTACAAAATACCTGGAACCCATAACTTAAAGGAGGAGAGCTTTCATTTGGCTATTTCAGAGGATTTGGTCTGTTGTTGACCGGCTCCATGGCAGGAACATCATGGTGGAAGGATGTGGTAGGGCAAAGCTGCTGATTTCATGGTAGCTGGGAAGCAGAGTGGGTTTGAATGAGTGTCAGTGAAAGAAATACTTCTACTGACCCACCTGCAGCTGGGCCTCCAACCTCCTAATAGTTATAGATATCAGTGGCTCAAACAATCAATCAATCAATCAGTGTCTTTGTGAAGTGTGACAAAAAATTGTGAGGGCTGTGGCCAAGTGCCATCCAATAAAAAGGAAGACACTAAAAGTGTCAACAGATCTGACACTGTGCAGCCTGTGGGTTTTCCTCAACATCAAAATGACCATGAAAGGTAAACATTTTGAATTGATTCAGGCCATCAAAACATCCCCACAGCACAACTGAAGACACTCATCAAAGAGGACTTCTGGAACTGCCTCAGAAAGTGGCAAGAATGATGGGGTAAGTGTGTGCAGCGCAAAGGGAGGAGGTCTTGAGGAGGATTCGTGGCAGTGTGACTTTTATTGAAATAAAGTTTTAAATCTAAACATTCATTACATTTTTGATCACATGTCATATTTTGCTTGCACGATCCAATCTGTCTTGGAGTCTCTTAACCCAGTCAAGGAGACAAGTTTAACTGTCACAGGGAGGGAGCCAGCATCTGTGAGCCACAAGAGAAGATGAATGAGAGGGCAGGGGCTGGGGCTCAGGTGAGTAATAGACTATTTGCTTCCTGACTGAGTCCTATACAACTGACCTTAGCTTTGTTAATACTGCCACACTTGTGTTGGGGAAAATCCTTCAAAAACCAATGTGCTCCAGTCATTGGCTCATCAAGCTTCTATTACCAGGTAGAACCAACCCATGAAGGGGGAGCCTTGGAACACTTTCACAGTGAGAAATTATTTCCCTTCATAAGGATCAGAAGCCTAACTCCTTCCCACTAAGCACAATCTCCTTAGAAGAATGAGCTCCAAGACTGAGCAAGCCACTTAGCTCTTGGGCATCTCCCCTCTCTCCCATACAATGAGGGTGATCATACACTATGTTCTTAAGTCTCCTTTGGACAAGTAACAATGGAGCTGGGAGAACAAAGGAGGGTGGTTAAGCACAGAGGTGTCAAACATACAAATTGAAGAAATCCAAGTAACAGATGATTGGCACCACACAGCTGGAAAGAATAGGGTCACTCTGAATCTTTCTGACTTGATTGCAGGGACCCCACTCCCACAGGGAGTTTTTATTAATTAGAGTAAATCTTACCTACCCAAGAAGCTGTTCGGGAAAGCAATTCTGCATTACTAACCCCCACTCCTATCAGACAGTGACTCTTTCATGGGAAGGACTGAGGCTTGTTTAGGTCTGGGATCTCCCACAGTATCTGATGCACGCAGGTAGTAGGACAAATGAAGATTCTTGTTGGGAGGAAGTACTGAGAAGGGTGTTTCCTTGGTAGGAATGTCACATGACCAAAAGTAAGAACACACTTAGACCATCAGGATGATAGAAGGAGCATTGCGGAAGACTGAGCCAGAGACAGACAAGCCAAAGGGGCCAGGACCCGTTCGTCTTTGCTTCTCACCTGTAAATTCTAGTCCCTTTGTCCTTTTCAAGGTCTGAGCTTCAAAGCAGGGCTAATTCTCTCCACCAAAACCTTCTGCTCCTCTTTGGAAATGGATCCCAGTTCTCCAGTCTCTTCTACTATGGCTAAGTACTTTGCAGTTCCTTATTTTTCTAAGTTCATACTAATACATTTACTAAGTTCATACTTATATATACTAATTCAAGCCAATACATTTACTTGGTTCAAAAATTAGAACAATATGTAACCAGGTGCCTGCAATCCCAGCACTTTGGGAGGCTAAGGTAGGAGGATTATAAATTTGAGTCCTGCCTGGACAACTGTGTGAGACTCAGTTAAAACAAAACAAATCAAAACAAAAACAAATCTGATAATCTGAGCAATGTAGTTGAGGATAGAGATATGCAGTGCAACAGCCCCTGTTGATTTGTATTAATTTGTCTTGAGACCCTGTATCACTTTAAATGTTCTTGCTTTGATTTGTTTATGTTTGTGATACTGGTATGCTGCTACTGTTCTATTTTTCTTGTTTGTTTGTTTCTCATATGCTACTCTCTTTAAAATAAAAAGAAAATAAAACAAAAACAAAAATAAAAAGGGCTCAGGATCCAAGGTTAGTGGTAGAGAACCCCTGGGTTCAATCCCCAGTACTGAAAAAGTTAAACTGATACAAGATATACTTTAAGATGTTACAGCCTCTGACCCCATCTCTCCTAGTTGACTTTTTCACTTTCCCTTAGTTGGCCACTACAAACATCTAGAAAGCTTCAGAAAGAAATCCCCTATGACTTTGGCAGAGAATTTTTTGCCAATATAGGCATCTGATTGACTAATGAAGAAATGTTATGTCGCTGTTCATAATCAGAGTCTCAGATATCTCCTTACTGGTATGTGAATTTGGGAAGAGCAGGTACCTTCACCGTTCATTAGTACCCGCCAGGCTGTAGAACATATGGCATGTGCTCAGTAAATAACTCTTAGATTTGTCTCTGCAATATAATTCTATAGGCATTTCCAATCTCACCTTCTACAACCTCCTTCCAAATAAACTTTGAACCTTAGCCATTTTGAACCACTGTCCAAATATGCCTTTTCACGTTCATGACCTGGACTGCGCCATTTTCACCACCTTGAAGACTTCCTCTTCCCGCACATGCCATTTTGGTTACCTACCCAAAACCCGTTGGTCTCTAAGGACCAGCTCCCCTGAGAAGTGCGATCACTTGAAAAATGTAGCGGCCCAAAAGAAAGTGAATTTTTCAGTAGAGAAAATGGAATCAGCATCTTCGTGTCTCTGCTTCCATGAGCCTACAAATAATAGAGGCTCTGAGATAGGGAGCTATGTATTTTATTTCCCAGAAAGCCAGTCATCCTGCCCAAGGAGGCAAGCGTGATACCTGCTTTACAACTTTATTGGGGATTAGCAAAGAGTCCATGGAGTAACACAGAAGAATTTATAAAGCACAAAGTCTTATGTAAAAAATCTTACATACTTTGAAGTATATTGTGCATATATATTCAGCTAAATAAATGTCTATTGAACTCTTATTTCTATTACATATTGGGCAATGTATAAGTGAAATAGTCTTTTCCCTTGAGTTAATAAGCAAAAGAGAGAGAGACGTATGGCCACTGAGTTAGACTCAATAAATGCAAAAAAAAAAAAAAAAAGAAAAAAAATGCAAAATAATGTCACCATTTCCAGGAAGATACCAGAGTAAGAATCTTAGATGTGGCCTAATCTCTAAATGTGTGTTGTGTAAAATATCTCAGGTAATTTGGGCTTTAAATTTCCTAGACTGCTAGTGGAACTGCTTTCTTAGATTGTTGCATCCTTTTTTTTTTTTTTTTTTTTTTTTGGTTTTTCTCCGGTACCGGGAACCGAACTCACGACCTTGCGCTTGCCAGGCAGGCGCTTTTGCCGCTGAGCTAAATCCCCAGCCCCTGTTGCATCCTGTTCTGCACCTGAGCTTGCAAGTTTTATCACAGAGATGGTTCTGGTTTCAAGAAAGAGAGAAATCTGGTCTTGAAAACTGGCTTCTATTGCTTTTTGCCCTTCCCAGAATGGAGTCGCACAAGGATTTTCCCTTAACTATTAATACTTTAGTAGGTTTAGAGGTCAAATCAATGACACCAGGATCTCGAGCCATTCTGGTCATTGCATGCACCAAAGCAATTTTTTCAAAAGGGTCCTCATGCAAGTTCTAGTAATTCAGGCAAATTCCATTTCGGATTAATTTCATGCTGCGTTTCTGAATTCCCGCAGCAGCTTTCAGTGGATGTAAGCAGACTGTGGTTGTTTTCCTTGATTCATCCGAAGACTTGGTGACAGGTGACAAGCCCAAAGCAGCTGCTCTGTTTCACTGAGGAGAGAGGCTGCCTGTGTGTCCTGAACGAAACCATCTGCAGGAACCTCCTAGCAGTGTGCTAAGGAAGGAAAAGCTGGGGGATTTTCAAGAAGCCCAGTGAAAGGTAACTGATGACTTCTGGGTTGATCTGAAAGAACAAGTGAAAAGGAACTCAATAACGTCCCATTACTGTCACTCTGCTGAGGTAGTCCTAGCATGTTCCAGCTAAAAACATGCCTCTAATTCCATCATTCTGGGAAGCTGAGGTAGGAGGATTGCAAATTCAAGTCCAACCTGGACAATTTAGCAATTAGGGAGACCCTGTCTTAAAATAATAAACAAAAAAGGACTGGAGATACAGCTCAGTGTGAAGGCCCCTGATTCAACTGCCAGTACAAAGAAAACATGACCAGTGACTTTGCTT
This sequence comes from Chinchilla lanigera, assembly GCF_000276665.1. NCBI lineage: Eukaryota > Metazoa > Chordata > Mammalia > Rodentia > Chinchillidae > Chinchilla > Chinchilla lanigera. The sequence goes on from NW_004955403.1 coordinate 49,427,664, forward strand.
GATTCCAAATTAAGTAGTCATTAGTGAAACGGCAGAGAGACCCTAAAGTAAACTGGGAGCCATTTTCCCATGCCAATCCCCCACCCTACAGGACTACGCTCAAAAAATCGTACGTGGCGAATACATCTTTGTACTTGGAGGGCAAGTTTTGCAACTATTTAACACAGATACGTGTCTTACTCAACTGACCTGAAATAGTTTTAAAGCAAAACAAATAGGATTGCCTTCATTTCAACTATGATTAACAAATTCACTGAAAAACTATCTGAGAAAAATTCAAGATGCATTTAGCATCATATCTTATTCTTTCTATCCTTTATGACCACTATGTTCAACCAGTTTTTCAAGTTAATTATACAGAAATATGAATCTAAAGGAAATGCTTTGAATGTATGCAAGACATTGTATTTCAAATATTGAGTCCACTACCAAATGTAGACAGACTGTGGGTGCCCTTGTTCATCACCATTTTAGGGGAGGCTCCGGAGGGAAAAATAGGAGATGGAAGGCTCTCCTGCTTTTATGGTGCTCACCACACTCTTCTGTCTTCAGTTACTGCCCCTAAACATCAGTGCACTCAGAGGCCATTCACAAAAGCTTTGTTAATCTGTTAGTGCATGTAAGGAGAGATCTGCTGTCCATGCTGGAGAGGCTGTGGGGAGAAAGGAACCCTACTCCACTACTGGTGGGAGTGTAGACTGGTGAAACCACTGTGGGAATCAGTTTGGAGATTCCTCACAAAAGTAGGATTGGAAGTCCCATTTAACTCAGCTATTCCCCTTCTGGGTATTTTCCCAGAAGAATTAAAGACATCATACCACAGCAATATATGTGCACCCATGTTTATAGCAGCACAATTTGTTATAGCTAAATCTCAGAAACAACCCAAATGCCCACCAACTGAGGAATGGATAAAAAACATGTGGTATTTTTATACAATGGAGTATTACTCAGCTATAAAAGAAGATAAACTTGAGGCTTTTGTAGATAAACGGATGCAACTACAGACCATACTCACAAGTAAAATAAATCGGACCCACGTATGTAAACATCATATTGTCTCCCTGGTGTGGGAACCCGAAAGACTAGGTAAAACTCAAAACGTACAATAGATGATAGGAAAGGGAAAGAAATTGCTCAAAGGAAGGAACAACTAGGATCAGGGAAAGAAGAAAAAAGAAAGAAGGAAGGCAAAATATAAATATATATATATAATATACATATATATGAATAGCTAAGATAACTGTATTGCTGATGTCTGATGGTATATTGAAAGGAATAGTTAATGCTTAAAGTTTTTTATGTTCTGATCAATTTTGCATGCTTCTGTCTGGTAATCTGGGCAGCTGATTTGAAGGTAGTAATATGCAATGGAATTATCATGGTGAATTCGTACCATCTTGTCTAGTGAAACCCTGTATTATCTCTAATGTTTTATCTAATAATTATTTTCTTATTGTCTTTAATGGTTTGAACAATTTTCCATTCTTACATCTGGTAATCTGAGCAATGTAGCTGAGGATAGCGAAATGTAATGCAACAACCACTGTTAATTCGTATTATTTTGTCTTGAAACCCTGTATCACTTTAGATGTTCTTGCTATGGTTTGGTTATGTTTGTGATACTGGTATGCTGCCATTGTTCTGTTTTTTGTTTGTTTGTGTCTCATTTACTACTCTCTTTAAAATAAAATTTAAAAAAATATTTGTTAAGGTTCCAAATCTTTAGCATTCAGTTCAGTTGTTTTATCCATATGCATATATACAGGAAATTGCTACCCAGCTCAAGACACAGAATATCTCTAGCACTTCAGAGATTCCCTCATCCTCCTCTTATCATATACCTTATTACTTTTTTCTTTTTTATTGTTCTGGAATATTCTGCAATGGGAATATAACAGTTTATTTACCTATTCAGTAGGTGATGGACATTTGACTTGTTTATCACTGTTGGGCTATTGTACAACATGCAACTAAGAATACTTTTGTAGATGTCTTTTTGGTAGATGTAAGTCTTTAGAAAAACAAAATGTCTAATTTGATAAATTGGACATATTTGATGTACCTTCTGTTTGGAAGAAGTCAGTGTGGTCTACTGGTATGGAGGCTAAGGAATCTTGATCAGATGAATTCACAGATATCCTATATAAAGTTGTGCCTTTTCCATCTTGCCAACACACACTAGATTAAATTCTATGGTAAAGTGTAGTGAAATAATACTTTACCTAGACATTTACAGATTACATGAAGATTTACCTTTTTGGAAAAGTGTACTCTAGAACAGTGAAAATCACCTAGACCTAATGAATAAACTTTGACAAGATCCCTTTTAAATGCATGGCTAGCCTTGGAAGACAGGAAAAAAAATTCTCCAAGATCCAACAAGAGGTAGCTGTAAACCAAATTATTATTGTAACACTGATCCCAGCCTGGTTTGTGGGCATTTGTTGATCTTGACAAACAAGAAACATGAGTTTCATGAACCACACTGGGGTGAAAGATGAGGCCTTGGGTTCACAGAAAGTTAAGAGAAATACGAACTGAGTTTCTGGCATACAAGCTGGACCCTCAAAGGGTGAAGCTTTCAATGCAAAAGCAAATGACTAGGAACCCCTTCCAATGCAACCTGGATATTGTTTCTGAGAGAGAAAATTCTCTGCCGAGAACTGAAAAATTACAAAGATAAAACCTATCAAAACTTGTGGAGTGCAGCCAAAGCAGCACTTGGCAATTTCCAGCCCTAAATACCTCTATCAGAAAAGAAGAAAGCCAAAAATTAATGAGCAAAGTATCTGTGTCTGTTCCCTATAAAACAGAGACTGAGGCAAGGATTAAGTGCTAATGCTTTATTTTAGAGGTCCACTCTGGGGACAAAAGGAAGCAGAGAGAAGGGATATGCGCTAAGGAAGGCTGAGAAGCAATGAGAAGCATTATTGTTTTTGTTCTTCCTTTATAATAAGCCATGATAACCTGGGTAGCTGTTTCTGGATAGGTGTACCGAGGTGAGTAGCCACTCTCTGCATCTCCAGAAAGGCTACGCACAGACAGAGCCTCAAGACAGTCCTGGAAAAGCACACCTCTTTGTATAAGCATGAGGGGGTGGGTCTGGGCAGCTAGAGGAAAGCAGCCTCTGCAGGAAAGACACAAATCCCACTTAGATATTTCCTATGAAAGCAGAGCTTTAAACTGATGTGGGAAGGGACACCAGTCCTGTCACCTTTAAGGAAAACCGTGAAAGCAGTGAAGGAAATGGGGAGCAAATCTCTTTTATGCGTGGAGGTGCATACTTCCTGGGTTCAGACTTAAAGGCTAGGAACAAGACAGGATTGTTGAGAAGACTCCTCTCCTGTGGCCCAAGGATGCAGTGCCTGCTAAAGAAAGAGGCATGATCAGAACACCAAGAATATCCATTACCTGGTTCCTTGAAAGTCAAACGAATGTTGGGTAACACCATATTGGTGGCCTTAGTCTGTTTTGTGCTGATATAACAGTACAGCCAACAGTGCGTAGTTTATAAAGAATTGAGATTTAGAAATCCAAACACAAGGGATCTACATCTGGCAAAGGTCCTCACCGTGCATAATCCTATGGATGCATAGGAGACATATGGCAAGAAAGTGCAAGAGCAAAGGGTGGATCCTGCAGCCCCCAGTGCTTTTAAAATGTCATTAATCACTCATGAGGATGGACTTGCATGACCTATGCACCTCCCATTAGGCCCCACCTCTCCAGAAAATTTGAATTAGAAGATGTAAGGACTCAACTTTTTAAGTACCAAGACATTATAAAACCTTTGTAAAATAAGTTGGTGCACAATTAAAAGAAGCCAATCTCATAAGGCTCAATAAAGTGTAATACCAATTGTACAACATTCTGGAAAAGGCAATAAAAGATATAAAAAGATAAATGGTTGCCAGTGGTTAATAGGGAGGGAAGAAAGAATTATTGGAGCACAGAGGATTTTTCAGGCAGTGAAACTATTCTGTGTGACGCTACAACCGTAGGTCCCTATAATTATATAGCTGTCCAAATCAATAGAATGTCTAACACCAATGTGAAAGTCAGTGTAAACTATGGATTTTGATGAGTAACGATGTATCAGTATAGGTTCATCAATTATCAATTATAAAGTCTGGTAGAGGCACTAGCAATGGGGAAAGATGTGAAAGTATATGAGGTGGAAGGTATATCTGCACTTTCTGTGCAATTTTCTTGTGGGTCTAAGACTGCTCTAAAAATCTACTAAAAGAGACCCCAAAATAACATAAAAGGAGCTGGTATTATATTGGTTTAGGAACAGAAAAAAGAGAAAAAATGCAGAGCCCATAAACAGTTCTGTATACATGGGATATTAATAGATAATGGAGGTTGCATTCTAGACTAATGGGGTACAGACTGATGCTTCAATAAATTGTACTGATACAGTTTTTATCTAAATGGGGGAAAAAAGTAAATTGGATTTCAATCCCATTCACAAAAATCAATTCCAGTTAGACCAAATACCTTTTTAAATGTTTCTATGCTACTGATTTGTGCATCAGAAAGGATGAATGCCAAATATCTTATGCTAAATGAAAAAAGCCAGATTCAGAAGGCTGCACAATGCAGGTATGATTCCATTGATATGACAGTCTTACAATGGCTACACTGTACAGTTGGAAAATAGATCAGTGGTTGCCAGGGATGGAGGGTGAGGAGAGAAGGAGGAGGAGGAAGAGGAGGACAGCGTACTTTTTTTAAACTCCTAAGCCAGTATAACACCAGTTTCCTTTATATTATTTTTGATCTTTTTAGTAGATTTTTAAAGAGCATTTTAGAGCCACAAGAAAATTATGTAGAAAGTACAGAGCTACCCCTACCCCATATACAAAGATTTAGGGTGATGGAACTTTTCTATACATTGACCGTGGTTGTGGTCACAAGGCTGTATGTGTTTGTCAAAATACAGAACTGAATAGCAAAAAGAATGAATTTTACTATCTATAAATTATACTTTAATAAAATTTCCAAAGGGAACTTGCTAATGAAAATACAAAATACTTAATCATTATTAATCTCTTATCATGAGCCAAGATCTGTGGTTAGTATTTCGGTATGTATCTTTTTATTTAACTTTTCATAATTGTCTAATGAAATAAATAGCATGAATATTTAAGTGAAAAACACGGAGAGAGGCAGAATCAATTCACTTATCTATTTTGTTTTTCCTTCTGTAAAGTTGTTGAGTGTTGTCACATTGAAATCAGGGAGTGTTTTCAGTAAATGGTGGGAAAGGATTACATACTTCTCACTGCAGCCTCACAGAATCACAGTTCTAACACCACCCACAAAGGAAGGTGGCTTTGTAGAAGCCCAGTGAGGTGGTCCCATCACCCTGTTCCCATTGGAGCAGAAAGTCTGAGAAGAGAAATGTTAGAATAGAGTGTAAGAAGAAATGTTTCACTTGCCCACTTCATCTCATCCTAAGCAATACAGTTCAGTGCTAACACAGATTCCCCCAGCCTGTGATTTCTATGTGGAGAAGAGGGACTCCAATGAGCACCTGGGTTTCCT
>NW_004955403.1:49433364-49437667 GCF_000276665.1 Chinchilla lanigera
AAAAAAAAAAAAAAAAAAAAAAAAAGAGAGACTTTGTCTTTCTCATCCTAACCTAAACACTGAAGGGGTCAGCAAATTAGCCCGGTGGCAAATAGGACCAGAGGGAAGCACAGGGACTCATAGCAGCTACAGTGTGGAACTCAACAAAGGATCCAAGTTTCTACTGTCTGTGGACTTCACTTGAGGCTCCCCCACAAACCTCACAAGGCACATTGCCTACTGTCCTTCACAGCTACGTCACCTGCCCACATCCTGTACCCTTCTTCCCCATACCTGGCAGCCTTGCACAGAAAGTGAAGCTGGTTCAACTTGGCAGGACTGAGAAGCCATTTAACCTTAAATATCTCAGAGAGAATAAACAGAAGATTCTCAAAACCCATGTGAGAAATTCAGAGATTCTCATAGATCAATCCAGAGACGATTACACAGAGACATATTATAATTAAATTATCAAATTTTGAAATCAGGAAGAAAGAAGCGTTCATTACATGCAAGGGAAATTCCATAAGGCTATCAGCATATTTCTCAGCAGAATACTTGCAGGCCAGGAGAAAGTGGGATGATAGATTCAAAGTGTTGAAAGAAAAAAACTTGCCAACCAAGATTACTACAACTGGTGATGATTTTTCAAAATTGAGAGAGTTAGAGGCATTTCCAGGCAAAGTTGTGGGAGTTATACAGCACCAGATTTGACTTATAAGAAATGCTAAGGAAATTCTTCAGGTTGAAATGAAGACACAATTAGAAGCAGGAAAGCACATGAAAGTATAAAATGTCCTCATAAAAGTGAGTACAGTATGTGGTCAAATTCAGAATATGGTACTTTTATACCGTGATGGTGGTATATAAGTCACTTTTTTTTAGTATAAAAATTAAAGACAAAATTGTTAAAATAACTGCAGCCACAACAATTTGTTAGAGGATACAAAAACTTTAAATACTGACAGTAGCATAAAATGTGTGTATGGAGGAGTAGAAAGGTAGAATTTTTGTGTGCAATTGAAGTTAAATTGTTTTTTTTTGTTTTTTTTTTTTGGTTTTTCTCCGGTACCGGGAACCGAACTCACTACCTTGCGCTTGCCAGGCAGGCGCTTTGCCGCTGAGCTAAATCCCCAGCCCCTGAAGTTAAATTGTTACCAACTCAAAATACCATACAAACCATAGTATGCTTACACAAGCCTCAGAGTAACCACAAAGTAAAAACCTTTAATAGATGCACAGAAGGAAGAGAGAAAGGAAGCAAAGAACATCACAAAACATCATCAAAACAATAAGAGAGGAATAATGGCAAAAAGGAACTATACAAGTCATAAAACAATACACAAAATGGTAATATTAAGTTCTTATCAATTAATAAATTCTTTAATAAAATAACAATGGTAACATAATGTTTTAATATATGCTAATGTAATGTCTACAAAGGGATTTAAGGACACAGTTTAAAATGAAGTGATGAAAAAGATATCCCATGTAAGTGGTAACCAAGAGAGCCGAGGTAGCTATGCTTATACAGACCAAATAGACTTTCTCTGGTGATTCATGCACGGAGATACACATCGGTACTTATCAACAGCTTATCCTTTTTTTTAATTACTCAGTAGAAAGGTACCACACTTTGCTCAAAAATTTACCCACTGAAGAATAAGTGAAATTGAGGTAGTTCTGCATCTATTTCCAGTTTTCTGAGTGTTTTCACAACAGTATGTTGAATTTTGTGAAATGATTTTCTGTACCACTTGATGCAATCATATGATTTTTTTTATCATGATCTGGTTTAGGGTTATTAGAAATACAGCTGCTATAAATATTGTGGTACAAGTTTTTATGTAATCATAAGTTTTCAGTTCCCTGGAATATATTCCCAGGGATGTAATTGTCGTGTTGTGTAACAGCTACATATAAAGATTTTTAAGCAATTGCCAATGTTTTCTAAAGTGTCTGTGTCATGTTGCACTGCCAACACCAGGGTATGAATGACTCAGACTGTTCACACCCTTGCTAGCATACAGATTGTCATTGTTTTTTATTTTAACCTTCTGATAGTTGTGTAGTGATAACTAACGTGGTTTTAATTTGTATTTTCCTAGTGGTAATGACACTGAACATCTTTTGTGGGCTTATTTGCCATCTGTTTATCCTTTTCAGTAAAATGTCTGTTCATGTCTTTTGTTCACGTTTTAATTGGACTGTCTGAATTTTTAAATGTTGAGTTTTATACACATTCTAGATGCCAGCTTGGTATGTGGATTGCAGATGTTTTCTCCGAGTGAATAGCTTATTTTTCATCCTCATAACGGGGCGTTTTGCACAGCTAACATTTCTTACACTTTGATAAAGCCCAGCGTATTCATTTTTCATTTTGTGGATAGCAGTTTGGTGTCGATTCTTGTAAAGACTTAGATACTTTAAAACATCAATGCTTTATAGTATTATACTTTGAATTTATGTTTGTAATCATTGTTTGTTAATTTTTGGGTAAGGTGTGAGATTATATGAAGGTTTGACCTTTGCTTATGGATGTTTGGTTCGTCTTGTATCATTGCTGAAAAAGATCACCTTTCCTACATAGAACTGCTTTTGCATTTTTGTCAAAAGTCAGTTGGGCGTATCTGTATGGGTCTGCTTCTCACATCTCCACTCTGTTCCACCCAGCTGCGCTTCTATCCTTCTGCCAATTCACAAGTCTTGAAGGCTATCACTATACAATAAATCTTGAAATTAAGCTTGACCTTTCAAGCTTCTTCTCTAAATTTTTCAAGCTATTCTACAACTTTTGTTTTTCCATATAAATTTTTAAATGGTCTCACCTGAAACTATTAAAATAATGCTAGATTTTGATAGGGATTGTGTTCTATTTATGTAACTATTTGGGGCAAACTGACAATTTTACTATGTCATGTCCATGAACACGCTCTCTCCATTTGTTTAGACCTGCTTTGAGTTCTTTCAACATTTTGTAGCGTTTGGTATACAAACACTGTACATGGTTAGATGCACACATCCATTTTGTTTTTTAAGCAACTGTAAATAGTACTAAATTTTTAACCTTTCAGTCCATATGTTCGTTGTAGTACATAAATATATAATTGATGTTTTATTCATTTTATATCTTAGACCTTGCCAAAATCACTTATTCTAGAAGCTTTAAATGAATATGTTTCTTGGAGTTTTCAACATAGATCTCACACCATGTACAAAGCAACAGTTTTAATTTTCTTTCTGATTTATTTGTCCTTTTTCTCCTTTTCTCACCTTACTGAACTGGCCAGGACTCCCTGCAGGTAGGTTGAATAATAGTGTTGACAGTGTATATCTTGCTTTGTTTCTAATATTAGAGAAAAAGCATTTACTCTTTCACTATTGTGTTTAATATTTCCTGCAGGTTTGTTTTAGATGTTCTATAACAAGTTGAGAGAGTTCTCTATCTGTTCCCAGTTTTCTGAGTGTATTTATGACCGTGCATTGATTTTGTTAAATTATTTTCTCCACCATTTGATGCAACCATATGATTTTTGTTCTTCATCATGGTAACAGTATGAATTGCACTGCTTTTCAAATATTAAGCAAACTAGCCAGGTGTGGTGGTACACGCCTGTAATCCCAGAACTCGGGAGGCTGAGGCAGGAGGATCATTGTGAGCTTGATGCCAGCCTGGGCTACAAAGTGAGCTCAAGGCCAGTCTGAACTGCATAGTGAGACCCTGTCTCAAAAAGACAAAAAAAAACAAATACCTGAATATTAAGCAAACTTTGCATGTTTGGAATAAATCTTTTGGTAATGATATACAATTCTTTAAAAATATATGGCTGAATTCTTTTTGCTATTATTTTGTTAAGAATTTTTACATTATATTTATGTGGATATTAGACTGCTGTTTTTATTTTTTAACTATCCTCAGTTTTAGCACCAGGATAATGCTAGCTTCATAATTGGTAGTAGTATAACCTTCTCTAGTTTCTGGAAGAGACTGCGTGGGTTTGTTAGTCCTTCTTTCAGGGAAACCACCTGCACATAGAGATTTCTTTTTAGGAAATTTTAAAATAATGAATTTGAGTTCCTTAATAGTTCTATGGATATTTAAATTATCTAGTTGTTGTATCTTTCAGATTTTGTTTATTCTTTCAGGTTGTTATACTAGGGAGGCAATACTATGTTTACACATGTGAGTCTGATTTATTTCACTTATGAGTATGGTCTCTAGTTGTATCCATTTACCTATAAAAGCCTCTAGTTTATCATTCTTTATGGCTGAGTAAAACTCCATTGTATAAAAATACCACATCTTTTTTTATCCACTCCACAG
>NW_004955403.1:49438576-49467893 GCF_000276665.1 Chinchilla lanigera
CCCCTATAACAACCATTGTTAATTCCTATCGTTTTGTTTTGAAATCCTGTATCATTTTTGTTTTTGTGTTGTTTTGTTTTTGTCTTCATTGTTGTTACTTTGTTAGTGTTTTCTTCTCTTTTTAAAATTTTTATTTTAAAGAAAATAGTACAAAAAAAAGAACAATAGCAAAATACAAACAAAACACAGCAAGGACATTAAAAATGATATGGGGTTTCAAACCAAATGATAGAAATTAACAGTGGTTGTTATATTACATACTGGTATCTTCAATGAAGTAAAATAAAAAAAATTATCTATTTGTGATAATTTCTGAGAAATTAAGTCTTGGAAATTTCATCTAAGTTGTCACATTGATGTGGATAGCTCACCTCGCTGCATTCTCTCCCACTTCTGTTGGCAGTCTGATATTATATACCATTTCTTTTCTGGTATTTGAAACTTAGGTATACTCTCCTTTTCCTTTCTCAGGCTTGCTACACGCTTGTCAATTTTATTGACCTTTTCAAAGAAGCAGACTTCTCTGTCATTGATTTTCTCTCTTTAATTTCAATGATTTCCACTCTTATTTTTAAAATTCTCTTCCTTCTTGATTTGGGTTTATTTTGCTCCTCTTTTCCTAGTTTCTTGAAGTGGGAGCTCAGGTTATTTATATGAGACTCTTCCTTTTTGAAAAATGTAAGAATGTAGTATGAAAAGTTTCTGTTATAGCACTGTTACCAGTATCCCACAAACTTCTGATATCTTGTATTTTCATTCAGTTAAATGTATTTTTTATTTCTAATAAGAGTTCTTTAGTCTATGGACTGTTTAGAAATGTGTTGCTTAGTTTCATAGTATCCGGCATTTTTCTTGTTACCTTTTTGTTATTGATTTCTTGTTTGAGTCTGTTTTGCTCAGAACTCACATAGGTGATTTAAGTTCTATTACACTTGCTAATGTTTCTTTTATGGATCAAAGTAAGGTTCATTTATATATATATAGTCTATTAGCACTTGACAAAAACGTATATTCTTTTTAATTTTTATTTTAAAGAGAAAAAATAAAAATAACAATAAAACAGAATTTCAAAACAGGTAGTAGGAGAGCTACAATAATTAATTAATTGCATACTGTTGTCTTTGTATTAGTTATTCAGAGTACAAGATATAGGAATGATATCTCTTCCAAACAATATTGGCACAAACCTTTACATTCTGCTACTGTTGGGCCAAATGTTCTACAAATGTCAATTTGACTTTGCTGTTCATAGTGTTATAAAGTTCCATATGCTCGTTGGTTTTGTGTGTAGATGTTCTGTTAATTGCTGAGACAGAAAGAGAGGAAAGAAATGCTGAAATCTCAAAGTATAACTGTGGGTCTTTCTATTTCTCTTTTCAGTTCTGTCAGAGTTTGCATCACATGCTTTGCAGCTCTGTTTTTCAACACATGTATACATTCAGGGCTGCAATGTCTTCTTGCGGATATTTTTACCATAGCAATTTCCATACCGTCAAGTCTACTTTGTTTGATATTAACATGATGCTTTTTCTTTCCTTTAATATTTATATGATATACATTTTTCCATCATTTTCTTTCAATCCACATATGTCACTATTAGTAATATTAGCCTCCTTGTAGATAGAATGTAGTTTAGTAGCAGTTTTAAAATGCATTTTGCCAATATCTATGTTTTAATTGATGTATTTAGACCACCTACATTTAATGTAAATATTGACATGTGAAGGCTTAAGTCTATCTTATTTACTTTGCTTCTCTGTTTTTGCTTTTATTGTTGATATTGTTTTTTTTTTTTTTTACCTTCCATATTTTCATTGATCTGTGGTACTTGAGTGTTTCTCTTTGTATACTTCTTTGGTGATTATAATTAGAACATCACATCTATGTAATTTAGTGATGTATACCAGAATAAACATTTGCCAGTTTGAGTGAAGTATAGAAACTTTACCTTTCTTTATGTCCATTTACCCTCCTACACTTTTAATTTTGTCTTAAATAACTCCTCTTTATACATTAAGAATCACAATGTTATAACTTTTTCTTCATAAAGTAGAATACTCATGAGGAGAGGAAATGTCCACTGTATTTGTTTATATGTTTGCTTATACTGTTATTTCTTCCTTTCTGATGTTTCAAGGTTCTTCCTGTTACCATTTTATCCCTGCATACAGAAGTTCTTTTAACCATTACTTTAGGGTGTTGATTTTGTCATCATTCAAGGACATTTTCATTCAAGGAATTCGGGTTGCCAGTTAAAGTCTAGATTCCCCAGTAACCCTTTGTTGACATGGGTGGGTGTGTGGTCGTTTTTTTTTCTGTAGTATTTCATTGAAGAGGAGAAGTTATTGTCTACATGGTTTCTATCTTGGTTGGCCTGTCCCTATCTAGGTCCTATGGCTATAGAGACCTGGATTTATTTGGAAGCATTTTTGTCTATACCTGAATTTCTGCACTGCTGGTCTCTTTAGCTCCAATTATGAGCTATATGTGGAAAAAACCCTTAGAGAATCTGTCACTGGGCCATTCCGCAAGTCTCAAGGTGTGCAGCCCACTTGCTTTCTTCTCTCAACCTTTCAGAATGTTCTGATGTTTAGTGTACTTGTAACGTCCAGAATTTTTAGGTGTATTAGTGGAAGAACAAGTTAAAGTATATCTGATGCATTTTTCTAGGAGTAGAATTTGCTCATCACATTTTTAAAGCACCCTTGGTTGGTACTGTCTTCGTCAGGAGTGCCGTATGATATGGTGGTTCAGAAAGGAGATTTTAAGCCAAGTTAATCAACTTTCACAGCTTACACTTGTATGATCTTGGCTCTAAGCCTCAGTTTCTTCATCTGGAGAGCTGTACTTGCTTCAGAGCTGGCTTGCTAGTATGTGTGAGGGTAGCAGAGATTGCACACACACACATTTAGCATGGCATGTAGTACTGTGAACCAGAGATATGGCAAACATGGTTGAGGAAGAAAAACTCTTCACCTATTTAATTGTACATAATTTTAATTTAAAGGACACACGTGGCTATTGGCTGTTGTATTGGACAGCATGGATTTATGTTGTTGTAGACAAAGACTGCAGTAATCCTCACTGGGTTATGGCCAAGTAAAATAATTTGGAGACCTGCTTTGAAGAGTGTAGTATATGACACAGAGTGATATTTGTAGTCAATATAATAACACAGGATGCTTTGGATACAGATCAAGAAAGCTCCCTCTCTGAATGTGAGTCCCAATTTTTATGGGCACATTATTCCTCAAACTTTTTGAAGAAATTGAAAGGGAATCAATGCTCCCAAAGCCATTCCTGGAAGGAAGTATTATTCTGATACCAAAATCACAGAAGGACCCAACCAAAAAAGAGAACTACAGGCCAATCTCCCTAATAAACATAGATACAAAAATCCTCAATAAGACACTGGCAAACAGAGTGCAGGAAATCATCAAGAAGATTATGCACCATGACCAAGTAGGATTCATCCCAGAGATGCAAGGATGGTTCAACATATGCAAATCATTAAATGTAATTCACCATAACAGAGCCAAAGACAAAGATCACACAATCATCTCAATAGACAGAGAAAAAGCATTTGATGAAGTCCAACAGCCATTCATGATTGAAAAAGCCCCACAGAAAATTGAAATAGATGGTTTTTATTTCAATCTGATAGAAGCCATCTATGACAAATCATCAGCTAACAACATACTGACGGGTCAAAAACTAAAAGCTTTCACTCTAAAATCAGGAATCAAGGATGTCCATTAGCACCACTCCTATTCAATGTAGAAACATTAGCCAGAGCAATTAAAAAATAAAAAGAATAAAAATAGGAAAGGAAAAAGTTAAATTATTATTATTTGCAGGTGACATAATGCTCTACATAGAAGACCCCAAAAACTCCACCAAAAGACTTCTAGATTTAATAACCAAATTCAGTCACATAGCTGAATACAAAGTAAACACTCAAGAATCAATAGATTCCTGTACACAACTAATAAACTCACTAAAAGAAATTAGCGAAACAACAGCATTCACAATAGCATCCAAAAAAAATGAAATACCTAGGAATCATTCTAACAAAGGAAGTAAAATATCTCTACATTGAAAACTATAGTACTCTGAAAATGGAGATAAAGAGGATATCAGAAAATGTCAAGATATTCCTTGTTCTTGGCTAAGAAGAACCACCATAGAGAAAATGGCCATATTCCCAAAATTACTATAGAGGTATAAAGCAATCCTGATCAAAATACCATTACTGTACCTAACAGGACTAGAGAAAACATTCCTGAAACTTATTTGGAAACCAAAGGACCTAGAAGAGCGAAAACAGCTCTGGGCCACAAAGACCAGGCAGGGAACATCATAATTCCTGACTTGAAATTATACTACAGAGCTACTGTGATAAAAGCAGCATGGTACTGGCAAAAAAGAGGATCAGTGGAACACATTAGAAGATGCAGAAACAACTCCAAACAAACTGAGCCACCTCATCTTTGATAAAGGGACCGAACTCATTCACTGGAAGAAGGATATCCTTTTTAATAAATGGTGCTGGAAAATCTGGCTTTCTATATGCCAAAGACTAAAACTAGACCCAAGACTATGACTATGCACTAAACTAAAATCAAAACAGATCAAAGATCTAAATACTAAAACAGAAACACTAGATCTGTTAGAAGGGAGAATAGGTAAAACTCTTGAAGACATAGGTGTAGGCAAAGACTTCATGAACAAAACCCTAATTGCACAGGAAATATTACAAAGAATCAACAACTGGGATCTTGTCATATGGAAAAGTTTTTGCACAGCGAAAGAAATCACCAACAGTGAAAAGACAGCCCAAAGAGTGGGAAAAAAATCTTAGCCAGTTGTTCCTGAGACAAAGGACTCATCTCTAGCACATATAAAGAATTGAAAAAAATCAGACACCTCCCCAATTTAAAGACCCAATTTAAAAATGGGCATCTGAGATGAATATACATACTTCTCAAAAGTACAAATGGCAAATAAATATATGAGAAAATGTTCAACACCACTGCTCATTCAAGAGTTACAAATTAAAACAATGTTGAAATTCTATCTCACTCAGAAAGAATGGCTATTTTCAAGAAATCAACTAATGACTAATGCTGACAGGGCTGTGGGGAAAAAGGAACTCTTTTCCACTGTTGGTGGGAGTGCAGACTGGTGCAACCACTGTGGAAATTAGTGTGGAGATTCCTCAGAAAACTAGGACTAGTGGTTCCATCCAGCTATTCCACTTCTTGGTTTGTTACTAAAAGAATTAAAACCATCAGACCACAGGGATATATGTGCACCCATGTTTACAGCAGCACAGTTTGCAGTAGCTAAATCTTGGAAATAGCCCAAATGCCCAACAACTGAGGAGTGGATAAAAAAAGACTTTTAAAAAATATACAGTGGAGTACTACTCAGCCATAAAGAAGGATAAACTTGAGACATTTATAGACAATTGGATGGACCTTAAGACCATACTCTCAAGTGAAATAAATCAGACACACTTGTGTAAATATTGCATTGTTTCTCTGACATGAGAAACTTAAAGTGTAAATAAGAACCAAAATATATAATAGATAGTGTGAAATAGGAAGAAACTGTTCAAAAGGAAGAATTAGGGAGTGGGGAGGGGGAAAGGAAGGGAGGGAAAAATGAGAAAGGAAGGATAAAATGGAAACAAAGCTTTGTAAATAAGGAGGGGAAGAGGGGTTGAAGGGAGGGGAAGGGAATGGGAAAAGAAGAGGAATCAAGATATATCAAGTATAGGTACAAATTCGCTATGATGTGATCATTATGTATATGTATGTCTAAATTGCACCAATGAAATTAATACAAATTTTTTATAAGCACGAACTGCAGAACAAACACTAACAAGAAATGAATGAAATGGGGGGGGGGAGGTGCCAAGAAACAAACGTAGCAGCCAGCTTCCTCCAAAGTGCGCTTCTCTCTGTTACGCACACTCAAGCGGCCACGTGGCGCAGCGCTCGCCTTCCACACCGCCCCTGCTCAGCAGCCCTGAACGGTGCCTTGGGTGCTGGGGCCCAGGCAGAGGCAGTGAGCGCCACGGCACCCGGAGCATCACTTCGCAGAATTCACTCAAGACGCACTGCCCGTGGGAACGTGCTCTGAGGAAGAGCTAGGCCCTGGGGAGCCCTGTCTTTGGCTCCTCTCAAAGAATTAGCAAAAGCAGAGACATTTCACGGCAGGTTGTTCCTCCATGAACGGTGTGGATTCCATGAAGCAAAAGAACCTTCCCTCCACCTTAGAAATGGGAGGACACAGGCCAGTTCCAGGAAGGCTGGGACAGGTCAGGTGGCCTGAGTCTGTACAACGTTTGTGCCACCAGCTATCCATGTGGCACCCAGAAGCTCACCTCCCTTCTTCCTATCAAAGGACCATGACAGACGTCCAAGAGTCCCCCCAGGGAACCATAATTATGGCTTACACCTGACATTTGTGTGCACTGGGGAATTTAAGGAGTCAGTCCCTTCCCAATACAAATTACAATGATAGTCGGAGAGATGAGGAGGCAGGGATGCAAAACAGATAAGGCCTCACAATAAGAGAAGATTGTGGCAGACCTGGAAACAAAACCGAAAGCTCTTACTTCATACTACATTACTCCGAGCTTATTTGAAAGAAAACAGCATCTAATGAGCACTATTTTCCTTTCTTCCGTGCCCCTCCTTGCCCACCCTAACACCTGTTATAGCATCCCTTATTTGTATATGGCTGGAGGGAGAGGGAGAGGGAGAGAGAGAGAGGGAGGGAGGGAGAGAGGGAGAGAGAGAATGAACCAGGACAAAAGAGGTGGGAGCAAGAAAAAGTAAAGGCAGGAAGGATGCTTACTAGTGTCCATCTTTTTGAAACAAAGGCACTTAAGAGTCTGCAAAAACCAGCACCCGGGCAGCACTGTGAACACAGCGAGTGTGGACAGAGAAAAGTAACGTGGTCCAGGCAGCGCAGGTGTAGGCGTGGGAATAAGGCCAACTGCAGTTCTGATCTCAGCCCATTTGCATCTCAGCTGGGAAGCCTCGGTCAAAGCAGCCTCTGTGAACTCGATTTTCTCATCTCAGAACAGAAGGTCTCGATACCAACATCGCAGGGTTCTGGTGAGGAATAAATGGAGGGGCGTGCACAGCACAGCTGTCCCAAATAAGAACTCGAAGAGAAATTGATTACCTCTCACTAGAACTCAGCTAGAACTCCCGCCGTTAACAATACACTGTCTCCCCTACTGCTTCCCTCCTCCCCTACCGCCAGCCGCTCCCTCAAGCCCTCTAATTAGCTAAATAAAGAGTGCAGACAGGGCCTATGTGAACAATGATTTCTGAGCCAAGCAAATTCCCCAGGGGAGTGAAGAGAACCACATGGCCAATTACTATGGCGTCGTTTCATTTCCTCCGAGTGACTTACACCCAGAGACAGTCACTTAAATCCTAATCACAGGAGAGCAAGTGGAAAGCGTGTTAAATGAGCCCATCTTTATTCCTGGAAGAGAAGATAGCAAGGTTCTCTGATCCATGAGCATGCTTGCCTCTTAATCATCTACGGAAAGAGGGCGGCACATCAGATTCCAATGACATCAGGCCTTGTTTTTAGGAACCAGCCAGCAGATCTACAGCGTGGAGCTGAATTCACCTCGTAACAAGGTACCTGCTCCATCCTCTCAGTATTCACTTTTTGGAACTTAAGTACTGTGTCAAGCATGATGCCTGCATATGCTGCAATTAAACCGTAGGCATCTGAACCTGGCTGTACGTTCAGGGCCATGGCCCTCCCTGTGCCTACACTGCGAGGAGAGAGCCCCCCACCGTTTTTCAGGAAACAGAATCTTGCTAAGTTGTCCAAGCTGTTCTTGAATTAGTGAGTCTCCTGCCTCAGTCTCCCAAGCACACTGAGTACTGAGATCACGGGCAATCACCACTATACTTGGCAGGGAAGCTCCCATTTTCCTGCTATTTTATGGAGACTTCTTCTCTGAGGCTTCTGGGAATCACCCCTTCTTGTTCCTAGCTTGTTTTCTTCTTTCCAACTGTAGCCTCTGTCTCTCTTTTCCTTCCTTTCTTTAACCATTCTTTCATGTAATACTGAAGAGGGGAAAGCTTGGCTGTTTTACAAAACGAGAAGGGCAGGAAGGGAGGAGATGGATTTCCCACAAAGTCTAACTCTGCCTTTCTTCATTTTCTACCAAATAACCACAAGCACTTCTCTCTAGTCATGCTAGGCTCCCTCATCTCTGCATGGCCATATTTACCTGTCAATCATTCTTGTCAAAGTTTCCCAATTGCTCTTGCCTGCCTCCTCCTTCTTCCCTTCATCGCAGATCAAGGGTCCCATTCCCCCCAAAGTCTGGTTAGTTACTTCAGCCCTGCTGCTTCTTTAGAAAAGTCAGGTTGAATTTGTCAGGCTGTTAATTCAGACTCTTTATCTTGATTTAGTGATCACAAGGGACCAAATCTTCCATTTCTCTAGAAATCTACAGAGGTGTTCTAGGACAGTGCTAGCACACTGTTGGTTGCCTATTTGATACCTGCTTAAAACAGAAAACCCACTTCTGAGTGCAGCTCACAGGGTCTGCACGCGGGCAAGAGTTCCATTTCTTGATTACCCCAGGATTCCAGGCAGTGAGGGCCCTGGCCATGCCAGAAGCACACTGTGTCCACTGAGGGAGAAGAGGGCCAGCTCCCAGACAGGCCGACATCAGTCTCCTAGGGGACCAGGCAGCAAGGTGCACCCTGGTTAGTGAGCATGTCTTCCCATCAAGGCTCAAGGCAGGCCAACGTTCTGTGCCTTCCCTCTGAATGTGTCTTTTATTCTCTTGAGAAAATAATGTGAAGAATGCTAAAACAACTAAGTTCTCTTGCACAGTCTCTCAGATCTATGTGCAATTGGTAGTTGGATGTTTCCATGTACGATACTCAGGGACCCAGGCCCCTCCCACCTGTGGCTTTGCTGCCCCCAAAGGCCTTGGATGGATCTGCATCCAGGATGCACAGCAGGCTAACGTCTGATTTCCATTGCTCCAGCTACTTTTGCTTTCTTGGGTCCCTTCTGCCATGCAGAGTATTCAAAATTACATTTTAGAACTCTGTTTAAATAAAGATTAATATGTTATGTACTGATGCATTTTCTTTGACCTACAAGCTTATTTTTATTCTGTTTTCAAAGAAATTAAAACATTCCCCTTAGGCTTTAACAGTATTGTGGTTGGTAAAAATGTATTTCTTTGGTCTGTGCTGTTCTCGCCCTGGTCTGACTGAAGCCAATACCCTTGGTGCCCGTTCATACTGTAGTGCTCTGCCATCTTGGTACATGCACACCAGCCTCCCCAGAGAGATGCCAAGGTCTTGGGCATTTTGTTAGCTATGTAACATATCACACCATGCCTTGTCTAGAGCTGGGACTCTGCCTACTGATGACAGAGCTATATTTGGCTACTAAACCTCTGTTTCCTCTTCTGTATAGTGGAGTGGAAGAACCGAATCTCCTTCAAGCACAGCAATTAGCATAGCTCTTGGTGCATAATAAGAATTAAATAGTTAATCTTCTACCATTATGATTTAATACAACAATGACTCATATTTAAAGAATACTTAGGTTTTCTAAGAACTGCCACAGAAGGGTACCATGCTATAATTTTCATGTCCTATTCCAACCAGAACTTCTCTGTGGAAAATGCTGAAGTTTAACGGAAATGTTTTGAAAAAAGGCAGATGTGTATATCTGGTAATCTGAACTACTTTGAAGATAACAATATGCAATATAAGGACCATTGTTAATTTCCTATCATCTTGTTTTGAAATTTTGTATCGTTTAAAAATTTTTTTATTCTCTTTAAAAAAATTAAAAAGGCAGATGTGGATGTAAGTTGCAAGTCATCATTCACCAATGGAAGACACACATGTTTAGTTTCTGCAAGTGTCTTGCCGTTCAGGCTGTGTAGCAGAATAACTTAGACTAGGGTTTCATAAGCAACAGCAATTTATTTGTCACAGCTGTGGATGCTGGGAAATCCAAGAGTAAGGTGATGATCTGGTGTCTAATGAGCTTCTGCTTTCTGGTCATAGGTGACAGTTTCTAGCCGCATCCTTATGAGGTGGGGGGGGCAGCAGTCTGTGGTCTCTCATGAGGGCACTAATTCCAAGCACCAGGGCTCCATCTTCATGACCCAATCACCTCCCGAAGGGCTTCCTTCCTAACATAATCATTGATGATTAGATTTTCACAGTATAGATTCTGAGGGAGGCATAAACATTCAGAGCACAGAACTGAAATTCTGTCTTCTCTTCCATAACATCAAATGATAAAAGCACTTGCTGCACAGATACTAAATACTTTCCACTCTATGTCCATTGGCAGGCTATCTCTTTCTTGTTTGGTTTTTGTGACACTAGGGATCAAATCCAGGACCCTCCAGATGCTAGGCAAGTGCTGTATATTATGGAAGTGGAATATTATGACCAGACCATCTCTCTCTCGTTAAGAAAGATTAGTGTTGGAAATGTCTCCTACTCATCTGTGATCACTAAAACCTCAGATTCTCATTAGAGACCAAATTTGGTATTAAGCTCAAGGATGCTAGCTTCTTCTCTTTCTCCTATCCCTATTAAAAACACTGCCTGGACAGGGTAACACCTAAGTAACACTTCAACAGAAATGTGCTCCAGGGTGAGCTCTGTCAGCAGGGGTAGGTGAGAGGACTTGAGGATGCAGCACCAGAGGCAAAAGGCCTGGGACCTTAGGTATTGACCTTGTTTCTGCTTGTTTTTCCTGTGACATGGACATTGCCACAGTATGGCAAAATTCCCTTGATTTTAGAGGCTTACCCTCCCTGCAGAACTTCTCTCTATTAAATGAACTCACAGGGTCAGTATCTTAATTCCTTGAAGTCTTTGTGATCAGCGGTCTGACATTTAATTGGCCTCAACATTAAAAGCAATAATCATGCCTGGATCCTGGAGATGGAACTACAAGATTTAACATTTGCCCTGCTGAGTTTTGGTCTTACTTTGGTCTCATCTCTCCGGTCTCTGCCTCCACTCCTCTCTTTTTGGAACAGGAATACTTACCCTGTGCCATTCTATTTTAGGAGTATGTAACTTGGTTTTTTAAAAAAATTATTTTTACAGGGGCTTCTCACTAAGAATTTGCCTTGAGTCTCAGAGAGATTTTGGATTTACCTTTTGAGCGATGCTGGAGCTGTTTAGACCCTATGGACCCTTGAAGATAGACTGAATCATTTTGATTAATGGGGTGAGATAAACCTTTGGGGCATGGAGTGGAATATTATGATTTATTGTGTCCTCCAAAGGGTCATGTGTTCAGAGCTGGGGCTTTTGGAAGGGATCAGGAGTTCATAGTGAAAAGGCTACTTAAGAGGTGGGACCTGTTTGAAGGGAGTAGCTTATGGGCTATGATCTTGGGGACTGAATCTGGTCCCTTGTCCCTTCCTCCCTGGTTCTTTCTTTGTCTCTCTACTTCCTGGCTGCCTTGTTCCACCATGCCCTTCCATCATGATGCTTCTGAAAGCAACAGACCATGGACTGAGACCTTTAAAACATTGAGCCAAAATAAATCTTTCCTCTTTTAAGTTATTTGTCTCAGGTACTTTGTCACAGTGACAAAAAGCCAACTAGCACAAATTCACAGTCATTTGCTAGAGGCACATGATAACCACTTACAGGGCATCCTGGATAAAACCTCCGGACCTGATTCCAATCCTGTTTTTCCCAGATGTAAGCTCTAGGAGCTGAATCACTTACTTTTAGGATTCTCAATGTCTTTCTTATAATCTGAATAATATCGGTGTCCACCCTTATAGGGTTGCAATGCACGAGGTCATAGTATGTAACAAGCACACACTGCCTGGCATATAATAACAATGCAAAAGTGTCGTGTCTCACTACAGCAGAGCAACATGAGGTAAATGACTGCTGGATTCTGGGATACAATCCAGAGACAGTGGTACCTTCCAGCTGCCACCTGAATGGAGCTGAACCATTATGCACAAGGACCAGTATAGCCACCTGGTGCCTGCCTACCTTACTCCTCCACCCCAGTCAGCCTTGTCTGCTGACCACCTTACCCCCAGTAAAACCAGAGTCTGGATAAGACAACTGGTATAAGAGCACATAAAGAGAGAAGAAAATGTAGAACTGATAAAATATGGTCACAAAACAAGGTAGACTCAAGTGTCTACTGTATATGTGTTCTGCATTTATAACACAGAGCTGCCCTCTGAAAGGAACCATCAGAAAATAAGAGTTTCTGAGGGAGTTTTTAAAAAGTAAGAAAACAAAGCACTATGTACATTTCTTAAAGACCACTGCAAACATTCTAATTCATCCCATGTTTAATTTTAATAACTATGTCATTTAATGAAATATTCATTGGCACTTAAACTTATTATAAATTTGTCCATGGGGGAAAATTTGTTAGGAAAAAGATAGATGACTGAATAAATGGGAAAAAGGAAAGCAACAACAAATCAGTAATGGACAATGTGATAAAATGCTTAATCACTGTCATGGTTTATATGTAGATGTCTCCCCAAAGCCTCATGCAGTTTTAGATGTTTTTTTTTTCAGAGGTGGCTGAATCTAGAGTGTGTGAAGGGTGTGTGATTAGTAAATCACTCCACTGATCGATTTGGTATAGTTCTGGCTGGGTAAGGGTGTGAGCGCTTCACCTGCTCTAGGGTGTGTAGCCTACACATAATATACAGGACAGGAGTCTCATCTCTCCCTCTTGTTGCTTTTGCTGTCTTCTGTGGCCATGAACAGTTGCCCCTCTGCCATGTGCCACACTGCCTTGGAGCCAGCCACTTATAGACTGAAACCTCTACAAACTGTGAGCTAAATAAACCTTTCTTCCTTTAACTTTGGGTGTCAGATATTTTGTTCCAGCAATGAGAAAAATAACTAAGACAATCACACATCACAGAAATGCAGCTAGAGGTTACCTAATCTTTCAGTCTATGGCTAAAAACTGTGGGACCCTCCCTCCACTTGGAGTTTATTACAAAGAAAGGCAAAGAAGCAGAGATGGGGCTCAGAAGAACAGCCGAACACAGAATCAATCATTAATTGTCCTGGGAAAAGATCAGCAGTTCCATAGCATGTCACTTACAGGCAACCTCACGTGCTTCTAGTAAGTTTCCACCAAACAATACCGAAAATGGTGAGATGAGAGGCAAAGTAGCCAAGAAGAAACTGATTCATTAAAGAAATAGTAGCTCTACATTTTTAAATGTTTAGAGTGCATGTTGGGTGGATTGGCGTGGTTCAGGGAGAAGGAAGATCAGATGTGTGAAGGAAGCATCAAGCACATGTGAAAGTAACTGTGCCCCTGAGCCTCTAACAGACTCAAGTCTGCGACCTGTATCAGAACAACTAAGGATTCACATGGCCGGAGAAAGGCAGGGTTCTAGGGGAAGGACTAAGAATCTATACATTTAATAAACTTCCTAGGTAACTCTTTTGCTCACCACAGTTTGAGAGCTGCCCTATTTGTACCTCCTGTTCAGAACTATCCCTTGCAGACACTAAGAGCCTGCTCCTATGTAGGTGCCCAACAGAGAAAGCAGAAGGCTTGGTAGACACACAAGACCGAAATCATTAGCAAAAGATGCTTCATGGCTTATTCCATCTGCACATGTACCTGCCCTAGAACCTTGGCGGCAGCTCTGGTTGCCCTTATTTTAAAGAACAGAGAGGAAATAGGTTGTGATACTGTCACATACCCCAAGATCTTGTTCTCCCCAAACTGATATGAAGCCTTGTTTTCTTCTGCTATTTTTAGAACCCCAAAGGTTGTCATCAGGACACTCGTTGTTGTAGGGATATGTGTCCCAGATGACACACATTCAGACCACAGCAAAACAATCATGAGAACATGACACCTGGGAACCAGATGATATTCTTTAACACACACACACAAAAAGAGGAGAATTAACAGGAACTAAAATGAAAGATGGATTTTGTGGGAGGGACAACAGAGTTGGGCTTTCTCATCAGTTGTGGCTTCAGCAAGAGTGTGCAGATATGATCATTTATTTAAGGGATTAACCAAGAAATAAGCTGTTCTACCCACAGCCATCTCAGCTGCCAACACCCAAATTATTTTCCTACTCTGAAATGATCCCAGGAAAAGGATGATGTAGGTTCTGCCATGATTCCTTTTGGACTGTGTGTTAACTCTTTCAGGATATGAACATCATTCCTTCAGCCTATAGAATGGGTCTGGCTTGTTAGACCAGCCTCCCAGAAAAAGTCAGAGCCCCTCCAAAGATGTGTGTGCATCCTCTCTTTCTCACCTTTTCTTCTTTGCCTACTGATTTTCACAAGATTAAACGATTTGGTGGAAGAACAAGGTATCGGTCTGCATAAGTATAAGTGCACTGTTACTCCCTGGACTTCAGGAGGCTGAGGTGTTTCACAGTTAACAAAAAGTACTTGGGAGGTTAGTTTGGGTGGTGACAGGGGTAGCGGGGGGTGCATGGTTTTAAGAGCTGGAGCTTCTAGAATTGTAACCTAATTGTGTCTCCTTGGCAGTGAAGGCAAGAACCCCTGCTGACCCGTCAAACTCTCACATGGATGTTAAGAAGATTAAGATAATAGCATGCCTGATGCAGCTAATGAGACAGCTTTAAAACGATTGGCAGGGATAGACTGAGTTATGAAATGCTTACCATGGATAATGATCTGTGCCACAAAAACAGTCTATAGGAGGAGAGCTTCCTTTCACACACCAACATGGCCTGGGAAGATGCCGATGGTGTCAAGGCAGGAACTGTGTGCACAGCACTCCAGCAGGCAGCAGACCCCCAGAGCCAGCGAACAACAGCACACCATCAAGGGTGGGGGTGAGTTTGAAAGGGGATAGAGGGCATGGAAATGCCAGATCACACCCAATATCTTAGCCACTAGAGGAGGTGCATCTGTGCCCAAACACCCTAGATGGAGTTTCCTAAGTTTAACAATCCCAACCTCCCTCTTTTCCAGCCTGGGCAGAAGAACAACATGCTAGTTCTCTTGTTCTTGTTCCTTCAGGGACAGGAAGAGCAAAGCCTCATTCACAGAACCTGAGGACCCTGTGTGCCCTGTTGCATGCTGCCCCCTGCCTGTCCTGGCTCCATCTTGCATCTCTGCCCCACCCACTGCCCTTCTGTCCTCTGGGGCTTAGGCAGTTGCAACCCCTGCCCTGTGGGCTCCTCCTCTAGGTGGCCACAGGCTCCAGGTTGCTGGGCTTGCAGGCCGGAGCAGAGAATGAAGCCTTGCTGATCTCCACTCCACATCTCCCACCCATTTAGAGGAAGGAAAAGGACACCCAAGAGCCTGGATTTTCCTCCAGTCTATCAGCCTTCTTGCTTCACCAAACTCCTTTCTCACTCCACAGGCAAGCAGTGAGAGATGGTGCAGGTGTGAACATGCTGGTCTGCAGTGACCTGAGATCTGCAAGTGGGGGCTGCAGGTGGAGTGCTCAAAGCAGGGACAAGCAGCAGGCCACTCTCTTCCATGGCCGGGGAAGGGGTGCAACAGCCTCCCGAGGACTGACCTGGCAATGTCTTCTATAACTGAAGGCACGCAAGCCCTTGAAATCAGCAGTCTCCCCCTTTGGAGTCCACCCCATGGGAACGAAACACATCTCTACCTAAGTCCCTCTGACAGCCATAGCACTGTCTGAGGTGGCAAAAGCCTGGAGACAGGGCGAGCATTCACAGAGGAAGGGATGGGCAGTATGGACTACGGAGGCATCCACAGACAGCTAAATGAAGATAGACGGAGCAGATACAAATCAGGCTGCATATAGGATGAGAGATGGGGAGTTGGCTGGGGGAAAAAAGATGAAAAAAGGAGAAATGATGACAGCTAAAGAATTCAAGCAGGGAAGCAGAGTGAGAGGCAGCCCCAGGGAAATAGACTCTAGGTGGACGGCTCCCTGTAGGAGGTTTCTTGGACTCACCTCCAGGGTCCACAGCTGCAAGGGAGGGAAGCCAGCAGGAGGGACAGGAGGAGGGGCTGTGCATTGCAGCCAGAGCAAAGGCGGAAGTGGGCGTGGCCCTGCACAGTAGTCCTGAAGTAGGACATTGGACTTCCTGTCCTGGCAAAGAGGCAGCTCCCAGCAGCAGAGGGCACCACCAGGAGATGACTCTGTGGGGAACTGCCTCCTAGCACCGGAGAGGGTAGGTAGGCTGCACATCACAGCATTCCCAGCACAGGGACATGTGCGTGCATATGTACTTGTGAAGTTATGGTACATGTGTAACTCTGGGAAGGAAAAGAGTAAGCAGGAGAGGGGCCTCTTTGGTTCTCAAAATGTAGCATTTCTAACAGTGACACTTCTGAAACCCAGAGCCACAGACCAGACTCCCAGCCCAGGCAGTTGCGGTAACTCCAGCCTGAGGTTCCCCTGACTCATCATAGCGGAAAGTCGCCGTCTCCCATGTGCGCAAACGTCAGCCCCTGAGAACTCAGACTACTTTCTATTTTTGAATGGGTTGGAAATAGAACCAAGGGATAAATTTTCTCTCCCTTTTGCTTGTCAAGGGTGAGTATTTTGAATACGTGTTCAAACTGGAACCAAGGATAAAATACAAAGGCAACACCTCAGAAAGACACACCACTGTCTCTCTGGGAAGCAGAGCTCTACACCGAGTGCTGTGAAATTAAAATAATTGCTCTGACCCAGCTCTACAAGAAGCAGCCCAGCTCTGACTTAGGCGCTCCTCTGGAGACCAATTAGGCTAATACAAAATGCAGGAGCCACCTAGTTAGACATATAATCAGTCTCAAAACCCCATGTTCTCCTTGCATCACATGAAAAAAGGCAGAAACAATACACTCAACTTGCACATTTCTCCTCAGACTGCCTTTTACAGAGCGAGATTCTATTTCTATCAGCAGGTGTGTGAAGAAGATGGACAGAAGGAGGAAACTGGAGGATGCTTCAAAGTAACATGTTTCTGTTGACATGGAAAGAACAGTCCAGCCGCCTGTCATATTCCAACTGGATATATTCGTCTATTTTGGGCCATTCTGGAAATAACAGCTATTGCAGCTGACCAAGAAAAAAGGTGAGGTATGCACATAGGAAAGGAGACGGTGACTTAGTAGGTGTAGATGACTTTTGTATCCTTGGAGAACCCACAAGAATTAGTTGGAAAAATTATTAGTCATACAGCAATAACGCAGGAAGGTATCTGGGTAAATGTGTAACAAAATATGCAGCCTTCTTATATACTAGGATTAATAAAAAGTCGAATGTAATGGAGGACAAGAGTCCACTCACAGTAGCAGTAAAAATATAAAATATCAAGGGATATACTTAACAAGAGATGTGTGGAACGAGCAATAGACAAACTAGAAAAATTAGCTGACTTCATTGAAGTGATACATTCTTGGATGGAAAGATATCATTGTGAAGATAACAATGTTACCACTTTAATGAGCAGAATTCCAACCAAGGGTGTATTTAAAAATAGAAAAAATAACTCTGAATTTCATCTGGCAGGATACTTATGGAAGAAAAGCCAAATGAGATGGAGGGAGAGAACGAACACTGGCTGCTTAGATAATAAAATGTATTTTGATGCTGTGTAATTTAATAAGTATTTATACCGAAATACAAGTCAGGCTTTCTGCTGATGATTCAGCCACTTTTGACATTTCTGGACCTGGAGATTAGGATTCTTTATCTTCTCGGCTGACTAGATCTTCAGGGACACTGTTTGGTTTTGGGCCTTTCTCCTCCCACATCCATCCACCCAGTGGAACCACCAACCCATGGTCCTTGGGCAACTTCTCCAGAAAAGCAGCACAGCAGTGTGCTTTGGATCCATGTTCCTTACAATGATACTGGGTCTTCTGAGGTCTGAATATCAGAGCACAGTCTCTGGCTGGGTCTCCAGGACACCAAACATTTGGAGGGGTGGAAGCTTCATCCATTTGGAAAGCTGGTTGTTTCTCACATCCTGTCAGCTTTTTACTGGTTTGGTAAAACATGCAGACTCTAATTTTAATTTTTTGCTTGTCACCCGAGCTTTTTAAATTAGTACATGTTTACATTCCTTGTGGGTAGTTTGTACCTGCACATAACACAACTTAATTTCTTTTTCAACCTCTTCCTCCTCTCTTTCCTCCCCCTCCCTCCATTTCTTGATCCCCTTCCCATTTGAGAAAGGTCTGTCTTCCTACTCCCTACTATCTATCTTTAGTTTTGCTCTTTATTTATACTTTGGGTTTCTTATAAAAGAGAAACCATGCAATATTTAAGCTTGTGGGTCTGATTTATTCAATCTAACATTAAGGCCTCCAGGTACATTTATTTTCCTACCAATGACTCAAGTTTATCTTTCTTTATGGCAGAGTAGTACTCCATTGTGTATAAATGCCCTATGATCCTTATCCATTCATCTGCTGATGGACATAGAAGCTGATTCCAAGATTAGCTGTTATGAATTGGGCTGCTATGAACATAGGTATGCATACATCACTGTAATATGATGTCTTTAACACTTTTGGGAAGATACATAGCAGGGAACAGCTAAGTCAAATGGAGTTCCATTTTTAGTTTTTTTGAGGAAACTCCATACTGATTTCCATAATAGCTGTACTAGTTTACACTCCCACCAACAATGTAGAAGAGTTCCGTTTCCCCTACAGCCTCATCAGCATTTATTACCATTTGATTTCTTGATGATAGGCACTCTTCCTGGGGTTAGATGGAATCTCAGTCTTGTTTCAATTTGCATTTTTGTATTGGCCAGTGATGCTGCACATTTCTTTATGTATTTATTAGCCACTTGTACTTCTTCCGTTAAGTGTCTATTCATTTTAGTTTTCCATTTTTGATTGGGTCTTTTATTTTGGGAGATCTAATTTTTTGAGTTCTTCATATTTCTAGCCCTCTAATATTCATATATTAGTTCTCTGCCTGGGGAATAGCTTGGCAAAGTTTTTCCCATTCTGTAGGTTGTCTTTTCACACTGTTGGTTGTTTCTTTTGTTGTGCAGAAGCCCCTTAATTTGATACGGTCCCATTTATTGATTCTTGGTGCTATTTTCTGTGTAATTGGGGTTCTGTTCACAAAGTCCTTGCCTAGACCTATGACTTCAAGAGTTTTACCTATTTCATCATCCAGCAGGTTAAGTGCTTCTGTTTTAAAGTTTAGTTATTTGATCCACTTTGACTTTCATTTCAGTTACTGGTGAAAGATACAGGCCTAACTTCAATCTTCTGCATTTATGAAAGAGGTATCTTTCCTCCAGTGTATGTTTTTGGACCCTTTGCCAAAGATCATATAGTTGAATGTCCTTGGAGTTGTTTCTCATCCTCTGTTCTGTTCACCTGATCCTCATGTCTGCTTTTGTGCCAGTACCATGTAGTTTTTTTCACAGTAGCTTTGGAATATAGCTTCAAGTCTGGACTTGTGATGCTTCTCTTCTGGCTCCACGTGAATTTTAGGACTATTTTCTCCAGATCTATGAAGAATGCTGTTCATATTTGATTGGGATGGCATTAAATCTGTGTATCAATTTTGGAAGTATGACCATTTTGACTCTATTGGTTCTGCCCAGCCAGGAACAAGAAACACCTTTCCATTTTCTGATGTCCTCTTCAATCTCCTTTTTCAAAGTACTGTTGTTTTCATTGTAGAGGTCTTTCATTTCCTTGGTTAGGTTAATTCCAAAGTATTTAATTTTTCTTAATGTTACTGTGCATGGTGTAGAATTCCTCATTTCTTTCTCAATGGGTTCATTATTTGTCACTCAGAATTTTGTTGCCTCATACACCAGAGCTTCTCACATCTATGTGAAAAGCCAGTGCTTTCAAATCCATAAGCTGCTTGTTTTAAAAGGAAGAAATAAATTATTAAAATGAAATGAAAAAAAGTAAAATGACTACCAAGCAACTATAAGCTCCAATTTCTATTATTATACCCCATAAAGTCACTCTGTTCTGTAGCTGTAAATGCCACTAAACACTTACTTTCTTTTCAGCACCTGTTGATTGATTTTACTGCCATAAGTCATCTCAGGAAGAGTGGTTTCCACTTTGGTAGATGATTCTTCACACCCTACAGTCTGTGTGGCAGGAGTATCTTACATCTTTATAACACTTCACTTTGTACGGCACTCATCATTTCCTTCTGTGTCTCTGTAACAATCCTACTCTCAGGTACTCGGGTCAGCTTGTTAGGAACTCTGTTTTTCGGGTAAGAAATGCAGGTCCTTATGTGACAGTCAGTGGCACATCCAAACAGGGTAGTGATACAGCTGAGACACAGCCCGTAAAGTTCTCATTCATGATCTTAGTCCTTTCTGCTCTAATGGAGTCACGTGGTGCCAGTGGGCTGCAGCCAATAATCTACAACTCAGTGGAGTCTAACTCCTGGCTCTGAGGGCCACAGGATTGTGCGTGCTAATATGCCCAGGCCCCTTTCTACTTGGGCTAATGATATGGCTCTTACACTGCATCATGGTGTTAGGAAGAAAATTTCAACTGACCCATCACTTAGAGAGCACAACATTTCTTCAGAACAAAAGCCAATCTCAAGCTGTAGTAATGTCACTAAAAATGCTCAATGAATTCTCTAAGAAAGAGACATAGTGAATTACTTAGGCTACATATTGATAGCCAAGGTGATTTTGGGGGTCTGGTAGCTGTTTTTCCAAACTGCAGGTCACACTTATAAGGGCAAATCAGTAGGCTCTTATGGGCCAAGTCTGCAAATATAAGCTCCAAACAGATCTCAGCAATTTTGAGCAAGACCTCTGCACATTGTTCAGAAGGGGTCGCTCCTCCTGTATTCTGCGACAGTGACGGCATTTGGGTGGGTGTAAGTAAGGTGAGTTCTCAGGTCACCACATCCTTTGTGCAGTAAATACAGTTCAGAATCCAAGAGGAGGGCAAAGGAACAGTCCAGGAGGGCAGTGCTGTACCCTAGCAAGGCCTCCTTTCCAGAATCGAAAAGTCCTGGTTTGAATCCCAGTTCTGCCACTTCTTAATTGGATAATGGGCCTGCACCCTACCATCCCTAACAGAACTGCTAGTATTAAATGAAGCTAGATATAAAGCGCCTGGCACATAAGCCCTGAGCTATAGTTGTCCACATGAGCAGAACATAAAAAACAAATAGAGTTCACTTTCCTCTACCAGACATCTGTTTATATCTCTTCAGCACCTTCTAGGAAGTTTTTGTAAAACTGTTGTCTCATACAATGATAGAGAATAAAAAATCCTTCAAGTAGGGTGCAACATTTACACGAAAAAACACAGATAAAAGGAGAAGCAGTAAGAGTCACACAATAGCCATTGGAGTAGGGTCTTGGGTTTGATTCACGTCCTCCCTGGGCATCTATGAACGCTCCGTGGCTCTGTGTACGATTCAGAAGGATCCCATCTTTAGTGACTCTGATTCTTACCGTGATTTGTTACTTTCATCTCTACCCAAGTACTGCAGAAGAGGGAGACACAGATTGCTGTTACGTTACTGTAAGCAGTACAACACACAATTAGAACAATTCAGATTTTTTTTGGCTTGAGTTCTTTCCAGTTGGCTGTCTACACCAATCACAAGACTCTTGTTTCTCTGAGCTGTGTAAAGTTAAGCCAAGTAATTGAGTACAAACGAGGACAGACATGTTTAATCATGCACCGTGTTTTGTTGTTTTTATTTCCAGGCACCAGAAAGCTGTTCAGATACTTTCTCTAGTTTATACACCACGTTGAAGTACTTTGGATAATCTATTTATTTTTCCTTTTTATAATCAGATATTATACAATGTAAAGCCTAGCACCAGGACTTGTCTGAGTCAACACCTGGATCAACATCTGAAGAAGCCAACCAGCCTATAGATCAAGTCACCAAAGCCACTCCCACATTCTGAGTGTTGGTAACAGGTAGAAAATGCACACCCTGACTCTGCTGCTCGAAACAAATAAAGAACAGCTGGGCAGGGTCTCTCTTCAGTGATGTACAGTTGGACTCTTGTAATTTAATTCGACAAATATTGATTTGGTACTTACTACTGTGTTTAGACCCTGAGGATGCAAACCTCATTAAGACTGCCTCAGGTGAGTCCTGCAGAATGCAATTTGGAGCTCAAGTGGTGATTGCTTAAGCTGACCTTATCATTTTGCTGATGAAAACCCAAAGCCTGGACAGAAGGGAGCTTCCCAGGCGAAAGAGCACATGAGAGCCAGGGCAATTGGAGCATTTGAAACAATGGTGAGGATGTGGATGCAATTGCTACCAAGGGAACAATGGCAGGTAAAAGTACCAGGGCTTAAGTGTCCCTCTGTCCTTCAACTGGACACACAGGGAAGGACTATCCCACCCCATACTGTCTGCACAGACCCATCTCCTCCTACAAACTGCTCATGTGTCCTCACATTGGTCTCTTCTGTACTTGAGGCAGAGTGCACCTTGTCGTATTCTCAGCTATCTTCTGACTAAGTCAAGTATTGAACCTAGTGCAATAATGACCAACTTTTCACACTTAAGATCTTGGTGATCTAAGGTGACAGCAAGAGAGATCTGCATGCCAATGTGTGTATCTAAAGCATATGATAACAATGGTGAAGGCACTGGATGGCACTAGTCACTTCTTTCTCTATGATGACTTGTTTAACACTCTGACCCCCAAGCTGAAAAAACAATCTCCTTCGATGTGTGTAACCATTCAAACTTTTAATTGGACTTGATCACGCATCAACCTGCATCTTGCAGTCAGGGTTGGTTTGCGTCTGGCATCTACCAGCTTAAAGCCATTTTGAGATTTTAAGGCCACTTTGGGGTGACTTCTCACAGGAAGCAAGCTGGGATTTATTTTAAGAAATGGAAGTGAGTTTGGTAGAAGGCAGTGCTTTTCATCCATAGTGCCTTCAAGGAGGCTAGAAAACAGAAGCAGGGTGGGGAAGGCCTAGGGTGAGGAAAGGCACAAGCCATTGCTGCGATTCTCTCATGGAGGAAAGTCTGCAGGCAAGCTTACTCTGCCAAGGTCAAGGGAGTGAACAGAACCTCGGCACGACCTCGTGCCATATGCTCTCCGTACGGGACACCTTTGTACCCAGCTTTGCACTGACCTTGGAAATCACTTTCATCTGGAAGCTTGGGTGAGCCACAGGAAGACGATATGCAATCTCTCAAGCTTGTATTTGGCTTGGGCTGTCAAACCTCCATCAACCCTTGTGAAATGCCTATTACCCAAGAAGTCTTGCATGGGATCAACATTTGTGAATTAAAAGCTCGAGGCCCTATTTCCCTTCCACTGGAAACAGTTGGACACATAGACAAGTCACAGCGGGGTACAGCCAGCAGGCTGACTTTGAGAATGGCTGACCCTGAAGAAGCTCTGGGCACTTGGGTAGCACAGTAGCCAAGTGCTGGGGTTTTTGAGGGTAGTGGCTGAGGGGAGGGAGAGAGGATTGCAAGTAATATTTTTCTTTGTGGTATTTGTCCCAAAGATCCATTTGATATTGACACCTGAACTTTGTGACACAGCCAGGTCTTGCCAATAGCTTCTGTACAAACAACATGATGCAAATCAGCTGGGATAAAAGCAGTTACCATGGAAACCCCAGACTTTGGTTGGGAAAGTAAAAGTGATATTTATGATGACTGCAGCAGTGGTTTATAACAACCGCACTACTTGGGAAGTTTCTTTTTTATCCTGAACTTTAGCATTCCTTTTTTTTTTTTTCCTTTGCCTTGCAGAATTTGGCAAAAGAAAAATTTAAAATCAGATTGGAAATATTACCTTCCCAGTTAAATAGCTAAAACAGGAGATCTCGATTTATTCAAACCATATTTGCTGAAGACAAATTTAACTCTAAAAGGAGAAACTGCTCAAAGGTCAGGTTTTGTCTTGGTTACTCTGAAAGAGTTGCTAAGCATTTTGTCCCCCATGGAGCCTGGGTTGACACTAGGAGGTGTTATTTCCCCACAACCATTTTTCCACCTCTCAGTAATGAGAAGAGAATTACTGCTATAGAGAGCAAACACATCCTTATGTGGGCATGATCATAGATGTGGCCAAGCCACTCAGGATAGCAGGAAGACTGGCTGCTTTAGCACACTGGTTGGGGAATGCAGAGGACATTGAGGACACAGGATTTGGCACTGGAGAACCATCCTCATGCTCACTGTGTGACCTGGGGTGAGTTACTGAACCACCCTTTGCCACAATTTCTTCATCTTTAAAAACGAGAATAAAAAAAATCTATTGTCCTAAATGTCCTCTAGGATTTAATGCAATAATGAGCATAAAGCATTGAATATTCACCTAAAATAAGCCAATATCCTAAAGCAAGTCAATGGAGACAAAGAATCAAGGAGAAGGAAGGTGGTAAAGACAGAGGAACAAAAGATAAAGTTGACATTATCTGTCTTCAAGTGACTCTTTCAGTCTCGGAGAACCGTGGCTCCAAGTTGACCAGTAGTTCTCTCTACCCATCTCCACATGAGCTCCCCAAACCTACCTGCTCCTCCTGCTTCACCCATTCCAACCCAAAGGCAGCTGTTTCTACCAGTACACTGCATTACAGCTCTTGACCAATGCTCTGAGATGCTCTTTCCCTGTACCTATCTTCCTTTTAATGGAAGAAGCCAAAATTTGACTGTGAAGCTCTTGGTGGTGTCAATCCAATCCCTTACCTGCCTTTCCCTCCCCTCAGCAGCTGGCTCTGCTCCTGCCTCCCCTTTTCCCTCCCATGTCCTCCTGATCTCCTACAGGCTCGAAAGCCAGCTGGGGTGATTTCTATTTATCAGCTCTGAGCTTGGTCTGGTCTGATAATTTACCTGATGACCTCAGATCCCTCAACTCATTTTTCTGGTCCTTTTTCTCTGTACTGTCTGCGGAATTTGACAATGAACAATAATCCTCCTCATTAAAAGTCTTCTTCTTTGTTTGTTGCTAATAGTTTATGCTATGCTGGCGTCACTGCTTTCCCAAAACTTCAGGCAGTTGTTGCTTGTTATTTTGCCTGTTCCGTCCAACTTCATATATGTCCTAAAATCCAGTTCTCAGTCCTTCTCTTAAGGAGATGATCACAAATAGAAAAATGGTTTCTGAGCTCTCCCCTCACCAAAATACTGACATTGCCTACTGATCTCTGGTCAAGCTTTTCCCAAAGAACACCCTGGGTTGATGGAAACATTTGATGCGGGAGCTGTCTATGTGATGCTACTAACTACATGTAGCTACAGAATATTTGAGACATGGTTAGCCTCACTGAGGTACTAAACCCTTAATTTTATTGAATTTAAAATCAAATTTAATCTGCCACACATGGCTATAGGCTATCATACTGGACAGTACAGTTCTAGATAGTTGCACTTAGTATAATTTTAAGGTGAATATGGCCAAAACTAAAGACCTTCTGGAACCATTCCTTGGCCTAGCGTTTCCATCAAGGATCCTAGTACCCAGTGCTGCACTCCACACTCGAATGCTGTGTTATTAGTTATACTCTGAGTCCCTATAAATAGGCTGTGACTCCCACCAACTTTCTTGGAAAGGCCTCTGCTCTCTGTCGTTGCCTCTGCATCTCCCTGCCATTCTCATTCAAACCTCAACCATCAGCTGGAACCTCTCATTTCCACACATCTTGCTACGACTGCTGATCTAATCTCATTCTAACACTGCTTCACGGTGTCACTTACCTGCTCCAAATCTCCAGGAACACCCCTCCCCCATTTCCTCTCTTTTTTTGAGGTAAAAATTCTGGATTTAAAAAAAGACACTGTAGAGGACCACTCAGACTGCTTCAAAGCTCAGGGGCATCTAAGGATGCCTGCGGATGTGACCCTGTTTGTCTAGCGCAGGCGCACAGTGGGATACTGTTATGTAACCATGACTTAGCACAGGTAATCACGCATGCTCTGGTTACGGCACTATGCAAGAATGTAAATATGAGATAACAACCAGTATAAGAATTACACAATAAAGACGAGGCGGCTCTTGCTCTTGTTCTGGCTCTTGCATTCTTGTGCTCTGCTCTTCCCCATGCTGCCTGCTGTTGTTGCTGTTATCTTGAACACATGTGTTCTTTAATCTTGGGACCTCACCCTCGAAAATCTCCCTTGGGTGCCCCCAAGCAGGCCAACTGACATCCAGAATAAGGTTGTCACACTTAATCTGGTCAACTTTGTCTTCCATGATTCTTTCTACATGTATCACACCACACACACACTACACTCATTCCATACACACATAGGTTATCTTAGAGGCAGTGGACATGCTGTGCTCACTTCTGTCTTGAAACTTCTACTGGAGTTTTAGCTCCTACACCTCAAGATCTAGCAGAAGACAGTTCTCCACTTCTGTATGAATATCTCAGCCCTGTCTGACATATCACCTCCGAATTCCTAGAGCATTTATAGTGCAAGTGACTTTGTCCTAGTGACTATCGTCTTATGCACATTAACTTTTTGTCTCAGGCTATCTTTGAAATCTGTGGGTCTTTAGCAACTTCTCTAAGACAGCTCAGAACTGAGTGTGCAGTAGTTGCTTAGTGTTTCATAAACATTTCTTGATTTGTCACAAGTTCATGGTAAGAACTGGACACAAAAACACCTGAAAACTCAGTGAACATTAGACTCATATGGTTAATAATTTACTCCTACTCCCCCTAACTCCCTGCTCATCCTAGATTTTTCCAACTTTAATTCCTTGCTTTTGTCTACCTCTTCCCTTCATGTAGGAAACCATGAGCTAATCATGACAGGGCTGAGAAAGAAAGTGTAAGATTTCCTGTTTTCTCCTATAAATGTAGCCATGGCTAATGTTACTTGGTTAAAGAAAGCTAACATGCTATAAAGAAAAATGCCAAGCCTAGCTGATGGTGTTGGATAAGGTAACCCGTCTGAACCTTATTTTGGAGGACAGGTAAACTAAGAACAAAAATACTGACTCATAATATTATAACAGAACACTGGAGATAAATACAATAATATTTGAATAATGGGCTATGATACAGAATTAATGTATCAGAGGCAGAACAAACCTTATGGGTGGCACAGACATTTTGATTTTAAAGGATAATCCAGAAAGGCAATGTTTAAACAAAGGACCCGATTAAATTGCAGAACTTCAGACTATGCAAACTAAACAGGAGCAGGAATACTGTCTGGAATCACAAACAGGACATCATGGCTGCCGAGATAGAGTAGATAAAGTGCCCTGTGCATTGCCTCACACAGGCCACGTATGATATAAATGCTAGTGTGATCACAACTTGTGATTTTTTGTTTACCTTTTTTGTTTTTCTAACCAAAGGTAGAAAATCATCAGAGTTTGGATTATACTATGCCTGTCATTCCTTTTCCGAAAGCTTTGGAGTCAAATGTGTTTTAGTTTATTTTCTATTTTTTAAGAGCAGAATATATTTATTGAGGGAAAGAAAGCTTCTGTCTGAGAGACAGACAGAAGGGGGGCCCAAATGGGTTGCCCGAAAATGTGTTTTAGAATTCAGGATTTTTCAGATTTTATAAAGGTCTATGGATCCTTACCCAGTCTGTATATTGCAGGGTATAAGTGGGACATACCCTACAATCAGAAATACAATATAAATATTTTTGTAGCACAATGTATGAATTTAAAACCTAAAACTCCTGAGTCTGGATTGTATTCACTTCCAGGTGAGTTCTCCTTCATTCAGGTTTGACCCCAAATTATTGTTCTATTAATTATTATCTTAATTATATATATTTATGGAACACATTATGGTAATTATATACAATTACACGTAATTATATATATAAATGCTTAATAGTGAAGTCAAGGTAGTTAGCATCTTGATCATCTTAAATTTAAAAATATACATAATAAATTAATGTAGAACTTCCTATTGTCAGAGGTTTTGAAATTAGGAATTATAAGGGAATTTATGTTCCTGTATTATTCCATGTAATTTTCTACAAAAAAGATGCAGTCATTTTGAAAGTGTCCACTTCATTCTTAGAAATTTAAAAAAATAGTAGGTAACAATTCCAAAACTTACTATTGAGATACATTAGTCAAAATATTATGCAGACTAAACTTTTTTTTATAAAGAAATATAAAACAGTACAATACTGGCATAAGGATAATATAATATAGAACATGGAACAGAATTCCATGTAAAAGAGTAGAATTGGAAGTATGGAACTAAACACATGTATCTACGCGTAACTAAATTTTGACAAGGGTGCCAAGCTTATCCAATGGGGAAAGAATAGTTTCTTAAACAAATAGTGTGTGAGCAACTGAAGTTCTTCATGCTAAAGAAGAGTGTTGGAACCTTACTTCACACCACATAGAGAAATTAACTCATATGGATCAAAACCTTAACTCTAAGAGCTGAAATTATACAACTCTTAGAAGAAAGCATAGGAATAAATCTTTCTGACCTTGGTTTAGGAATAATTTCTCACACATGATTCATAAAATATAAGCAACAAAAGAAAAAGAAAAAAATTACATGTCATAAAATTAAAGGACAGTTATGTACCAAAGATACTATCAAGAAAATCGAAGGACAACACATAGGTAAAAATATTTGCAAGTCATGTAACTGGTAAGTGTCTAGCATTGGAATATACAAGTAGCTTTTAAATCTCAAAAACAAAAAGACAAACAAAGCAATTAAAAATGAGCCAAGCACTTATAGATATGTCAAAGAAGATACACAAATACACTAATACAATAAGCATACCAGAAAATGTTCAATATCATTAGTCATTAGGGAAATGCAAGAGGAAACTACACTGAGGTGCCACTTCACACTCATGAGGACGAATACAATGGTAATAATCAAGAAAATAGCAGGTAGTAGTGAGGAGGTGGGAAAAAGAAAACCTTCGATACTGCTGGAAGGTAGGTACACTGAGGCAGTAATGTGGAACAGTTTGCAGTTTCTCAATATGCTGAACTTACAAGTACCTTGTGACTCAGCAGTTACACTTGTATCCAAAAGAACTGAAAAATATATTTAAAGAACTTGTATATGAATATCCATAGCAACACTATTTATCATTAGCCAGCAGTGGTGAGGCTGTGGAGAAATAGGAACCCTTCTCCACTGCTGGTGGGAATGCAGACTGGTGAAACCACTGGGGAAATCAGTTTGGAGATTCCTCAGAATACTAGGTCTAGAGGTGCCATTCAACCCAGCTATTCTCCTTCTGGGTATTTTCCCAGAAGATCTAAAAACATCACATCACAGTGATATATGTGCACCTATGTTCATAGCAGCACAATTTGTAATTGCTAAATTGTGGAAGCAACCCAAATGTCCATCCACCGAGGACTGGA
>NW_004955403.1:49468303-49518001 GCF_000276665.1 Chinchilla lanigera
CAATATGTAATACAACAAGCATTGTTAATTTCCTACCACTTTGTTTGTAACTCTGTATTGTCTGTACTGTTCTTTTGCTATTTTGTAAAAGGTTGTCTGTCTGTCAATGTTTTCCTCCTTTTACTTTTAAAATAAAAAAAATATTACTAGCCAGCAGATAGAAACAGCTTAGATGTCCATCAAGTGACAAATATATAAATACAGTATGGTACATCAATATGATAAATTATTATTCAGTCACAAAAGTATTGATTACTGTTATTACATCGATGACTCTTGAAAGATTATGCTAAAAGAAACAACCCACACACAAAAAGCCACATACTGTATGATTCCCTTTACACGTAGTTATCAAGATTTGCCAAATGTATACAGATGAAAGCAGATGGATTGTTACCAAGATTTGAGGAGAGGGAGCTTTCTAATGGGCACAGAGTTATACTTGGGGGTGATGGAAATATTTTGGAACTAGTCAGCGGAAAGTCACTTGACACTCTCTGAACTCAATGCTACTGAATTGTACAATTTAAAATGGCTAAATAGTGAAATTTATGTTACATGAAGTTTGCCACAGTTTTAAAAAGTGGAGAAAATTATTGTTTTGTTAGAGACTTTCAGGTACCTGGAGACCTCAAAGAGTTTTTTAAATTACTAGCCAAAATGCTGGAAAGATAGTAAAAAAGTTTAAGTAATTATAAACATTTGTGTTCTATTTTAAACACGATGTTTCTCAGTATTTTGATAAATTTTAGAAATCTGCGTAACATCAACCACAGTTTATCAGTCTTGGTACTATCTCCATGCTGGGCTGCTTAGCTGTGTGTCTGGGGCTGACCTATGCCTTGTGAAGTGTTTCATCTATTTCTGGTCCAGCCTAGTGGATGTGTCAGGAGCCTGTCCCACCCCAAAGGTGGTAACACTGTGACACAAATATCTCCAGACATTGTGGAGCGTCCCCTGAGGTCAAAATTGCCTCAGGCTGAGAATTACTGCTCTGATCTGGTTAGAAATCATTTGTTATTCTGGGATTTCATCATCTTTTGAGTTGTTTTTTCTTTTTAAATCCATGTTTGTGATTGTCTATTAGTAAGCTGCTCATAACGATGAAATAAAAGGGAAAAAAAGCAACACAACGTTGCAGATTACAGGTAAACTTCCAGACCACCTCTCAGTGTAAGTACGACACCAACTTGTAAACAGCAGGTTTCTAACTGGCAACTAAATGCCCTAGCAATAAGCTAAATGTGGATAGCACATAAAAAAAGCAAGTGTGCCGAATGTTCCCCTTTCAAACCCTTTTTGGGCAAAGACTACTGCTCTGCCTGCATTCCAGAATAATGACAGCCCGTGTGCCCTTGGTCAGCGCTGCCTCTTTCTCCTTTGAAAACGCAAAGCGCACGCCTTGGCCTTGCAGAGCTGCTGATACCATTTACTGGGTCCGGTTACCGACCCCGTTAATACAGGGGACAACGTGTGCTCTGGCAGGGAAGCGCTCAGTGTTCAAGGCTCCTCAGGGGCTGCCACCAGCATGGTGCCGCTTTTATCCAGTTTATACCTTGGGTTTCTCAGTGGGACTCCTTTTGCACACAGAATTCTGAAACCAGGTTTGAAAGCTACAGGGCCCTTTTCCTATAAGTGCAGAGGGTGGGACCGAACCAGGGGAGATCACAGTCCTCGGTGCCGGGGAAGGCAGCCAGGCAGCTCCAGCAGGATGCCGCTCAGTCTTTGTTGTGCCTCAGTTTCCTCCACTCTTCACCAGCATGGCAACTGCCATCTTGTTCTGGGATTTCTCCTAGATGCAGTAAGTGGCACAAAGACAGCACTGATGCAGACAGAGGAAATGTGCATGTCCTCACACTCATGTGCTGGAAGCATACTCTGCAGTGTGATGCTAGGAGGTGGGGCCCCAGGGACATAATCAGGGTGAGATGTGGCCACAAGGGTGGAGCCCCCTCAGTGGGGTTAGTGTCCTGATAAGGAGATGAAGGGACTGGTGCTTTCTCTGCCTTTGCAGTACACTGAGAGAAGAACCAACAGCCTGATCACACTGGTACTCGGCTCTCGGACCTCCGGCCTCCAGAGTTGTGAGGAATGAATGCTTGCCGTTGAAAGTGCGCAGCCAATGGTATTGTTACAGTCAAGACAGTCACCCGCCACAGCACACATGTCCGCCCCTGTGGGAAACACTGCTCTCACTTTTCCTAGGAGAAACTTCTTAAATTCTTTACATGATTTCTCCCAATCATCCTATTTGTGGTCAGGCCACTAAAGAAAGTCTAGCTGGGACTCTGCTACTGAATGACCCTGGTGTTTTCCTTAACCTTGCTGAAGGGCTAACGCTGGAGAGTGACAGGCATGCTTTGTCCTGAGGCACAGACTTCTACGTGGCAGGTGACTCTCATTTTGCTGCACTCTTAGGCATCACAATGAAAGGAGCCTGCCCTGGGGTACTGCTCCCTAGATCACGACAACTTCCAGATTCTTTTCTGAAATTCTTAATATGCCTGTGAGAACATACGTAGAGTTAATTTTTTTTTTTTCAGTACCAGAGTTTGAGCTCAAGGTCTTCACACTGAGCTGTGTCTCTAACCATTTTATTTTTTAGTTTGAGAGAATCCCATTCAGTCACTAAATTGTTCAAGCTGGGCTTGAGCTCGTGACTCTCCTATCTCAGCCTCCTGAGTGCTCAGCTTATAGGCCTGTGCCACCACACCTAGCTTTCTGGGTGAAATTTTCTGTCACAGCTAA
This sequence comes from Chinchilla lanigera, assembly GCF_000276665.1. Classification (NCBI taxonomy): domain Eukaryota; kingdom Metazoa; phylum Chordata; class Mammalia; order Rodentia; family Chinchillidae; genus Chinchilla; species Chinchilla lanigera. The sequence goes on from NW_004955403.1 coordinate 49,471,052, forward strand.
AACCTAGTCCCCAGAAAGCCAGACTCAGAAGTTTCTGGAAACTAGTTTGGCTAGGCTCTGCCTGAATGAAGGACTGACGAGCCCATGGTTCATCTCAGGAAAAAGGGGTAAAGGTGAGATGACTCCCAGAGGGACCTCAGGGACACCCACCAGGGACATGGACATAGACATAGTGCATCTCAGTGGTGTACGTGGGTCTGGGAAGGGACAAATGCTGAGGGCCCCGAAGTGGGGGTCAGCCCTTCAGTGTTCCCAGGTAAGGTTGGCTGAGAAGTAACTGGGGTTTTCAGGAGAGGCACCTTCCAGGAGTCGGTTACCCAACAGAGGACAGGTCACCCCACCTGCAGGGCTGCACCGGCAGGAGAAAGCAGCTCTGTCACACAGAAGTTCTCACGCTTGCTCTCCTTCTCGCCTATGCTCCCATGGATAAACAGAGCTGTATTCCAGCAACTTCGAACTGCAAACAGGGTGATCTTTCTCCTTCTTCCCTTCCCTTGGATATGGAAGACGTGAACAAGGACCCAGCCAGTTTCAAACAAAGCCCATTTCCAATTTCAATCCACGAGATGAAAAAAAAAAAGGGAGAGAAATGTTCTCATGTAAAGATTCAGCTATTGAACCAAAGAGATCGATCTGCAAAGCATCCACCTCTAAAACTGTCATGTGGACAAAGACTGCTAGGTGGCCTTGAAACATGATCTGAGGAGCGGCTGGGTTTATACAATCAGTACAGGTGATAATGAAGACAGAACAATGTGCCGAAAAGCAAATAAAAGGGATGGGCGATGCAGCGGAGCGGATGCGGAGACAGTAGACTATTACTAAAATCAGATAACTAGATCATGGACCTGAGAAATCCGAAGGGAAATCAAAAGAAAGTAGCAAAAAGGCAACTGAGATGAGAGAAAAGAGGAATAGGAGTTGGATAAAGGAGATTCAAAGTATAGCAGACGTGAGCTCTATGAGAAAGAGCATAGAACCAGACAACCATCGCAGGACGTTGTCTTTGACTGCAGAGTGGAGAGCGGCACCCAGTCTCAAGGGGTAGCAATGCCCTTAACCCCAAGGCCAGAGATCTCCAGGAGATCTTTGTTTTTGTTTTTAAGATGACTGCGCAATAGTCTATAAGAATCTTGTCGGAACATAAATACAAAAGTCCAGCTTGGTCTGAATTGACTGATGAAGCTCAACATGCCAAAGGTTGTAGGAGAATAAAAGCAAAACACTGGGATGCAAAAAAAATACCAATCAGGTGCATTTCCTGGGCCAATGTTCAGGCCCATGTGCCTTAAAATGTGTTTTGTTTCTGTCTTTGCTGGCAAAATTTTGCTTAATATTATGTTGTCCTTTAACATAGTAAAAGATATTTTAAACTTTGTGGCCCTTGCAGTCCCTGCTGCCGTAGCATGGAAGTGACCACAGATGATATGTAAACCAATGGGCCTAGATGGGCCCAATTTTATTCACAAAAATAGGCCATATTTTACCACCCCCTGTTCCATATGGCAAGAAAAAGCAAAATCCAGAGCACAACAGCAAGTAAACTGTAATATATAGTATGAAGACAGTTAGTATCATTACAGTAAATTAGAGAAAGATACTGAAGATAAGAGGGCCAATGCAAACATTTAATGGAAATAATCTAGATTTAAAATGCAAATTTCTTTCTAACCAAAACCTTTGGGTTTTGGGGAGAAGTGCAACACGAAATTGTTCTAAACTTCTTACCTAACATGGATGGGGGGATAGTAAGAGAGAGGTGAAGGTTAAAAAAATGCTTCTGCAAAGCTCAGAGGGAACTCCTAATTAATTCTAGAAGAGGGGCAACTGTTCCAAAGCAATGCAGAAGTTTTAAACATTCCAAAATGGTATGTTTTAAAAAGACAGAAAACAAAGAAAAGGAACTAAGCTTAAATAATAAAGCATAAAAAATGAAGGCAAAATTCAAACCACATAATCTGTTACAGTAAGAGAAAATTAACTTCTTATTAAGACAAAAATGTCCAGGTTAGAGAGATAGACTATGAAAAAATCCATTTGAGGTAAGATACACGAGCTAGAAATATAAAAAGATGGGCAAAGTATATTGGCAAATGTAATCAAATATGTTAAATGATTGCAATATTAAATTTTTAAAATACACACGCCATAGAAATGATTAAATAGGACAAAAACTACCTTTAAATGGAGATATTATTGGCTAGACTTTTATCTATCAAGCAATAATATCAACAGCTATAAAGCAAAATCTGTTAAAAATATAAAAATAATTGGAAAACAGTAGCGATGGGAAAGTTTATGTCTCAGTATGTGACAAAGTTGATGATAAAGGTAAAGATAAGAAAAATGAATGAAGATATGAAAAACATCAATTAAATTAATATATATATTAAACATGTAAATTATTGAGCATATCTTAAGTCCTAAAGAAAACCTCAATTATTTCCATAGCTAGAAATTCTTTAATTTATATTCTCTGAGTAGAGCTACATAACATAGTATATTACCAATTGATTTTAAGAAAGTAGATGAAAATAGCAGTTATTTTCAAATTATTGAACAACACACAGGGACTCCTTCCCAGGAACATTAAAAATAGAAATACAAATGCCTAGCAAAACAGGAGAAGGAGCTAAAGTTTGCCTAAAGGAAAATGGATAGCTTTGATTGTTTTAAATCTTAGATAAGAAAAAATTAAAAGGCGTAAGTTAAACATTCTGTTCAAGCTAATATTGAAAACCAAAATATAAGCAGAAAATTAAAGTGGGAAATCTCTAGAGATTAAATCAACTCATGGAAAAATAGACTAAAGTATCTAGTACATCATAAACCTGAATTATTTGAAAAAAAATATAGCAAAACAGATAATTTTCCAGGAAGTCTCAATGAACGCAAAAGAAAGAAATTACAAGTACACGATGATGGAAAAGAAGAAAAATTACAGAATTTAATGTTTAAGTTCAAGTTACAATGCTGAATCTCAAAAAGGAAAGTGAAAAGTAAGAAAATTCAGAGGATCAAATCTGACAATCAGAATAGATCTCTATCCACGGAAGAAATAGAAACCAGTCTCAAAGAATTTCAGCCATAAAAGGAGCTGTGCCCAAATGTTTTATGGGCAAGTTTTTCCACCTTCAAGGAACACATAATTCTTATGCTATTTAAACTTTCACAGATTGTAGGAAAAAATAAAAAGTGTCACAATTTACTTTACGACAAACCTGATAGTAAAATGTGACAAAGATAGTGCAGTAAAACAAAGTAATAGACTCGTTTCATATATAATATAAGGGGTTGGGGATTTAGCTCAGCGGCACAGCACCTGCCTGGCAAGCACAAGGTCGTGAGTTCGATTCCTGGTACTGGGAAAAAAAAAAAAAAAGAAAGAAAAAAAATATATAAATATAAATGCAAACTGGAAGTACAATATTGAGTATGCTGCAATAACATACAAAAGAACAACATCACATGGTCAAATAGTATTTAATCAATGACCTAACTAACAGGTAGGTTAATAGCATGAAAGAAAAGTAATCAAATTAATGTCAATGCACAGGTTATGCTGAGTGTCAAAAAGCAGTATTTCATAACATTGAAAACTTATAAAGCTGTTTCCTAAATACAAATTAAAGTGGATTTTAAACCTGAGTCTATATAGTTCTATAAACTATAAAAAGATGCTTCCTTGGTCCGTGAAGTATACTGATCTAAAACCAACAGCCAGTATCATAGCTAATGATGTCAAAAGCCAGTATCATAGCTAATGTCAAAATAACAAAGCAGTATTTCTTAAGAGTATCGTCACAACCAGTTTTTCAGATGATGCTAGTTAGTGTGCTTAAAAGTAAATGGAAACGAACGGTTCAAAAACTGCACATTTATAATCAAAGCCACTTAGGAGGTTGAAGCTGGAGGATGACAAGTTTAAGGCGAGCCTGGGCAACATGGCAAGGTCTTGTTTCAAAAAAGAAAAAAGAAAAAAAGTACTTTGAGAAGTATGTAAATAGAGCAACAAAAGGACTGCGAATATTGGATGTGCGAATATAGGCAAGATAATTTTGAAAAAGAATATTCATCCAGGAGTCTTAAACTAGAAAGTATTAAACTATATGATAAAGCTGAGGTCAGTGAAATAAGGTGACATCAACGGAGAAACAGAAGTGAAAGAGAAATAAAACAGATTCAAGATTCTTTTTAATATAACAAATGTGGTTTTTGAAGTAAGACAGGAAATGATAGATTATTGGACAAATCTTTTGAGACTCTCTGGCTAATCATATCAAAATAAATACACTAGACATCACCTACCAAAATACTAACACATACTTCCAGGTAGAGTGCAAATAAGGCTCCAAAAGAAGTAGGAGGAAATAAAGACTATCTGATCTATTTTGGGGACCATCTTATTGAGCAGCCTCAAAAGGCACTTTCTGTGGTGAATCAGATTAAAATGTCTGACTACATAGTAATTTTCTATGCCCATCCATTTGTAAAAAAAAACATAAAAACAGTAAGATGCAAATAGGAAAAAAAGCCAAATATGTACAAGGATTATAACATTTTTTAGATGTTTCTCATCTTCACTTTGCTTTGTAAACCCTTTTCTTCCTTCCCTGCAATCCACTTATGCCTGGAATTATAGAAGTCCTACGTACCACCCTGGGAAACAGGGTGAGTAGAGGAGAAAAGGCATCTCTGTCTACTCTGGTGACTCTGGGGAAGAGAGGAGGACACTGGTTCTGAGGCCCTCAATCAGTGGAGTGGTGGAGAAATTTGAGGATGTTTGAAGCTATGCGTAGGGGCAGAGAAGCCATTTCCACTCTCCAACTGGATGTCCTAAAGGGTGTCCTACTGGTAATGTGCAGCCAGCAGGGTGGGCAGAGAGCGAGCCTGGGTGACCATGCTTGAGCAGTGTGGAGGGAACCTGCAGGGCTCTCTGTGCCCTGAGACCACGATGGAAATACTGCGGAGAACGAGGGCCCTACTAGGGTCTGGATGTTCAGTGTCCCCTGAAGGTCCATGTGTAATGTGTGGTCCTCAGGGTTGCACTACCTTTAGGAAGTGAGGCCTGGGGGAATGGTCCTTAGGTCATTCTAGGAGTGCCCTTAAGGGGACTGGGGGCCCTGTTCTCTCAGTCTCTCTCTAGATTTCCATTTCTACCATGAGGGACCATTCCAGTTGGACACCCAGAGCAATGGGGCCACTGCATCTTAAACTGGAACCTCCATGAAGCAAAGCCAAAATCACCCTTTTCTCTTTGTAAGCTAGTTGTCTCACATATTTTGTTATGGTGACAGAAAGCTGACTAAAATAGGCCCTCACTTCCTACCACTTTCTGACTGCTCTCTGACTACCAAGAGGCTCTGTAAACCTTTTGGCCTGGTCAACATCTTAGAAAAAGATCCGAAAGGCTGAGTGCTGTGATGTGAGTGTTTGTGTTTCCACAAGAGCATGTGCTGAATTCTCCGCCTTGACTATGATGGCGTTAGGCAGGGGGCCTTTGGTGAGCAGGTAGGAGACAGGCCCCAGAAAGATGCCTTGCCTCTTCCATCATGGGAGGTCACAGTGAGAAGGAGCCAGAAGAGGAGTCCTATAAACGAGAAGGTGAGTCTTCACCAGATAATAACTCTGCCAGTACCTTGATCTCAGACTTCCCAGCCTCCAGAACTGTGCAAAATAAATTTCTGTTGCTTGTAAGTGACCCAATTAACAGTAATCTGTTATAGCAGCCTAAGTAGACATGGAGTTTCCTAAAGGAGACTGTATGTGTAAGATGATGTAAAAATTACCAGATGTGACTGAGCTTATTGGATTTAACTAAAGCCTGCTTGCCTTCCTTCCTTCTTTTCTTCCTTCCTTCCTTCCTTCCTTCCTTCCTTCCTTCCTTCCTTCCTTCCTTCCTTTTTGCAGTACTGAGAATTGAAGCCAGGAACTGGTGCATGCTAGGCAAGTGCTCTACCACTGAGCTACATCCTTACCTTTTTTTATTTTTTATTTTGAGACACTAGGTTGCCCAGGTTGGCCTTGAACTTGTGATCCTCTAGCCTCAGCTTCCTCAGTAGCTGGGATTATAGGCATGTGTCCTGCGTGTCTTTCCACAGAAACCTTTGGGTCTCTCATGGGTTTTTGGCAAACAGAAAAGTCATATTTTCTCAGAACATCTCAATACAGAATGAAAAAAAGAGTGATCCAGTATTTACGATAAGTAAGTGATTAGCATCGTCAGTGGATAAAATGAACTTACCAATAAAAAAGAAATAGAAAAACCACTGTATAAAAGGTGGCCCCAAAAGTACAGGCAGACAATTGCAGAAAAGGACAAATAGAAATGACTAATAAAAATATGGAAAGAAATGTTCAAATAGCAAAGAAACACTACTGAATGGGAAACGCCATTATGCGGGTGTCAGACTAGCAGACTAAATAGCAAGGCTAAAGTACAGGAAGCCTGTTAGACAATCAAAATGCCGTGGAAAGGCGTCTTCCTGCCCTGCATGAAACAAGGAGTTAAGGGAACACAGCTGTGACTTCAGTACCAAGCGACTAAGGAGTTATTAGTCCTTCAACGTGAGAAGCCACTGACTGCAGTCTGGTCGGAAAGACAACTATTGCTCATGGCATCGTCAGAACTCATTGTCCCTCCTGTCCTAGCCTGCTGCAAACTCCTGAATTATGATGGTAAATCTTTGCTGACAAATTTGTCTTGTGGAGGGAGCCAAAATTAATTCAAAGCAACTCTGGTTATACTATTTGTGATCATGAGAAATATTTTCTCATAAATTTAAGCTCTGAAGGCAATGACAGGGGAGGCATTCCAGGGCTATGCGGCAGCTCACAGAAGTAAGTACTGGACGGCACACTAGGAGGCTCAGACTTGGCAGGATGTATCTCGCATTGTCCTATAGAGAGGTCTCTCGACTGGTCTTTCCACAGTATTCTTTTATGGATGTTCTGAATATAAGCTTGATCCTGTCCTCTGATTATCTTTGGATAAATGTGAAGTGACTATTAAGGCTTGTTTAGTCTGGTCCAGCCTTTTCTAGCTTCATTTGACATCAATTATCTCTGGCCCCTTGACTGTGGTCACAGTACCCTTCTAGAAAATCCTTAGGAGCTCAGGCCAGTCCTGCCAGAGTCCTGCCACATTCTTTTCCTCTCTCCACCTTTGAACCACTATGAACCTGTGCACTGTATAGTTTTGGACTTGAACGGCAAGCCCTTTTCTGCCTGGAACCTCTTTTATCCACAGTATAACTTTTCAAAGCAAATGTGGATCTCCTCATAGCACTGTACACAGTTCTGGATTATTCTGTGTGGTCATCTGATGAATGTCCACCTCCCTCTGGAGACAAGACAAGTGAATGAAGGGAAGGACCCTGACTGTTTTCACTTGATATATTGCTTAATGTATCCCAGCGCATGGGAAGAGCTCAGCAGAGCTGATGGATGAAGGAGAAATGTTACCCGCCACAGCTGTGAGGTGAGTATTCTGCAAAGATCCCTGACAATCTCCTATCCCTGGATGGACCTGCTACTGTCTCCTTCCCCTCAATCCTAGGATGGCTCCTGACTTGCTTTGATGGCAGAAATGAGTCAGAGTGATGCTGGCTCCGATGTGGGCCTGGCTGTCTTGGAGGAAACTGTTGCACTATAACAAAGCGGGTGTAGACCATGGAGGAAGAGAGGCCACCACGGGAGTCAGCCAGCCCCACTGGGTGTTGACTTATCCCTGGCTTGTAGACGTATAACCCATGGGATGAGACTTGCTTTTTGCCACTGTGTTTCGGGAAGGTTTGTGATAAAGCAAGAGTAACTGAAAAGTTGGTCTCTTATTTTAAATCCTAATGGCGATTAGATTGTGCCCACATCATCAACTCTAAGAGACTGGCCTTTTAAAGAATGAGGGGCCTGGTTCCATCACACTGGCAGCAGAGCAATTCTTAACGTTGGTTATCTCAGAGATCTACTGAGGACTCACAGTCATTATATGAAATTCCTACAGCACGATACATATGAATTCGTTTTCCTTGCTACGGTTCACGTCTTGCCCTCTGCAACGTCTGCTGAATAAACGAGTCATTCTCTGCCTTACGTATTCCACCCCATAAACACCTGGCCAGCTCCACCTTACCCAAACCTCAGAACACATTCTCTTTCCCTTCCACTGTGCAGCCTTCTCCCTTTTTAAAAGACAAATTACCAAATATTATCTGTCCTGAAGAGCCACACTTCTTCCTTTGACTCAGAGATAATAGCTATGGCTTAAGTCCAATCATAATGCTGGCTTTCCGTATTTAGATCAGATAACACGTTCAGAATTCTGATAGACAGCTACTTATTCAGTGAACGCTGCTGCCTTTATCCCTTTCTCTCTAATGCTCTCCCCTTATGCCTCCCAGAACACCCCCCACCACAACCATGTACGTTGATGTTGACATGTGCCAGTAAGAGTCTGTGACTCACATGAATCCTTCTAAGATGAACATTAATTGCCATTTGCTCTGTGCTAGGTGCCCTGTGAGGCAGCTGGCCTGTACAACATCCTGCTTTATTTTAGTTTATTATTTTTCCGGTACCGGGAATCGAACTCACAACATTGCGGTTGCCAGGCAGGCACTGTGCCACTGAGCTAAATCCCCAGCCCAAAATCTATCTTTGGTGATGAGAATAACATCCTGCTTTATGAGCAAGATTTAAACTTGGGAGGAGGTGAGTCAGATGTCTACCTCCAACCACAATCCAACTATCCAATCCAACAAGCAGCTTGGACGAGGTGAGGAGAAGCTTGGGAGAGACAGAGTGTGATCGCCGGGAGATACTCTGTCGTCTCTGTCTTCTCCTGGTCTAGAATCCTCAGCCTGGAAACTGAGTCCACTTACCCGCGTGTCCTGCGCCAGTTCTACACACGTGGTGCTTCCTCTTTGAGCTTTGCCTGCCATGCTCATCCCTGCCCTCTAATCCCTGGCCTCTTCAGCAGACTGGTAACCTGTCTTCCCAAGACAACACTTATCACACTTAAGAGCTGCTGTCCCTTGGGCAAGATAACATAATGATGTATTTATTTTTCTGTTCACATTTTGCATGGAAAATGAACTAAAGGTTGTTAATAAAAACAAGTAACATCTTCCTGATGGCCCAGCAGAAGTAATGAATGACATCTTTAAGAAACTGTTCAGTCATCAACAGTGCTTCTAGAAACTTCTGCAGTGACCTCCTGACACAGATCATAGCTGGATTCCTCAGCATCTGGTAATAATACCATGGGGTGTGCTCTCCCTGCCCTTTGTGAACTGCTTGCAGTTTGTCTCCTTAATTAGACTGTGAGACCCTCAGGGGCAGAGGGTGTGCTTATCCATCTCTTCATTCTTCTAACTCAGTGCCTGGGACACATTATACCATCAATATATCCCAGGAGAAATATTCTCTCACTTGACTGGTCTTAGGAGGAAACCACAAACCACAGGTTGGGGGTTTCCAGGTCTGTTGCTGTCCTAGGAGGCAGGCTGTTCCGGTTTCGTTAGCTGTAACCCTACCCTTCCCTTCATTTCCGTTCTCTGCCCTCTTCCTTCCCTCACTGGGATGGAACCCACAGCTTTGTGCACGCTAGGCAAGCACTCTACCACTAAGCTACACCATCAGCCCTGCACGTTTTCTATTTTCCTCCTGTCATATCCCTTAATTTGGATTTAAAGGAAACCCACTGATTCTGGGTATTCCTATCTTACCACAACTTCCCTCTGCCACAATAATACCCACTCTTTGAGAACGCAGGCCCAAGAGGGAGGCTATTTAAGACCAGACCACCCACCTTCCTCTGCAGGACACAGGGCCCAGGTCATCATGCCTCATCTGATAGCAGAGCCCAGTCACCAACACAACCCCAAACTTCCAGGCCACTTCCAGCCCTGGGCGCTTTCTACCATCTGGCTCAGCATGTTTCATAATCTGACCCAGGCTGTGTCCCCTTAGAAACACCCACTCTTCATGTTGAGCCCTAGAACTCATGCTCTGCTCCCAGCCACATCCCCATGGCTTGGCTGTTGGAGAGTGTCACACAGCCTTTGTGACTCCTTCGGTGTAAATGCATGACTGTAAATCCCAAACAGGCACTCAGGACTTGCCAGTGACTCCACAAAATTTCCACAATATATTTACTTTCCTGCACTCAAAGCTGAGCAGTTTACATGCTCTTTTTGTTCTTCAAACCACCACATCCCACATTCCCTTCTAATTCTGGGCTGATGCCCTTGCTTCTTATTTCACTGAGGATATGAAATTATTCTGAAGAGACCTTGCTGCTCTCCTCCATACGTGTCTGCCTCGGTGCTCATGGCCCTTGTATTTCCTGTCATTTTCTCCACTCAACATCAAGAATCCCGGCTCCTTTCTTGCCTACACCATAAGTATCCCTTGCTATTCCATCCTTCCCATTAGAATAGGATCATGATCTCTTCTCTCTTACCTCTGAAAACTCCCTAGATTCCTCCAGCTACGTCCCCTTTCCTGTGGTTCCACTGTGGCAGAACTTGCAAGAGAGTTGTCTATTTTCCACTCCATTTCTCTTTTTCTTTAGAAAGCACACAGTTGGGTGTTTGTTTCCATCACACCCTTGAAGCTGTCACACTCAATGGCAATCTTCCATCACAAAGGACCTCCTTGTCACCAGTTCCACTATGGGCCTGACCTCCTCTCGCTTGGTCACTTCTGCCTTCTAGAAGCATTTTTCTTCTGCCTCAGGTACACAACAATCTCTTAATTTTCCTCCTGCCTCCTGGGCTACTTCTCCACCTTTTTTGCTGGGTGGTTCTTTTCTTGACCTCAAGTACCAGAATTTATCAAGGCTCAATTCTTTTGTCTCAATACCTTCTGTCTAGCAGAGCTCCTCATTTTTGTAGCTTTATACATGTTGATGTGTCCAGTTTCTATCCATGGCCCACCTTCCCCTCTAAGCTCCAAATATCATCTATCTACTGCCTCCCTGGCATCTCCACTTAAGATGTTCAATAGATATTTCCCAGCATAGCGAATACAAAATAAATGCTCCTAATTCCCACTTCCGACAGCCCCTTCAAACCCTGTCATTCTCTGGTCTTCCACTCTCAGCAAAATGCACCCCAGTCTACCTAGTTATTTAGGCCTCAATCCTGTAAATTACTCGTCATTCCTCTCTTTTTTACCACCCTGCGTCCAAATTTGTCAGCTCTCCATTTGAAATAACTGCTGAATGTGATCACTTCTTGCCACCGCCACCTGTCCATCTGTGTCCAAGCTGTCACAGCCTCTTACCTTTCGACCTCTCTTAGCAGCCTCCTAACAGGTCCCCCTCCTTCCACTCTTGCCCTCCCAAGAACACTCAGGCTCTGTCCAACAACTGGAATGATCTTTTTAAAAATATAAAATGAGACTAGTCATCTCCGCTAAAAATCCTCCAACAGCTTCTCATCATAATTTGAACAATGCGCAAAGGCTACTTTGGCCTAGCAGATCCTGTGTGACTTGTGCTCCTCTATCCTCCCTCTGCCTGTTTTTGAACTTGTCTTCCTCAGTGTCTGTAGCTCAGCCATAGGACTCCTCCCTTTTGCTTCTCTGTACTTGCCTTCCCCTCACTCAGCCCAGGAGCACTTCCTCTCAGATCTTGAAGGGCTCGCGCCTCTCATCAGTCTGGGCTCCACTCAAATGACGCCTCTGCAGGTCGGACTTTCCTGACCAGCACCTGCTCCATCACCTTGGCGCTTTCTGCCCTCTTATTTTTGTTGACTTTTTGCAAATGCTTGTTAATCCTTGACTTCTTTAGGGTGTACTTATTTATGCCTATCTCCTTCAAAAGAACGGAAAAATTTCACAAGAAAGGACTTTTCTGCTTTGTTCATCTAAGGTGTAAAACAAGTGCTTAATAAATACTTGTCACGTGAGCAGGATAAGTGTACACAGTTCCAGAGGCAGTAAGAGGTGGGGTGCAGGAAGGTGGGCCAGCAGGCAGCTGCTTGGATAGAGTGTTATCTCTATCACTTTAAAGCTGGGACACACTCTGGAAGCAGAGCAAGTCGCAGTGATAGGTACACGGTAAGACCAAGTGCTGGACTGAAAGAGGTCTTCCTAGCAGTCTGTCTTATAGAACTTTTGCCATAATAGAAATAATGTACATGTTTGCTCTTGAAAACAGTACCACTGGCCCCACCGGGCTGATGAGCACCTGAAAAGTGGCTGGTGGAACCGAGGAACAGAATTTTGATATTATTAAATTTCAATTCACATTGAAACATTTACACACACCGATGGCTATGGTATTAGAACCTAAAGTCTTGCCCCTCCCCCCATAATTTCAGGATAATCATTACTGAAAGGCCGAGTGAAATACATAGTTTGGTACACTGTCTGGAACGTAGTTGGCACTCAAACTATGGCAGCCATTATTACGACAGGATGGCAAATTAAAGCACTTTAAGTACATGTCATTTAAGTGTGGCTCTAAGGTACCTGGGATGGATTTTTATTAATTTTCACAATGACTTTTTGTTAGAGTTAGTAGATAACCAACATGTGGGTCTATATTTGTTCTCATGAACTAAAAATAGCAAACAACCATTTTGAGACCTCACTGAAGGCTTTTCAGAGATAGATAACTATTCCAAGGAGACCACCCTGCAGATCCTTATAATGAGCTAATTAGTTTTGACATCAGCTTACTTAGCACCTGCAAAAAACTGAATTTGTAACATTACAGTATTATTTTCAAACAGTGTCATCTGCAATTTCCTGAATGATTTTGGGTAAGAGTAGCATCTGTTTTAATATTCAGCATTAAAATAAACAAGTAAGTATTTAGTTATTAAAAGATTATAATGAAATCTTTAAGGCTTATGTTGGTTTAAGCAGATCAGTTTTGTTATTGTTAGTAGTTTGTCCTACATCCTTCCATACTGAATCCAGCATATAAAATTAAAAGTTTTAGAACATAGGCAGAGCATTATAACTAATCTTTATGAACAATCTAATGTGATAGTAAACTCATACATTTGCCCAGTATAAATCTGGTGATTATTTTCAGGGCAAGGGGACTGGCAGAGGGAAAGTGGCATTCCACAATCTGCCTGAGTACTCAGTGGAGACTGTGTGTCTCCAGAGAGGGCAGATAGATTTAAATTAAACACATGTTTAAAGGCTTTAAAAAGAGTTGACATTCTTATTAAGGAGACCAATTCATCTGCATCAACTGGAAGCCACTTTACAGTTGATGAAAAAGTGCCCTAGGACCTCAAGGAAATGAGACTGGAGTAGAAAGAGAATGAAGATTCGCGTTCCCACCAGGAAGCCTGTCCCCGACTGTCCCGTGCTGTTTGAAATGCAGATCTCTCCCTAGATACAAAGGCCAGGGTTTGCAAAGACTTACCAATGGGCATCACCAAGAAAAAGGGCAGCCAGCAGAGCACGAAGCAGCCGACCACGATGCCCAGCGTTTTGGCTGCCTTCTTCTCCCGGGAAAACTTGAGGAGCCGCACTGAGAAGTGCGTCTTGTTCTTGGAGCTGGTCACCCCACCACCTCCTGCGGGAACATTTTTCCGGTGGATGCGTAGCGTGACTTGCTCTGAGTCCGACTTGTCGGTCTTGAGGCCGGATGTGAGGCCCCGGCTTTCCCTCTTGGCCACCACGTAGACCCGGCAGTACATGACCAGGATGATAGCCAGCGGCACGTAGAAGGAGCCCAGCGCGGAGAAGAGCACGTAGCCGGGATCCTCGTTGATCTGGCAGATGGTCTCGTCCTGGGGGGCCGGCTGCCTCCAGCCGAACAGCGGCCCGATGGAGATGACCAGGGACAACGCCCAGACGCAGAGCAGAGCCCGGAGCCCCCTCCTCTGCGTGACAATGGTGGGGTAGCGCAGCGGGTAGCTCACGCCGATGTAGCGGTCGATGGAGATGATGCAGAGGCCCATGATGGACGCGGTGCAGCACAGGACGTCCACCGCCGCCCAGATATTGCAGAAGACCCTGCCGAAGGCCCAGTAGCCCAGGATCTCGAAGATGGCCGAGAAGGGCAGCACCGTGGAGGTGAGCAGGAGGTCGGCCACCGCCAGGTTGACTATGTAATAATGCGTGACCGAGTGCAGATGCCGGTGGCAGGCCACGGAGAGGATCACTAAGATGTTCCCCAGCACCCCGAAAAGGATGAGGCCCCCCAAGATGACCCCGAGCAGAATGGCCTTGGAAATGTTCACTGGTGCGGGCGGGTGGGTGCAGTTGGAGCTGTCGGAAGCATTTCCGGAGAGAAACACCATGGTCCCAGCAGGGGCGGGCGAAGTCGGGCTCTCCAGGGCCACCCTGGGCGGGGGCGGAGGCGGGAGCGACGGAGCTGGAAGTCAAAAGGGCTGGGCTTGGTTGGGGGTGAGGGAGAGCGCGCGGGTGGGAAACAACCCTGGCCAGTCCTGGGAACCCTTGGCGGGCCACGCAAAAGCGCGAGGCACTGGAGGCGACATGGCTAGGGGCGCGCGGGCCTCCGACTCCCTGTCCACTCGCTGTGTGGGCCAGAGGCTCTGATGCCTCCCTACCCGAGGCTGCGTGCAAAGCTCAAGGAGAATCCTTCGCAAAATGCAATCCCAGAATTAGCGGGGTCCGCTTTTCTGTACTGTCTGGTCCGTCCTAGTTGGGAGAAGACTGAGCATTTTGGACATAATTTGGAATTCAAAATTCCAGCGCCAATCCTCCTCCACGTCACAGTCAACTACGGATCAGCCGTTCACGCCCAAAGGCAGGGACTGCAGGTACCCGGCGCTTCTGCGGGCCTGCAGTTCCCGACGGCTCGGCCGCCCCAGCCTGGCTTCTTGCTATTCCAGGTTCTAGGCACACAGAGTCTGCGGCAACGCTGGAGCTCCGTTCACCCGCGTCCTCCTAAAAGAGCGGAAAGAGAAAGGCGGACCGTGAGCCAGGCGCCCCGGGAGCGAGGCTGTGTCCAGCCTGACCTGCAATGGTCTCCAGCTGGGAACCCGACGACCCTGCGGTCTCAGAGCGGACGTGCCCCCCGGGAGGGAAGAGACCCGTGTGTGGGTGGGTGTGGGGGCGACCGCACACCAGTCCTTCACCACCGGAACCTGCCCTCCGGGGCTTCGCCTCACCTCCTCCGGCCAAGTTCAAAATGCTAAGCACAAAAATAAACAAGAAAAAAAAAATCACTAGGCCTCCCCCGCCCTCAAAGCTAGACAACGATAACAAAAACCCGAGCCCTGACTCCAGGAGGCCGAGGTGAGAACGCCAGCGCAGCGACAATAAAATCCCAAAGCCCGCGCGCGAGGCGCGACTGCGGCTGGCGCGTGTCACACGGAGCAGGGTCGGATTCCGGAGGAATCCGGAGATCTAACCCGCTGCCATCCGAACAGGTTGCACGGCAGTCACCTGGGCGGGGGCGGGGGCGGTCTGGCAGAGGGAAGCTCAGCGACCCGGGAACCGCAGGGCCCGCGCCACGCGCACGCTCGCGACGCGCAATTTGCACCCCGGGTGCGGAGCGCGCGGGTCTGTCCACCAGCCGGGGCCGATTGCCAGGTCCCCGGCAAAGCAGAGCGCGACCCAGGTCGGTCCAGGCTTGGTTGCCACACCACAGGGTCGCAAGACACACCCGGGGTCCTGGGGAGCCGGCTGGGGAATGCACAGCTCTGCCCAAGGGGCTCTGCAGGTGGTGGTCACTGCGGATTCCGTAGGCGTGAAAATCAAGCCCGCGCGGCAGTGGACAGGGGACGCCTCGGGTTTTCTGGGCTGGGGGCCATGATCTGCGGCAGAAACCTGCGTTTCCACAGCTGCAGGCGGACGTGGAAGGGGGGTGGGGGCATGGGGTCGCGGCCATCTGGCCTTCTGGCTTGGGCCCCGAGGCAGGAATCCCGGGCACAGGCTTCGGCGAAAAACGCCAAGTTGAAGCCGTCACAGGTGATAGTAAACACATACTACTCGCAAAACCGTTCCTGCTACTCCCGAGAGCGATACACAGCGGGTTAAAAAGACACTTGTTAACTAGAAGGCAACTTCCCAGGATAGAGAAGGAAACCGGGCGTGGGGCGGGGTGCTGCGAAGAACGGGGGAGAAAGCGCGTGACCGAGGGGCGAGCGGGGCTCGGTCCCAGCTGGACACCCGGGGAGGGGCGCCCGCGCAGGGCCCTGCGGAGTCCGCGCCCCGCGCCCCGCGCTCACTCACCTGAAGCGCGGATGCCTGGGTTCGCGCAGCCGCCGGCCCGGCCGGGTCTTCCCGGGTGGGGGAGCGGGGACGACTCTCCCCGGAGCCAGGTTCCCGTCCCTTAGCACCCGCTGACTCACCGCCCCGCCACCGCGGATGCCGCCTCCAAACTCCTGACTCGCAGCGCTTTACCTGGACATGCTAAATTGGAGAGTGAAAACCGAAAAAGAAAAAAAAAGTACAACCAACCAATAACTCCACTATCACCCTTTTAATATTCAGCTCCTCGACACCAGAAAAGAAAGGCGAGGAACTTTGCAGCTCTCACTGACGTAACACAGGCGGGAGCCCAGCGAGTACCGTAATCTCCTGCTGTTACCGTATTACTCCTCGGCCACAGGCAAAGCGCGCAAACCCAGATTTCTTCGGTCCCGCCCAGAGAGTGAGTTGTGTTTTAGTTTTTTTTTTTAAAAGTGTGTGTGTGTGTGTGTGTGTGTGTGTGTGTGTGTATGAGATTTGTAGTAAATAACTTTAATGGCCCGGTTTTAAAAATAAAATAAATTGGACACACCTGCCGGATATTACTGTGCACATGTTATGTTCACAGAAATCTTGGAAAAAAGTTACTTTGAAAAACTTAGTTAACACATGCCCAAGGTTTGTTAAAATCAAAGAGCGTCTTGTTATGCTAAATATGTGGATAAATTGTAATATCTGCAAATGTTTTAAAAACAAGTAAAGTCAGATGAAATTCAATAAATTTAATTATAATAATAAAATTGCATTTCCGGAGAGATGAAGTGAGCATGTCTAAATCTTACTCAGTGTGATCCACTTTACATTTTTTTAGACAAATGGATTTTTAAAGTAGTGTGTTCTCTATGTTGTTTCTCACATGACTTACTGGTTTTTTTGTTTTGTTTTTGTTTTGTTTTTTTGTTTTTTTTTTTGGTTTTTCTCCGGTACACGGGAACCGAACTCACGACCTTGCGCTTGCCAGGCAAGCGCTTTTGCCGCTGAGCTAAATCCCCAGCCTCACGACTTAGTGTTCTTAAGTGGCCATATATTTGTTTACAATTTTCATTAAAAAATGTTTTCTTGAAGTACTATTACTTCTCTTCAATTTTGATTCAGTAATAATTGGAGTATGGAAAGTTGGCACAACCGTTTTATTTACTTTTTTATAGGAAATTCTGTGCTCTGTTTACCTTATGGTTGAATAAAACCATATGTGTTCCAAAATATTAAGAAAAGCAAGACTTTTTCCCATTCTGGCTTCCACCTCTTAAATCATCTTTTCTTTTCTTTTTTATTTTGAGATAGGGTCTCACTATATGGTGCAGGCTGGGCTTGAACTTGCTTAGGTAGCCCAGGCTGGCCTTAAACTCATGGTGATCCTCCTGCCTCAGCTTCCCTTATTGATTCAAACAAAGCATACTTTTTAATTTACTGGGTTCTGGTAAGCCTAGTAACAAATACTTTTGAGCAATGGTATAAACCTAAATTCTCCTCTGAACACAAGTTAATCAGTATTATTACTTTTCTAAATCCAATAATGTTTGGAAGGTTCCTTTAGAGCAATAAATGTCACAGTGTTCTGAGGAAGGTTCATATATCATTGACAACCTAGTATGTAGATTTCCTTTTCCTTTGTACACAAAATCTCCCCACCCTATGTCTGCAGAAATGGTACCCACACCTTTTATATTTGATTTGACTTTAACATTCTTTTAAAAGCATGCACAAATGGCTTGTCCATGTATAAAATGAATGGAGTCTATTGAAGGAGCAATGGGTGAGCAGGAAAGTTAGTGCTTCCAGCCCTCGCTTGCTCTGGCGACTGTCATCTTTTTCTTTTCCCAGAGGAAAAGGTGACAGTCCCCTTAGGCACAGCAGGCTGTTCTACAGTTCCCTGGGACTCTAACACCTCATCCCCAAATGTGTGCCCAGCTCCTGTTTCACAGATTCTACCCCCCACCTCCCCCCAGGAATGTATATTGCTTAGTTTCCTAGTTACTAACCCCAGGCTATGAATGTCAGTTGTCTATTAAGGTCTGTTCCATGGTAGATAAGGGAAGACTTGTTATCTGCAAGAAAAACAACTGAAAATCACTCAGCTTTGCAAGGTTGAAATCTACGGAGTTCTGCATCTTTCAACCCCAGCACATGGGGATTTACCCTACCCTCAGTCACTGACAGGCTAATGCTTAGACAGCCAATTTGCAAAACTAATGTTTTAGAAACAAATATTTCAGTCATTAACCATCAACACGCAAGAAGCTATGCTTCCTCTGGTCACGCTCTCCTCTTCCCTTCTTTCTCTCTCGTTTCATTTTCTTGTGGTACAGGGGCGTTGAACCCAGTCCTTTCATATTGAACTACATCCCCAGCACCCCCCTTTTACTGTGAGACAGAATCTTGCTAAGTGGTGCCACCTAGGCTTGAACTTGTGCTCCTCCTGCCTCAGTCACCCAGGGTGCTAGACAAATAGGTGTGCATCGCTATGCCTGGCTTGGCTCCTGTTTAAAGCATATCTGACACGGATGTCCTAGGAGGCGACTGAGACAGACAGGTGGGCAGGTGCCGAGAAGAGTGAGCAGCGTGTGGAATCACTGAGGTGCTGTCCCCATACTCCTGCAGCACCACAGCAGGGGAGATTTTTTGAGCCTTTTGTTATGGTTTGTGTCTGTGTGTCCCCCCAAAGCCTCAAGAGGCCATGGAGCAGGCTTTTAGAGTTTGATTGATTGATGGGTGTGAGAGCTGCACCCGCCCTGGGGTGGATAGTTTGCATATGTAAGGGAGAGGAAGAGGCTGCTTGAGGCCATTCCTCCCCCATTCTGCCCTGGCGTGTGGTTGTTGCTTTTGCTGTGTTCTGCACCAGGAGCTGTAGCTCTCTGCCATGTGCCACTCTGCCTTGTAATCTGCCAAGTACGGACTGAAACCTCCACAAACTGTAAGCAAAATAAACCTTTCCTTCCTTCATTTTGGGCGTCAGGAATTTTGTCCCAGCAAAGAGAGAAAAGTAACCAAGACACCTTTGTTTCCTAATTTTTAGAGGGAGATTATGAAATCCCACAGGCTTGGCAATGGGGGTTGAGTGAAATTATCTCTCTTAAGAACGTACCTCATAATGCTTATTAAGTTGTTAATGTCAATCTTATTAACCCTTCCCCTCTCTGCTCCTTTTGTGTGCTAATCTGTAATATTCTGCTAACTCAGGGTAGTCCATGGTCACTGATACATTCGGCTGGAGAGTGTCTAAGTGACCTGAACATTACATTTGGGCCCAATCATCAAATGATTCAATGTTCCCAATGGGATTCAATATTCCCATTCTCCGCTTGTCCCACATTGTGATCCTCGATCTTCACTGTCATCCTGATTGGCTTGGGAGACAGCTGGGGGATAAGTAATGCACACTTACAGGTATGTCTCATGGGTTACAGAAGCATGACCTTGGGCACTGTACCTGGTCCCTGGCCCTTTCCTCTCTGGCTCTTTCCCTCTCCTGCTTCCTGGCTGCCATGACGTGCTCAGATTTGCTCTACCATGCCCTTGCATCATGATGTTACTGCCTTGGAATTAGCTGGCCATGGGCTGAAATCTCTGGAACCGTGAGGCAAAATAAACCTCTCTTTCCTTAGGCTGTGGTGGGTCTTGAGTCCCAGCAAAGAAAAGCTGACCAATACACACCTTGAGGGGCCGTGTGAACGTGTGTGTGAACACTCAGCCCATACATCCACAGAGAAGCTGTTGGCTTTGGACCTTAGGGTGCACACTCTTGTGATACTGTCTGTGAGCCAGAGAGGGTGAGCCCAGATAAAAGGACTGAAGTCCATAAAAGTTACAGTGTGGTCATTTGGGGTAGGGGATTCTGGGACCTAAAGAATGGCATAGGAGGGAGAGGGTACAGGCTGCCAACAGGCAGATCACTGTAGTCTCATGGACCCAGGGGAAGGCCCTGGCCAACAAGAATCAGAGTTGAACTCTGTAAAGACTGAAACCCAAGGAAAGACCCCTCTTGCTTTGATCTCAGGGGCTACTCTGTAAATTTCAGGTGCAATGGAAGCTGAGGTGTCTTCAAGGGCGGTTCTGGGAAGCCTCATGGGTGATATTGTTTGACTTAAAATTTGCAGGATAAGCAGCATTCAGATGAAGGAAGGTGAACCATCATAGTGGTTGTGTGTGTGTGTGTGTACGTGTGTGTGTGTGTGTGTGTGTGTGTGTATTCAGAGACACAGGAAGCACTAGTCTTTTGGAGATGAAGGGGGCAATCAGCACACACTCGATGACTTGAATTGGCAGGACTCTGAGTGACTGGTGAGAAAGTCAGCAGGTGTGAGAGATTTTGAGGTTAAAGAATCTGTCAATCATTCCCTTAGAAAACAATAGACAATGGAATTAGGAGCTGTTTTCTGGGATTTATGATTCCAAGTGAGGGAATAAAGACTTAATGTTAGCATTCACCGAAAAACTGACTTTTCAACTAATTCTCTTAAGGCTTAAAAAGGTAAAATGGGAGGAAAATGGAAAACACTGCCAGGAAGATATTGATGCAACATCAAATCACAGTTCTCCAAACAAGCTTTGTGATCTAATCCTTTACCAAACTGAGTCAACTGTACAGTGCAGGACACTGCTGAGGGAGGATTTGATGAGATAATAACTCTGCCTTTGGTATTATTTCCCACATTCTTGTCTCTCCGAGAAAATAATGTAATCCAAATTTTGCAAGTTGCATCATTTCATCCATGCATTATAGGAATATCATCCTCATATCATTAGATGTGTACTAAAGTGTAACTTATGACAGCTGCACAGCCCTTGAGTTCTGGGCACATGTTGTGTTCTGAATGTTTCTGTTCCCCTCCCCTAAATTCCAGTATTAAAGCTTTTTTTTTTTTCCCAGTACCGGGAACCGAACTCACGACCATGTGCTTGCCAGGCAGGCACTGTGCCACTGACCTAAATCCCCGGCCCCTCCAGTATTAAAGATTAATCTCCAAAACAATGGTATGAAGACTTGGAATCTTTCGGGGTGGTTAGGTTATGAGTCTTCTGGCCTAATGAAGAGGACTGCTGTCCTCATAAAATAAGTATGAGGCAGACCTCAACTTTCTACCATGTGAGGAAATATAAGAAGTGTCATCTATAGAGGAACAGGCCTTCACCTGTTAGTACTTTCATCTTGGACTTCCCAGATTCCAGAACCATAAGCAATAAATTTCTGTTGTTTGCAAATTATTCAGTCTAAGACATTTTGTGACAGTAGCCTGAATGAACTAAGACAGTATGATAAATTTAAGTATTTAGATATTTAGTTTTATGGAAAAATTTCTGATCTATAACTTTATAACGTACTGAGATAAATACTCTGATATGTAATATTATACTATAATCTTTCTTGTTTTTGTTTTTGTCTTTTTGAGACAGGGTCTCACTATGCAGTTCAGGCTAGCTTTGAGCTCACTTTGTAGCCCAGGCCGGTCTCAAACTTGCAACGATCCTCCTGCCTCAGCCTCTCAAGCGCTGGGATTACAGGTGTGTACCACCAAACCCGCCTATAATCTTTAAGATTAATTTCCATAACTGTAGCTAGCAGATTAAAGATTATGAGCACCTAAAAGGTTATAATACATATTGCCTTCTATACAGCTTTTATAAATGTGACTATAAAATGTAAACTCCCAATAGTAGTATATGGGAGAATTTTGTTTTTGTCTCTTCTCAACCTTGGGCATTTATAATAAAAAAGGCACATATGTAATTATATATAAATGACATAAATCTTAGCCAATTTGATAAGTAAAAACATACCTCACTTAAAACTTTGTGTTTTTAGAGTGCAACCATACAAAATGAAAGCTTTAATCATAAAACCTTGTGTTTTTAAATTATCAGTGTGTTTCCACACATTTCACATTTATTTGCACTTACTCTTTTGAAATATGTTTGTTCATGTTTTTATCAGTCATTTTGATCAGAAGTTGCTATAGTTATTTTCAAACATGAAGTTGATTAATACAAGAATTAGAGGCTTGAAAATTATTGGGGAAGACTGAAAGCACATGAAGGAAAGCTGCTACTGTACTTGCTTTCAGAAAATTAGGAGGCACAGAACTGTCCAAAATCATGCTGATGCATCTGTATCCCAAAGCACCCGTGACATGCAGGACACACAAAGCCCCCAGCAGAACCTCACATCTGCAGTGACTTCACATGGTCACAGGGTGAGCAATGGCTTCTGCTCCTTCTCCACTCCCCGGAGTGTCACAGGAACCCCTTTCCTTGAATCCCTGAATCCTGACGGTAGAATCTTCCATCCAATGAAATGCAGAGAAGAACACAGAGGGAGATAATGGTTATGGAAGCACAGTTCCAGCCTTAAGTCTTTCCTTTCTGGACCCATTATGCTCACACCCACTTTCTTTAGGCTGCTCCTGACCGTGGCTAAGCACTGCAGAGATTCTGATGGAGACCTGTTACTGCAAGACCTGGATTTCCTTACTGGACCATTGTCTTGAATCTGCTAAAACTCAGGTGTGCAATGGTGCAACACTTTTCTCCTGGCCCTCTTTCCTCCCCTTCTCCTTTGAGTGTCCAATGTGAATCTGCCTGAAGATGCTCCTTACCTTTTCTAATGCCTTTTCTCTTTCCCTTAGCAGGCATTTCTCCAGTAATCTTTCACACAATTAATCATATCTCAGAGCCTATTTCTTGGAGGACCGAAATTAACACATGAATTAATGATGTTGGCATTTTGTGACATTTGTTGCCATTTCTTCATGTCCTAACATTTAAAGGAAAAACACTCCATGAATTTACACATACACACTCACATAACCCACACAAAATGGCATATTCATCTATACCTTTGTAACCTACGAACTTTATATGGCCATCTCGTGCGTATTTCACAGTTTACTTATCATTATTTTTCCTTTACGATCAGGATGATTTTACCTCATGGAAGAACCTACCAGGGCTGCCTTATTTCTCTCTACCGAGTGCATTTCCCTCCCACACTTAGAACTTATGGGAGAACTCAAGTTAACCTATGTGAAGTGGGTGAGTGCACCGATTTTAAGATCCGTTCAAATGAAACCTTGTTGAGAAGTAGTCCGCTAATTTTCTCTGGCTGCACTTCAGCAAATAATACAGCGTTATTTTAAGACTTAAAGTAAGAGGGCTTTCCCCCATTTCTCTTCTTACAGGACAAGCTTGAGACCTGAATCGATACGCAAGTTTTTATCCCCTCTTGTTAACTGAACTGCCAAGGATAGAATCTCTTTACTTTTGAGAGGCCATGAGACATAAGTTGATAGGATGATCTCATTCTTCTGCCCAGCATTAGAAAAACAAAAGCAAAAACCAAACAACAGATAAAAATGAATTGTGCCGTGGTTTTTCTAAATGTTTAATAATCATTTTTATAAATTTTCTACTCTTGCGGCCATCAAGGGAATTCAATGAAGAGGATTTTAATAAGTCTGTAAGAAAAAAATTAGAAATCAGGTCAAACTGATTTTAGCACCAATTATAACTGGAAAATCCTTGAAAGAAGTGTTACATTATCAGCTAAAAAAAAAAAAAAAAAAAAAAACAAAAACAAAAAAAAACATGAAAAAAGCCCCTCCCCAATATTCAGGATTTTCTGAATCTGTTTGATAATTTCAGTGACAAGTGAGTTTTAAAACTTGAAATAGTAAGGAAAATTTTTAATCAAGTAAATTACACACTAGTTTAGACTACCACAGGTAGATTGATGTTCATCAACATTCTAGATGTGACTATCCCAAACACATAAAATCTAAGATTAAAATATACTTGCTTATGTAAACTGAAGTTAAAGGAAAAATGCCTAGTCTCTCCCACTAGATTTCTATGTCTCAGAAATTCTGTAGCTACTGATGACAGAAATAGTGAGATGGATAGTTAAGGCACTAAATATTAATCTCTTTGGCTAATATTTGAGAAACTGAAATGTTCAAATAACTAGTGATTTTGATTAAATTTCATAGCAAGATAGTTTATCATTTCCTGTGTTGGTCAGGATAGGATCAGGAAATATATTGCACAAGTAAGAGTTTACCACAGAAGTGTTTATGGAAGTTCTACTCATGGTACTTGGACTTTGGATAATTTAGATTAGGGAAGTACTTTCTAAATATGGCATCAAAAGTAGAATCTGCAAAAGAAATGATAAAGTAAACTACATCAGTATTCAATATTCAATATGATAAAAAGAAGAGGAACACAATATTATAACTTTCATTGGGAGCAATGTATTTAAAACATTTAACCAAGGAGATTATTTTCCAGAATATGTATGTTCTGTTGTTTTCCGGCCTCCATTGTTTTGGAGAAGTGTATCAAATTTCCATTACTGTTTCCCTGTAGGTAATGTATTATTTTTCTCTTGCTTATTTAAGATTTTTCTATCTTTGCAATTTATCTGCTTGACTAAGACGTGTGTGTGTCACTGTTTACATTTATCCTGCTGAGCTTCTTGGATTTATAAATGTAGGCTTTTTACTTCCTTTGGAAAGATGTAGCCATTATTTCTTCAGTTTTTTCCTTACCTATTCTCACTCTGTTCTATGAAATTCTAATTGCACTAATATCCTTATTGCCTTTCATGTACAAAGGTTATATTCATTTTCCTCCATTTTGTTCCTCTGTTCTTCAGTATGAATAAATTTTATTAGTCCTCAGGTTTACTTTTTTCCTACCATTTCCAAAATTCTTTAGACCATCTACAATCCTTGTTAGTGAACTCCCCCTTGAACAAAGTTTTTATTTGTTTCTTTTTATAGTTGTAACTTTCAGTTAAGATTCCTCACTCATTGGTTACTGGGGCTGTATTTTCTTTAAGTACTTGCATTCCTCTCTAATAGCTGTATTAAGTCTTTTCTCATAATTTCAATACCCACGTAGACACAGAGTTAACTTCTGCTCACTGCTTCTACTACCTCCTTAAGTATAGATCTTATTTGCATATTTCTTTGTATGCCTAGTAATTTTTATTATGTTCTAGACAATGTGGATAACATATTTTCAAGGATTCTGTATTAGGTTATGTTCTTCTTAAGTGTGTTAAATTTTGCTTTATCAGACAGTTAACTTGCCAAGACTCTAATACTAAATTCTATCTCTTGATCCTGGACATCAGCTCAATAGCCTTGTTTCTTTGTAGATTTTAGCATAGTTTTTGTAGGGTTCTTGTCAATAGGGTAGAAGAAGGCTCTTTTATATATTTTTGCCAAAATTTGTTATCTTTCATCTTTTTTATGGTAACTATTCTAACATGTGTGAGATGCTATCTTACTGTGGTTTTAGCTTGCATTTGCATAATAATTGTCTTAAACATTTTTCTCCTGTATATTTTGGTTATTTACATGTCTTTCAGGCCTTGCCTATTTTTAAAATTGAGATATTTGGGGCGGGTTGCTACTGAGTTGCATTCCTTATGCATTTTTTATATTAACCACTTGTAAGATGTATGGTTTTCTCCCAGTCCATATGCTGTGGTTTGGGTGTGGTCTGAGAGCTTCCCAAGGGTTCAGTGTGATGAGAGTCTTGGTCCCCAGAGAAGCACTGTTGGGAGGTGACAGAACCTTTGGGAGGTGGGGTCTAGTGGGGATCCTTAGACCGCTGTCAGCATGTCCTCAGGGGAGATTGTGGAACCTAGATTCCCTCTGTATGACTTTCTTTTTGGTTGTACCAGCTCTTCCCTACATGGTTCCTCCACTTTGTTGTGACTACATCTAGGAGGCCCTTTGCCACAACCGACCAGGTGGCAGTTCTGTACCTTTGCACCTCCAAAACTCTGAGCTAAATAAATCTGTTATAAAGTTAGCTGCTTCACTGTGGTAAACAAACTGATCAATATACAGGTTGTCTCTTTAAGCTATTTTCTTTGTTTTACAGAGCTTTTAGGTTTCATTTGTTTACTTTTGCTTTTGTTGCCTGAGCTTTTGGGGGCACATTAAAAAAAATATTTTTAGATAGTATTAGGATTGCAGGGCTTTGTGCACACCTAGGCAAGCAGTGTTACCACTGAGCTACATCCTCAGTTCAGATTTAAAAATCTTATCTAAAACAATGTGTAGCTTTCCTCCTATTTTATCTAGCAGCTTTATAGTTTAAGGTGGTCTTATATTGAAATATTTAGTTCTTTTTGAGTTTAGTTTTGTGAATAGAGTGAGATAAATTCCAAATTTCATTATTCCACATAAAATACATAATTTTTCAACACTGTTTATTGAAGAGACTGTCTGTTCCCCATTCTATACTCTTGACAGCTTTATCAAGGATCATTTGTCATAATTACGAAGATTAATTTCTAGGCTCTCTACTCTGTTCCATTGTCTAATTTTCTATTTTTATACCAGTACCATGCTGTTTTGATTACTACAGCTTTGTATCATATTTTGAAATGAGGTAGGATGATGCCTCTGGCTTCATTCAGGATTACCTTGGAGAAACACACACATACACGCACACACACACATAATTCCATTTGAATTGCATGAGGTTTTTCTATTTCTGCAAAATATTAGCATTGGAATTTTGACAGAGATTGCACTGAATTTATAGATAACTTTGGGTAATATGAACATTTAAAAGTATTTATTCTTCCAAACCATAAACATGAAATATCTTTCTGGTCTTTGTGCCTTCATTATTTTCCATCACTGTCATACTGTTTTCAGTGTACAAATCTTTCACCTCCTTGGTTAAGTTTAGCTACTATAAATGGGATCATTTTCATGATTTCTTTTTCAGATAGTCTGTTGATAGTGCATATAAATGTTACTGAGTTTTGCTTATCTTTTATTTTGCCACTTGTGACTTTACTTATTTATTATTTCTAAGAGTTTTTTGGTGGAGTCTTTCGAATTTTCTCTATATAAAATCATATCACCAACAAACAGAAAAGATTTTGCATATTCCTTTTCCAATTGGATGAATTTTATTTCTTTCTCATGCCTGACTGCTCCAACAAGGGCTGCCAGTACTATGCTGAATAGAAGGTGCAAGAGTGGTTAAACACATCTTGTTACTGTTCTTTGGGTAAAATCTTTCTGTTTTGTACCTTTGAGTGTACTGTTAGCTCTGTGCATTATTGTTTAAGGCTTGAGCCTTGCAAACTATATTTGTTAAGAGGTTTTATCACAACAAATTGTTAGATTTTATAAACTTTCCCTTCCCTATCTTCATCCAACTCACATCCTGACCATAGTACTTCCTTTAAAAGTTTCTTTTTATTTTAAAATGGTATATAAAAGAAAACATACAATCTGTTACTTTTTTGGGTCTTACCTTTCTTTTATTGACATGCCTGGATTTTCATTAAGGTATTATATGTGACCATAGTAAATTTCATTTTATTGAAGAATAGTATTCCATGGTATACACTTGTAATTTAACTATTCACCTTTTGAAGGACATATTTATTATGAATAAAGATTCTGAAAATATTCATGTATATACAGATATTTATGTGAATATGAGTTTTCATGTTTATTAGTTAAATGCCCAAATGTATAGAGGCTGGGTTGTATGTGTTATCAGTTTAGTTTAACAAGAAAGTGCCAAATTGTCTTCCATTACCCTCTAGCACCATCAGTTATATACTAGGGGTTTGGTTTCTCCACATTCTAACCAGCATATGGGACTGCCACTTCAAAAAAATTTAGCTGTCCTGATAGGTGTAATATCTGTTTGTGTTCTAAGTTTGCATTTCTTTCATGGCTAGTGATGAACATTGTTTTATGTACTAATTTTTTTGTCTGTTAGTTCTTTTCAGCATAACGACAATTTTTTTTCCTTGCCTACTTTCTACTTGATTATTTTTTCTGATGAGCTTTGGGAGTTCTTAGTATACATTCTAGGCACTAGTCTTTTGTTGGATATGTGGTTTGCAAATCATTTGTCTTAGCTTTTAGCTCGTGTTTTATATCCCATCCTTATGTATGGTTTCTAGCACAGTACCATACTTGGCCAAGGTCACCACCTTCCATGTTCTGTTAGCATTCCTTCTACTCTCAGCATTGTCCTGGTTTATGTGTGGTGTTATTTGGTAATCTCAGTCATTGAGAGAGAGAGAGAGAGAGAGAGAGAGAGAGAGAGAGAGGGAGGGAATTTGTAATAATGACAACTGAACAATTCTTGTTTGACAAAAGACAAGAAGATACTTCTAAGGTACTTCCATTAATGGAAAGATGGAAGGACATCAAGCAGAGATTTGGGAGGTGGCTGATATGTTTGTAAATGTGGCTTGCATAAGCTGAGTTTGAGCTGCTGGGGAGAGATGTGCAGCGAACTGTTATATGTAGAATAATAGATACACAGTAGTGATGGAAGCCCTGGGAATCATACTGTGAGCCAGGTTCCATATTCCTGACACAGACAGTTAGCAGGGAACAAAGTGATCCTTCTGTCATGTGGTCTACAGTCTAGTGGGAATAGGTGCCTTAGACAACTATTTGAAAACATGAACGATTTTATTGCTTGAGAGACACTCTGAGGAGAGTTTGACCACAGTAAAAAAAAAAAAAAAATGCTGGGATATGCTCAGGTTTTTAGGGCAAGATGAGGAGCCAAAGGGTAAAAGAACTGGGAAGGTTAAATGTCAAAATTTGTAAGGTTTTAAAAAGAAAGCTGTGGCCAGGCATGGTGGTGCATGCCTGTAATCCCAGCATTTGAGAGGCTGAGGTGAGTACAAGGCCAGCGAGAACTGCGTAGTGAAAGCCTGTCCCAAAAGAAAAAAAAAGCTGTAGTTTAGTGTTGAATGTTAAAGAGCAAAAGAAAAAAAACCTGAAAAATTAGAAATGTTTTGTAATACACATTTTATTAATGGTTACACTTTGTTATCACCATGTTCTGCAATTTATTGAAGTTCATTTTGAGAGATGTCTTAAGTCTCATAAGAAAAGTCTCTCTCCCTCTTTCTTTCTCTCTCTCTCTCTGTTGCCAAAGTCTGGTGATACTTACTTAATAGCTATTTAATTTCTAAATGTGTTAGACAGAAAAATATTGTGGTCATCATTTACTTGAATGTGAATTATTTTTTAACCAAAGTTCAGGTATATTATATTAATTTCCAGTGAAATCTCAATTTTATTTTTTCAAAAGAAAAGAATCTTCACTCACTTTAATTTCAGGATAAAAATCTTCAGCCTTTGAAAATTGACCTTTAAAAATACTTTTTAATAAATTTTAAAATTTTATAATTATTTGTCTTGTGTTTTTTATCCTTTGTATTTGGAAAGTTAAGAAAGCACAACTTTTTTGCCTTACAAGTAGTTTTCCATAGATCTAAAATAATAGATTCTAAGAAAAGTTTGAAGTTTTCTACTAATTTTTAATTTCAACTAATATTGCTTTGGGATTTTTCCCACTCTCTGTTGTTGTAGTATACCTATAAATTAAACCATAATGTCATCAGGATAATTATGGATTCTTGTAGTTCAATAACATCAACAATAGCAATAGCAAACATTTAAGTAGAGTTTGTTGTTTATATTATCTCTTTGGATTCTTTATTGTATGAAATACTCATTAGGACCCACATTTTTAAAATTTATTTTTATGTATTTATTTACTTTTTTTTTTTTCCAGTACTGGGGGTGGACCCCAGGGTCTTGCACATACTGTACAAGCACTTTACCTTTGAACTAGATCCCAGCCCCAGGACCCACATTTTTATGGTGAGAAACTAAAGACGAGAGAAATCAAATGTGTAAGACCAAATCATACAGTGACTCAATGGTAGAAACCTAATTTTTCTGAACCAAATCACTAACTTTTTTCAACAAAAATTGTCTAAACTAAAATGAACTTATTTAACGAGTAAGGTTGGTATCTAGCAGGTCAATTTTACATCTTGGGGAGATTAATGAACTACACTCCGTGGGCCAAATATGGTCCCCTAGTTTAAATTTTTAAAAAGTTCTCCACTTATGAATATGTTTTATATTTTTAAACTTTGTAAAATTGAATAAAAAGCAAAAAGCAAAGAAGAATATGCAACTCAGATGCGAATGACCATACATCCTACAAACACTGTGATTTTTGTTCTTACAGGCTAATGTTGCTGAGCCCTATTTCTTCCTGTGTAGGTGCCAGGTACAGAGAACAGCACCTGCTTAGCTGGGAGGTGCTCCCCCAGGCAAAAGCCTTTCAGAGAAGGCATGCTAATCTGAGTGTTTTCAGGGCACCTCTGATAGCGATAGACAGATGCACCTCCCAGAAAGGAGGTGACCTAGTGGCTCTGTACTTAGTGAGCTGGCCCTGAGCAGAAAGGGCAATTCCTTCTGAACCTGGCTGCCACTGGGCTTCCACTTTGTCTTAGTTACTTTCTTGTTGTTGAGACACAATACCTGACTCCCTCCGAGGTAAAGGAGGAAAGGTTTACTTTTGGTTCACAATCTGTAGAGGTTTCTGTCTAGAGTTGGCTGGCTCCAAGGCAGGGAGACATGGCAGAAGGACATGGCAGAAGAAAATTGCTCATGGTATGGTAATGGAAAGCAGAAAGAGAAGGAGAGAAAGAGGGAGAGGGAGAGGGACAGGGAGGGGGCAGGGAGAGGAGAGAGAGTTCAAGGGAGGAAGGTTGGAGATGGACCCTGTCAGACCGTGCTCCATGCTCCCAGTGACCCACCTCCTCCCAACATCACATTTAACTATAAACTCATGTTATGGTTGATACATTGTGTCAACTTGGGGAGGCTAGAGGTTTGGCTAAGTGACTCAGCAGTTCTGCCTCTTGGGGTGAAAAGGACATGCCGTTACCCTTCTGGGATGTTGTTTAGTGTGTTAATCTGAGAAGTTCAGAAGGTTAACTATGTAACTCAGAAGGGGTCCAGGGTGCTTACTTTGTATTCATCCTGAGCCTGTGCAAGAGGCAGGCATGCCGAGGGTGTGGGTGTAGAGGACCACCCCCACCTCCCCAGAGCAGGTAGACTCCATAAAAAAAGGAACTGAAGAAGGACTGGCTGCTAGTTCTTCGGAGGAGCTCTGGTCTTCCCCTTCAGTGTGGTCGTCTCCTGGCTTCTGGTGCAGACTGTTGGGCTTCCGTCTGGGACTCTTCAGCCTTCTGGTGTTGGCTGTCCGGCCTTCATTGTAGATTCTTCAGCATTCCGACGCAGACCCATCAGCCTTCTGATACGGACTTGCACGGACATTGCAGTGAGCTCCAGGCCTGGGGCTGGGCTCTTCAATCTCCAGCGTGCAGACACCCTCTGCACGCTTCCTCATCCAACTCTGTAGCTGACCATTGTAAGCCAAACTTGTAATTCCTTGTACATTTGTTTATCTTGTATTATATCTGTTCCTCTAGCAAACCCTGACTGGTACAACTCACTAATGGATGAATCTACTGGCAAATTTCATGGCCCCATGATCCAGTCACCTCCCCAGAGTGCCACCTGAGGTTTGGGGGAATAGTCAAATATAAACCAAAACACATTGCTTAGGCCAAGCGGGCCACTGATTTGGTATTGTGCATCTTTTGGTCTGTGCAAATGAGGGTAATTATGGAGCCACTTCACATTTCCAACTTCTCAAAAAATGTTCTGGAATGTTAGGTGTAGAATCCTCTATCAGGGTAGCTGCTGGGGTATTTTTAGCAATGAACACAAAACAGGTTTGTTTTCCCATTGTCATATTCTCATTCACTGCAACAGTGAAAGAGAACGTAAAAAGGACTAGGGATAGTCCTAGTCCTTGCATAGGTTTTTTTCCATTGTACATCTATGCTTGAGCCTATTGTTAATGCCATTTAAAGATTTAGCATAGGACAAAAATTGCTAACGGCAGCTTTTTGACAGACTTTTATTGAATGCCTACTTTGGAGGTGCTGTGCTAGATGCTCAGAATATGTAGATGAATAAGCTATCTAAAGGCCCTTGACTCTAAATGATATTGTCATAGTAAAAAAAAGTATCAAAGAGAAATGTAATGCAAGCCATATATGAATGCAAGAAATACACTGAAGAGTGTAATGAGATGAACAAAATTAAGGATGCATTGTTTGGCATTGAGCAAGACTGGATTTTGGTAATAGCCAGGTCTTATTTATTGAAAAAATGAATTTTAGAAGTTGCCCTTTATTAGAAACTAATCAGTGGAGTAAATCCTGCAAACACTAGGAGTGGATGGCCACCAGGAAGGTCTCTACTCTTCTACCTAAGAAAGGTTTACAAGTAAAATGGCAGGTGGCACCAACACCAACACTAAAATCCACTCAACCTCCAGCTAGGAGTTGAACCAGAAATCTCACCACTAACTAAAGGCAACACAGACAAGTGTGACCAGCAATTCAACCTGTTGGCCTTGTCTGCTGAGCAGTTCCAAGGGCCCAGGGAGAGTCCACATCTAGTGATCAAAGTGGGTACACAAAGGTGGATGGGTTTGGCAGAGGGAAATCTCTGGGGCAAATCCTGCTACAAGGGCCCCTTGGTGGGGGTGGTTCTTTCCTTGATGTTCTGAATCCCATGATAATGGGCCCTTCACCTGCTGTCATTCCAGATTGCCTCTGGTTTTTCACATGCCAGTTCTGCCCACCCCCTTTCACACGTCACAGCTTCTAGTTCACACTGGAACAAAATAATCTTCAACACCTTCATCCCGTCTCTACCTTGCAATTTGTATCCCTCTAACCTCAGAGATTCTGAAAACAGAGCTTGCTTCAGTCTAACGACTCTAAAGAGGCTAAATCCCTGAATGCTGCCTGCTGATGCAGAATTACTCTCTCACGCTCTGGAGTTACTTTGGCTATCAGGACATTTTGAGTTGTCTCAGGCTTCCAGATGAGTTATGAGAAATTGGCAGTGATGACAGTGGTATCCAAACCAGAGATGCAAGAAGTGTTGATGCCAGGCCAAGTTCACATGGAAATAGTCATTCTCCTTTTAGGTTCATGAAAGCTTAGGATCACGCAAAGCACCCAGAGGAGGCCCTTCCTTCGCTGCATCATCTGACAGGCATTTCCTGGCTGCTGATCCTGGGCCAATGCAGCAAGCACCCACTGAGGTCTCCTCTGCTGCAAGAAAGACCACCTGGTGCTAAGTCAGCTGCAAGAGTAAGAGGATCCTTTTTTTCAAAGGTAAAAGCAAAAACTGGTATAAGACATTTTAGATTTTTCATGTATGTAGGAAGCAATGCAAATAGGTTCCAGTCCCTGGCTGTGGGAAAGCTTGTCCCTAGCTGTGCTGCAGACATGTCCTCTGAGGGGGCAAGCGACGGCTGCAGACAGATAGACCAGGACTTCAGGTGCAGGGGCATCTGGAGGAGAACGCTCTTGAAGAGGGATACATCAGATGTGCCAAGAGAAAGAGCTCATTTGCGTCACACACTTCCTTCCAACTCATTTTCATGGCAGGTCCTTCATGTAAGGCTTAGCTTATCAACTGCCTACATTCAGGGCAAATTTGGGAAAGGGAAGAACTGACTGTAGCCATCCGGGGAAGCAGGCTGAATTCTGAGAACTTCTTTCAGTTAATCTTTGTGGAGCTTGGCAGGAACTATAGGTTCCTTTGCTGAGGTTTGCAGCTCCCTGCTCCTGAGACATGCCAATAGCAGAGGGAGCTGAAGGTCAGTGTAGAGAAGACAAACTCCTGCAGCGTCAGCTTGTGAGCCTGAGCAAGCCGCCCCATAACTCTTTGTGTTTATACACACAGACGCAGGCAGATCTCTTCATTTTTCAGGCTAACACTTGCTCAGGCCTCCATCTGCCACATTAGCAAGAAATCAGATATCTTAGTCTTCTTCTCCCTCCCCAAATTTTCCAGAACCGCACAAGTTTACATGGTCTTGAAGGGTGACATTTGTGTCCCTTTGGAGTGTTCACCTTGTGTCCACTCAGAGTACAGCAGATGAGAGCAGCGGCTCTGAGACCAGACTTCCCGAATTTATGGTGAGCGCACTATTTATTGCCTGTGTGACCTTGGAAGTGCTACTCAACCTCTCTGTGCCTCATTTTCATGGGTGAAATGTACATAATACCAAAGTTCTTAAATAAGTCCTTGTGAGGACTAAATCACTTAACATGCATGTCTTAGTCTGCCCTAACAAAATACTATAGATTGGACGGTTTAAGTAACAGATAGTTATTTCTCACAGTTCTGGAGACTAGGTAGTCCAAGACCGCCCTCTGTGTGTAGTATTTTGCATAATCTTTCCACCTTCACCTTCAGCAATTCTCACAGTAGCAGAGAGATGGAGACCCAAGGGTACAAAGTTTCACTTATCCATAAGATTAGGGACCTAACTTCCAGCATAATCACTGTAGTTTATCATATTACACTGCACACTGGAAATGTGCAGGTACCACACCAAAATAAAGAAGAGCTGACTATGAGATGATAAATGTATTGATTTGCTTGAGTGGTTATTATTTCACTAAATGTATATTAAAGCATCATCATGTACATAATACCAAATTTCACTAAATTTACACAATAAAGAAAATCAACACATCTCCCAGAAATTAAATTAAAAAAATAAGGACCAAGAGGTAAAGAAGAAGGTAGGGGCAAGGGGCAAAAAGGAATAAATTTGTGTCAAATGCATGGACCAACTCCCATAATGAATGTAACCAGTATGTACTGCATGTACTAGTAAAAAGACAAAGAATAGAGGGAGGTGGACCCAGCACACAAAGAGGTAGAGCAAGTAACAATGATCATTTGAATGTCTGTCACCTTCATTTAACAACTATGAACATTTTGCTCCATTTACTTTATTTATTTTTGCCTTATTTTTTAATATTATGGATATTTTGACATCCACTCTTACTAAATATTTCAGAATATACCTCTAAAGATAAGAATTCTTGCCCGCATAACCACAATATCATTGCTAGTAAAATTAATAATTCTTTGACATTGCTTTACACCCATAATATAGTTGAATTTCTCCAGTTGTCTCCAAATATTACGTCTTTAGTTTCTTTGAGTCAATCAAAGGCTACGTTTCATCTGGTTATTATGCTTTAAAAATTTTCTGTCAGTAATAACTAGCCTCCTCCACCCTGTTCCGTGACATTAACTTACTGAAGAAAATAAATTGCTGGTGAGAAATAAGCTGTTAGCCTGCACCTTCATCCTTAGTGGAGGTGCGGTATTATGCTGTACTGGATTGGTTTATAAGCACCATGTAACTCAAAGTCCCCTCTTCAATAACCCTGTTCTCAGTAGGAAACAAAACAGAACAAAACTGACATCTTCGGTGCAGACAACTGTGACTCAAAGCACGGAGCTCCTGTCCCCAGACTCCCGGGTCAGATCCATCAGGGAGGCAGACTCGGGTGCGGCATCACGGTTGGTAACTGCACATGGAAACAGAAAGAAAACGCATTCCTTGCTGAATGGGGGAAATTGAACAGAGAGCATTAAATTTGCAATATCATTCAAAGGAATTTCTATTTTAAAAAGCTTGGATTCTTAAAAGCATCCAGCTACTTTTGTCCATTATACAGGCTATGATTTTTAATATGATTCTTGAGGATATTTTAGCCAAAGATTATAATTTTTTATTTTATTGAATGCAAGTAAGCTAATATTTGGAGGGGGGCTTTAAACTTTGATCAAATAATTTGAAATAAGGAAACCCATTATACGGGATCCTCATTATGATATCTTGTGACAAAGCTGCTTGTAGTACACTGTGTACCTCCTATATTCTTACAGCTGTTATCATCTGAGCACTTGAATCTTTAATGCTAGCTATATATAGGTTGTTTATGTCCTTATTCTTCTGGCTGCAAGTAACGTTATCTTTTTCTTTTTTTTCTTTATTACAGCTGAGCATCCAGAATTGTGGTTAACTGAGAGAGGGAAGAATGATATTTGAATTCAATAATGTCTTTAAGCACTTGCTGAAAAAAGCTGTGCATGAACAGCAGCAAATATTGTTCTTATTTATCATCTCCATTAAAGAGGTAATACAAATACATTAGGTAAAATGTAAAATTATAGGAGCAGAAAAAGACAATCAACAATCTGATCATCTAAAGTCATTGCTGTTAAAGAGTAACATATTTCATTCTCATTTTTATGAATCTTCAATATGTATATATAAAATGGCTAGTGTTACATACATAGATGTATTATAGGAAACCTCCACATGCCAGGCACTGTGATTGGCATTTGATAGACACTTGAATTTGCAGATGTGAAAGCAATGGATACAGAGGGTCAACTTGTACCTACATTTCAGGTTCAGTACTGCTCTCAACCACCCCTAATGGGCCTGAAGTGTTAGGAACCAACAGTTTTAAAGCACTGGGAATTTGGAGATGTTTCTTAATGGGATAGCCTGACTGCTAAAATTTTTGCATATATTATCTAACTCAGTCATCAGAGTGACCCTAAGGGGGAGATAGTGCATCCTCATTTAATAGATGAGGAAACTGAGGCACAGAGAGGTTAAATCTGCTGTATGTCACCATGTAAACAAATAGTGGGGCCAGAATTCAACCCAGGTCTCTGTGATCCCTCCCTTCCAAATATATTTATGGCAGAATGTTTTTCTTCATTTTGTTCAAAACTATGTAACTACATTTTTATGGGCTTCATAACACTGTACCACATCAACGTTCCATGATCTGTTTATGCATTCTCTGATTTGGACATTGACAATTTTCTACCTTTTTTCCATTAAAGGAAGATATAACAAAGAGTTTATACAATGCTTTGTTTGATTTCCCTCCAAGGTTGGTAGACTGTGAGGGAGGCCTATGATTCAGGGGCCAAGGGGTACAGATGGGAATGGTGTTGAGGGAGACTGGGCATGGGGTCAAGAGACTCCATGACTTAGGAACAAAATGGGTTTCCCAAGCAAGCCGGGGTAACAACCAGATGAAAGACAATGGAGATACAAGTAGGGGAGACAGAAGAGAAGGTCTCAAAAGACAGAGAGTAAGGGGTGGGTCTGGAGATGTTCCCTAGGGTGCTGGGATATAGAAGCAGGATATTTTTGTTAAAGGTAGCTGTCAGCATTTATTTAGTGTTTATTGTGTGCTAGGTGCTGTTCCAAGAGCCCTGCATAAACTTCTCACTTACCCTGACCCAATCTTCATCCACGTGAAAGATGAGAAACCAAAGAGGCTGAGAAACTTCTTTTAAAAGTTATATAATAAAAGGATCAGGATGGGGTGTTGGTGTGTAGCTCAGTGGTACACTATGTGCTTAGCATACACAAGTCGCTGTGTGAAACAGCAGCAGCAGCAGCAGCAGCAGCAGCAACAACAACAAGAACAAGCTTGGAATTTGAGCACCAAACTTTCCCTTTCTAAGCCACCATGCTAAAAGTTGACCCTCTGTATCCATTGCTTTCACATCTGCAAATTCAGCTTTCACATCTGCAAATTCAATCACCCATGGATCAAATTTTTTTTAAATTGCATTTGTATTGAACATGTACAGACTTTTTTCTTGTCACTGCTCTCCAAATAATAAAGAAAAATAATTCTTCAGGCAGCATTTATAGGGTATTAATGGTATTAGATATAATAAGTAATGTAGAGATGATTTGAAGTCCATATCAGGAGGCTGCACAGAGGTTAGGTGCAAATGCACTATTTTATGTAAGAGAATTGAGCAGCTGCAGTCAAAATATGGTGTCATACATCCACCTTGACAGTGTCACCGAAGTTTCACTCCCCTACAAATCCCCTGTGCACCTATTCATCCCTCCTTCTCCCCAGCCTCTGGCAATCACTGACCTTGTTATTGTCTGCATAGCTTTGTCTTTTCCAGAAATGTCACGTAGTTGGAATCAGTAGCATGGTGTGTAGCCTCAAGCATCCGTGTTTTATTGCTAGTCTTGTTCTTATTGCTTATTTCGCCCCAGCTTGCTTGCTCTATTCTCTGTTCCTGTGCTGACTCCTTGCCACTTTCAGTCTTTTATGTTCTGCAGATGGCTTCTTTGCCTACCAGAAGTGTGATACACCCCTGGGCTGTGCTCACCTGGCTCAGCACAGGGAACTGGATGTATAATTATTGACATTTATCAGCCACTGCTTGCAGCCTGTGTAGAGAGTTACTTAGAACTGGAGTTGAAGGTTTCCAATGGGTGGTGATTCCTGAGAATTTAAGCCTCCAAACTGGTTTATTATTTCAGCAATATATTCTGTCACTGGTTCTAGACATTGTACCAATGGAAAGGATCAGGGCTGATCGGGAACAGACTCCTGTAGAGTCTCAAATGATGCATCTTATTTTGCCAAGTTCATCTCTAACAATAGCATTTAACTGATTTTTATACTGAAAATAATAAACCATCAGTTATGTTAAGAATCTAAGTCAATGACATATACTTCCTTTAAAATAGGTTAAGAACACCAGAAAATATACATTCTTCTCTGCTTCGGTGAGATTTTTTTTTGTTTAAAGTTTTCTACTATGAGTTGAACCCCTGTGGAAAGATTATTTATCTATTTTATCTATCTATCTATTTATCTATCTATCATCTATCTATCTATCTATCTATCTATCTATCTATCATGTCTTTGGCATTATAATCTACATAGTCTATAATAATGGTATTGATCTCTTTGAGCACAGAATTATTTAGAACATTGTGCATGAGTTTGAAAACATTTTTGTTGTTCATTTAACTTTTTTACTATTAAATTTAATTGTACTGCCTTACAATCAAGAGATTTGTGTTCTGTATAATTTCTACCTCTCTATATTTATGTTGGTGTTTATTGTGGTCTGTAACATAAAAGATTCTAGAAGTGAGTATAATTTTTACATGCTTGTAAAAGATATTTCTATATTTAAACAAGTTGTCATTATATGTATCTAATCAGTCTTATTAAGACTATTGTTCATATAATTTCTGTCCTGCATGCTGATCTGCTATAGACTGATGATGTAAATTTGACACTTTCCCATTTCTGTTTCATTTCTATTGGTTTCTATGTATATATCTAGCAGGTTTTGATCTACGTATTTTCAGCAGTGTGATGTGACAGAGAAAAGTTTGTGAGGAATACATTTTAATTTAAGAATATACATTTTTCCAATACAAAATTATTTTTCTTACATAATATTTTGGGGTTTCTTTCCTTTTCTTTCAATTATTTGTAGTTTTCATTTGTGCTTGTATTTTTACCATTTAAAAGTTTTTGACTTTCTAGTATTTCTTTGGTATCTGTTTTTAATAAATGTCATGTAATTGCCAGTTGTCTTTCCTTTATGAAATTATTTGACATCTTTTATTATTTAGTAAAAGTGAATTTATTTGTTTGCATATATTGTAATTACTCATTTGTTTGAGCTAAAAGTTGTCATTATATGGTATGCCTATCAGTATTATTGCTTTTATATATTTTTTATTTGACTTTTTTCTATGCAAATTGGAGTTATTTATTTGTTCTATAATGATTTAGAAATTATTTGTAACATTTAATTTTACTACTGGCTACCTGTGAACTTCTTAAAAAAAATCATATTTGCATCTAATTCTTCCTAAATGCAAAAGAAACTTAAAATAATATTAATTCACTTAACAACACATAAATCATGAGATAAAACATTGTCATATCTAATTCCCTATCCTAAACTATCATGTTTTAGTTATGTAGTATGAGATTATTAGTTTCATATTATACTTTTATATCAAGAACCATCTCTTTTAACCAGTGTAAGATTATATGCCTTACTGTGCATTTCAATACAATTTTATTTCCATTTATGAATTTAATGTAGTCCCAAATCTGCAGTATAATTCTGTGTAACTTTTTCAAGATTAATACAGTATGTGGATGATGTCGAAGATACGCTTCCTGGGCCCTTGTGGGTCTAAAGATGTCTTTTTGTCATTGTTATGAAAACCCTTAAGTGATGTGCTGAGGTGTGGAGGCCCCACACCGCCAAACTCTGCCAAAACAGCGTTGAACATTGCAAGGAAGCTTGATGTCATCCTGATTTTCATTACTTTCAAGGAGATTCTTCCAACCATCTGGATGCCTTTTGGTTATTTTATCTGTTCTTAAGTTTAAAAACGTTGCTACCATTTCCTTGACCTTGAGCTTGTAGATGGAAGGCATTTATCACCTGCAAACTGAGGTCTTATTTTTGGTTTTGAAACTTTTTCTTCTGTAGTTTAAAAAATACAGTTCTGTTCTTACTCCTGGGACTACTATTAAATATATTTTCTTTATCCTTGGCCCCATGTCTAATAACCTGTGTTCATTCTTCCTGTCTTGTTTTTCTGCGTTCTTAGGAAATATCTCAAGCTTGTCTTCCGTTTTATCGATAAGATCTTCTGTAGTCCCTATTAAGTATCGTATCAAAAATCACATGGAACTTCTTAATTCTGAAATTGTAGTTTATCATCTCCATTTTCTTTCCTTGTGTCCAAGAGTTCACTTTTAATGAATACTTGGTCTAAACTCACACCTGCAGTGTCTCTTTGGGACTGAGAGAAAAAAGATGACACTATTTCCATAAAATGTTTTGCTTCTGAGAACTGTGGATTTCAGAAGATGTTTCCGTTGGTATGAAAGATAGTGGTTTCTGTTTATTCTCCTCAAGGAGAAAGGTCCAGTTTGCCCTGGGTTGGCTTGTAAGGTTAGGATTTGATGCGGCTTGTGTGTGAGCACTTTGTTTAAAGAATGAATGGCTCTGCTGTCTTTTTGGATCTTTCAATGTGGTTGGAGGGAGACAGCACAGCTCAGCTTTCCTGTAGCTTACTTTACCATGCACCTTAATGCCTGGCTTCTACCCTGTGTTAAGGTAAAGGCAGGTCACTGTGTGGCATCTGGAAGCCAGAGCTGGGCCTGCCAAGCATCTTAGCAGGCAGCAAGCCCCGAGTGAGGCAAATATGTCCCTTCTGTGTGGCTTCTCACCATGCCAGCTCCCTCTGCATTGCCCCATCAGTACCCTCGTCTTCTCTCCTCTTCAGGATGGAATTTTAATACAATTTTGCTGAGTTCTCTTCCACTTACTTTCTGGGCAGACAGGATGGTCATAGATGGTTCTTTTTTTTCCTTTTTCATGCAATCCTGTCTCACTTCAATAAGTGATGTCACTAATGCTTCAATGCTTCTGCAATATAAATGGACAATCCTGACTTACGATGTTTCAACTTGTGAATTTTCAACTTTACAATGGTGAAGTATACCCCTACAATCATTCCATTGCTTCTAAGTGGACAATCCTGACTTAAGATGTTTCAACTTGTGAATTTTCAACTTTACAATGGTGAAGCATACCCCTACAATCATTCCATTTTTTCACTTTTGGTATGGTATTCAATAGAGCAAATGATATAGTCCATACTTTACTATGGAATGGGCTTTGTGTTAGATGACTTTGCCCAGCTGCAGGCTACTGTAAATGTTCTGAGCTTGTTTACAGTAGTTAGGACTAAGGTATAATGATCAGTAGGCCAGGCATGTCAAATACAGTTTTAACTTAATGATATTTTTAACTTACAATGGGTTGATTGGAACATGATGCCATTATAAGCCAAGGAACATCTGTATGTGAGTGTGTGTCTGTGGGTGCATGTACTTTTATAAGTAGGACCTTCTCGTGAATTGCAGCACTGGATATTGATCTTTTCTTCATTTCATAATCTTTACAATCTTTTCATAGGAATTGGGGAGAAGCAATTTGATGTTTGTACATGCACCATCCCCTCAGCTGGCCTTCACATTGCTTCTGAATGCTTTCTGTGTGTCTCATACATAGCTCTCAATAGACAGCAGAGAGCTGACTGTACATTTTCTTACATTTTTTTCAAAGCCAAACCAGTGCTTTGTACATCATTTGCATTTTACAAACACTGGATGAAGTGAATTATAGTGCAATTTCCCCCAGTTCTCTATCCCCAAATCCAGGTTTTAAATATCAGTAGTTTTGCTGGTAGGCATTCTTACAAAATAAAAATTGAATCTCCAATTTTTCTTTTTCAGTTTCAGGAATGAAAAGCTAATAATAGAGCACTAGATAAGAGAAATTTTCTGTAATTCATTTAATAAAATAATTGGGTTAATATGCCTGAGTCTGCAGACTTACAAGTAAAATCCATGCTTCATTGCTTTCACACTGGGTGAGTTACCCAGGGAAGCAGAGAGACTGAGAATGAGAATGACAGCCTGTCTTCCTGCCCGCTCCTTCATATTTCGGCTTGTGCCCAAAGAACAAAACAACAGGAAAGTACTGTTTAAATCTCTCCTGAAACGTTCACAGAAACATGGCTCTGACAGCTGGGATAAAAGTCA
This sequence comes from Chinchilla lanigera, assembly GCF_000276665.1. Classification (NCBI taxonomy): domain Eukaryota; kingdom Metazoa; phylum Chordata; class Mammalia; order Rodentia; family Chinchillidae; genus Chinchilla; species Chinchilla lanigera. The sequence continues at coordinate 49,513,449 of NW_004955403.1, forward strand.
AGAAGAAGCCACTGATTTAGTGGAACACTTCACTTGTGAAGGCTGTGTCTGAGAATACTGCCCAAGTAAAGACGATTTGCCTTAGGAAAAGTATCATTTTCGGCCGGCTTTCCAGTCTCCTTTCCTGTTTGCCTCCTAGTGACCGATACACCCACCTGGCCACACAAATGAGCACTTCAGTCCTGTCTCATCAGGACGCCGCTCCATGGGAGAGTAGCCTGGCCACATAGCCATGGCTCCTAGACTAGGTGGGCGTTCACATCTCAGTTTCTGGAGGCTGAAAATCCTCAAGGTCACAGCAGGATTGGGCTCCTGGCTTATTGTTTGTAGACTCTGCTTTCTCTCTGTGTCCTTGTGTGGCAGGGACAAGGGGAGAGTGAGTGTCTCTTCTTATAAAGACACCAATCCTCTCATTGCATCAGGGCCTCTTGACTACCTCCACAGAGGCTCCATTTCCAAATATAGGCAGGCTGGGCTTTGGGCTCCGACACATGAATTTGAGAGAGACTCTGTTTAGTCCATAGCAGGTAGATGAGGGGATGTACATATATGTGGAGAGACTGGGACTGGGCATCAGAAAGCTCCTTTGCTTCCTTAGTTGCTGTGTGAATTCAATGCTTATTTCACATTTTGAGTAATTCCATCTGAAGGGTACTCAATTTTCCACCCCACCTAGGATATTTATACCCTTTCTACCTTTATTTTTTTTTCATAGCAGCTTATCACTCTCCAACATAGATATATGATTTGCAAATGTTTTTCTCTCATTCTGTGGGTTGAGGAGTTTTGAATAATAAAAATGTCTAGGGGCTCTAAATTGAATGTATTTGTTTGTTTTGTGTTCTGTCCCTGTACTCATATCATAACCCTTCTACATATACACCAAGAAAAAATGAATGTGTATGTTTATATAAAACTTATAGAAGGATGGTTCATAACAACCAAAAAGATGCAAGAACCCAAATGTCTCTCAAATGAAGGATAAAAATAGAATGGATTATTACTCTGCCATAAAAGAAATGAGTGCTGATATAGGGTATAATATGGATGATTATGCTAAGTAAAATGTGCTAAATGAAAGAAGTCAATCACCAGGATTACTTGTTATACGAGTCCGTTGATACAAAATATCTAGAATAGCAACTCTGTAGAGTAAAAACTATTTTAGTGATTGCTGGAGGATGGGATGATAGAGAAACTGAAGGGCACTGGATTTTTCTAAGGTTAGAAAAATATTCCAAAAGTGTGGTGATGGTTGCATGACTGTGAAAAATAATGAAAACCACGAATTGGATTTTTTTAAAGGGGGGTTACAAGCTCTGTGAATTATATCTCAATAAATAGTTTAAAATAACTCTCTCAAGGTGATTCAAATATTCAGCAAGAACTGAAAATTTCTGCCTTGATCTATTTTAACTCAGCCCTGGTTGGGGCAGTGGGGTGGTAGTGAGGCCGGGACAGAGACATGCCTAGTTTTGCACAATTACTTTAGAAGTCAGGCCAATTTGGGCCTGAACCAGTCTTACTTGGATGTGACAAGAGGTAGATACCATGGTCCTCCCTTCCTTAAAGAATCAAGGAAGCTTTGGTAGGAGCAGGAGGAGAAGGCTTCAGCTGACAGGATCCCGTGAGACTTATGGAGAAAAGGGCTGAGCTGCACTGGTCCTCATGCACAGCTGAATACTGAACCCCATGTGGCATGGACTGACACAGGAATAGCCTGGCTTTCTTGTGAGTAACCCTTGGAAGACCATCATTCACATCTCAGCTGAGATGCAGACCTGCATCTGATGAGTGGAGTGCATCACTCAAGGAAGGGCACTGTAAGAAGAAATGGGCACCATTTCATTGGTTTTTATTAAATCAATCTGTTGGTTTAATAAAATGTAATAGTGGTGAATCAATGATCCAAAGTCCATCTGTTGAATGAGAAAATGAGAATCACAGAGTTGAAAAAAAGGAATATTCATCAAAGAGCATTAAATTTAACTTGTATTTTTCTGATGATTAACTGGTGGCACAAAAAGAACAGTAGACCTCCCAGCACAACACAACATTGCAGTCATTTAAAAAGCTACTTTGAGATGGTAACTGCAATATATATTTGTATGTCTGGATTTTCCAGAAAAATAGAACCAGTAGGATGGAAATGTGTGTGTGTGTGTGTGTGTGTGTATGCATGCACATACACATATGTATACACACACATGTGTATAGCCATCCCTGGGCATCCATGGAGAACTGGCTCTAGGACTTCCCCAAGGATAACAATGTCCACGGTTGTTCAGATCTCTTATATTAAAGTGGTGCCATGTTTTTATTTGATCTGTGCACCTTCTCCTGAATACTTTCAATCCTCTGTAAATGACTTATGATACCTAATAGAGTGTGAATAGTATGTAAGTAGTTGTTACCCTGTATTATTTAGAGAATAATGGCAAAATGCTGCAAATGTTCAATATAGATACAATATTTTCCCTGAATATTTTTGACACATTATGGTTGAGTCCATGGATGTAGAGAATAAATGATTATAAGGAGTTGGTTTTCTGTGGTTACAAGGCTAAAAGTCTTAAAATCTGCAGTAAGCTAGCAGGAGATTTAGGAATGTTTATTTTGTTGTTCCTGTCTGAGTTCAAAGTCATGACATCAGAACTGATTGTGTAAGTTCTAGTTTCAGTTCAGGTCCAAATGTAGGAAGAGACTAATATCCCAATTTAAATATAAGCAAGAGGAGGCTTCTTACTCCTCTTTTTTGTTCTATTCAGATCTTCAACCGATTAGATGAGGCCCACCAACATTAAGGCATGTAATCTGTTTTACTCAGTCTTCTGATTCAACTATTAATCTCTCCCAGAAATATCCTTACAAGCACTCTCAGAATGATGTTTGACCATATTTCTGGTAATCCCATGAACACACAAAATCAAGCATCACGATTACCTTTAGGTTCCAATGAACTTGCCCTTGCACAATAAATTCAATGTTAGCTGTATATGCTGTGGGGTCTGGTGTCTCTATGTTGGGCACCTATGTGCATTTACCTTAGCATTTCAGATTAATGGTCCTGCAGGGCTAGGGAATTGCACAAGGGCCCACTCGGCCGTAATGGTCCTGGGGGTGGAGTGGAGGCTTGCAGAAGAGCAAGACCAACTTGGTACAGAGCAGCTGGAGGAGGTTTCAGGTAGGGAACCTGAACTGAATGGTGCTTTGAAAAAAGATTATGTTTTTCCAATGGACAGGTGAGAGAAGGTGATCTAACTTAGAAAGCAGCATGAAAAAAGACATGGGTGGAGTGGCCAATAGAATAGAGTTTGATTGAAACAGAGAGCATGATGGGAAATAGGAAGAAGTCAGATGGATGGACAGAGCATCTTAGAAGCTGAAGTGAGGGAAACTTTAAACAGTAATAACAGGCAGTCATCTTCTTGAGGCAGGCATGCATCTGAGGATAAGGACATTTGAGAAAGAGTTGTACATTCTTTCCATTCAAATTTTAGAGATGAATGGCTAAAGCATTAGTCTCCAGCAGCTCCTAAAATCATTCATCTAAACAATCAAAATTAAATGTATTTCACTTAACCTGTAGTAATGGAAATGAGTTCCACAATAAAATTTTGATTTTATTCTGCTCTTTATGAGCTGAGAGAATTGAAAATCTCTCTAGGATTTGCGTGAATTTCCAAAGTATGTTCCCATTTTTACATATGGCAAACTGAGAGAGGGATATCCATGTAGACTTCCTATTCTTAAGAACTGTAAGAACTATCATTTTAAATTCATATTTTATTTTCTTCTCTCAATAATGTTACCATCAGTCTTGGAATAGACTTGTACTCTGGGGATATTTCACTTATTTTTTATTTATAGCCCAACTTCGCAAGGAAAATGTTCTCTTAATAATTAAAAACTTCAGTGTGCTACTAGCTTACATTTTACCATCATTGCTTCTCCCCAGTGCATGTTTAAAAGCAGAGCCATTTCATTGTCACAGCAGAATAATTGCTATTTTCCAATTCAGCTCTCTGAGCCAAGCAGAGAAATGTAAAAATTATTTCACAACCAGCAGTTTTCAGATCTTACATATGGAGGGAGCATTTCTAGGACAAGTTTTCAGATAGGTATGTTCCACCTCAGACCATTTTAATGTTATCTTCAACTATAAAAACCAAATAAGGAATATTAGCAGAACCATATGTATAATTCCTTTAGAGGAAATAGATGTTATATGATATTTGAAGATAAATTTGAATATGAATACCCATATGATATATAAAAACATGTGAGATAAGTGCAAATGTTTTGCTATTTTCCACAAATTGTACTATACCCCCCTTTTTTAACTTCCAGTTGACACAAGTGTAGAAATATCCATCTGAAGCCTGAGAAATGTGTAAAAGATCAAGGAAATTGCTCATATAAACCTTTTATTATTTCTTTTATTTTAAAGAGAATGAAAAAACAATAGCAAAATAACAACATAGACAAAAAGCAAAGCAGTACAAAACAATAAAAATGATACAGGTTTAAAAACAAATTGATAGCATTCAACA
>NW_004955403.1:49524296-49525400 GCF_000276665.1 Chinchilla lanigera
AGATTGCCAGATATAAGCATGCAAAATTGGTCAAAAAATTTAAGCATTAACTGTTCCTTCCAATAAACCATTAGATATCAGCAGTACAATTATCCTATCTATTATCTATCTATCTACATATCTATCTAATCTGTCTATCTATCTTCTCTTCTTTCATTTTCTCCTTTCCCATATGTCAGTTGTTCCCTCCCTTTGAGCAATTTCTTTCCTTTTCACAATATCTATTGTAAATTTTGGATTTTATTTACTCTTTCAGGTTCTTACACTAGGGAGACAATATGATGTTTACATATGTGGGTCTGATTTATTTCACTTGTGAGTATGGTCTCTAGTGTCATCCACTTACCTGTAAAAGCCATTGGTTTATCTTTCTTTACAGCTGAGTAATACTCTATTGTATAAAAATTTAATACTCTTTTCATTCCATTTCTCAGTTGATGGGAATTTGAGTTGTTTCCAAGATTTAGCTATGAAAAATTGTGCTGCTATATACATGGGTGCACATACATAGCTATGGTATGATGCTTTTAATCACTTTGGGAAAACACCCAGAAGGAGAACAGCTGGGTTAAGTGGGACCTCTAATCCTAGTTTTGTGAGGAATCTCCAGACTGATTTCCACAGTGGTTTCACCAGTCTACACTCCTACCAGCAGTGAAAGGTTCCTTTTCTCCCACAGCCCCACCAGCATCTGTTATTGGTTGATTTCTTGATGATAACCATTCTTTCTGGGGTGAGATGGAATCTCAGTGTTATTTTAATTTGCATTTCTCAAATGACCCATAACGTTGAACATTTTTTCATGTATTTATTTGCCACTTGTATTTCTTCATCTGAGAAGTATGTATTAATCCCAGATGCCCATTTTTGGATTGGGTATTCGTATTTTGGGGGTCTGATTTTTAAAAATTCTTTAAATGTTCTAGATAAAAGTCCTTTGTCTGATGGACAGTTGGCTAAATTTTTTTCCTAATTCGTGGGCTTTCTTTTTACTCTATTGGTGATTTCTTTTGATGCACAAAATCTTTTCAATAAGATGAGATCCCAGTTGTTGATTCTTTGAAGTATTTCCCATGCAGTTTGGTTTTTGTTCATGAACTCTCT
>NW_004955403.1:49525945-49553652 GCF_000276665.1 Chinchilla lanigera
AGCAAGGAATATCTTTCCATTTTCTGAAATCCTCTTCAATCTCTTTTTTCAAAGTACTGCAATTTTCATTGTATAGATCATTTACTTCCCTTGTTAGATTGATCCCTAAGTATTTCGTTTGTTTTCTGCTATTGTGAAAGGTGTGCCTTCCCTAATTTTTCTCTCAGTATGTTTGTTGTTTGTGTAAAGAAATGCTATTGATTTTTGAGTACTGACTTTGTATCCTGTTCGTATAAATCTTAAGAAAGATAAGGACATAGAGGTAATCTATGGAATTGATAACATGATAGGGATTTGAAACACACACAAATAATTTTTCTGAAATAATGGAAAGTGAAATCCAAGGAAAACAAGTGGAAAAATGAGTAGGAATTTTTAGAAAGGCAGATGGAGGAAAAACATAAAACACAGGGGACTTTGAGGACAACCAAATTATTTTACATAAGGCATTGGAGTTATGAGTGAGCACTTGGATGCACATGAATTGTTGCAGAGAGAAATGACTATGGCTGGAGAAAAGAGTTCATTGCAAGTGAGAGCCGTCAGAATGGTTGATGAGAAGCAACGCAAAAGGAATGGTGTTTCACAAGAAAAGGGTGAATACATTTGCAACAAGAGGGGAAACAGGTGATGAGTGTAGATGTCCTTGATTATGAATTTGAGGATGGAAAGAGGTTTTTCAGTTTTACCAGTGAAGTGTGACACAAGATCTTCAGCTAAGAGTGCTGGGAATTGGGCTATTTAGGATACAGGAGAAGGTAAAATATAGTCATGCTAGAATGTGGAAAGCAAATGGATTATGAAAAGATGACAGGATTGCTGATGAGTGTTCAGTGTCCGTTTGTTGATGGCAGTCATGAATTTCATATGAGATAAGCCAATCTTTGTGTGGCTATTTAGGAACAGGCAAGGGAAGTGTAGGTGACTATATTTAAACAAATGGTTTTGCTTGGGGAGAAAGATGGAGGGAGATATTATAAGGTTTAGTTTCAAGAAAAAGTCAGTGAACACTTACTAGTGAGTGGGGGTAGTGTATAGGATACTCTTTGCTATCATTTGAAAATTGACTATTTTCTAACATTACATATGTTAAAAGATTTGTCCCTAGAGTGGTTGTATTAGTAACTTTTCTATCACTGAGATAAAATATATAACAACCACAATTTAAAAGAGAAAAGATTTAATTTGGCTCCTGATTTTAGGGGAATGAGTCTGTGGGTGGCTGGCTACAAGGCAGAAATGGCATGATAGCAGGGCATGGCAGAGGAAATATGCTAATTTCATGGCAGCATGAAGCAGAGTGGGAGTGAAAAAGAGAGGGACAGAGAGAGGTGACAGATGAGATGAGAGAGGAAAGAGAGGAGTCAGGGACAAGAATACACCCTTCCATGTCACGCCCATGGTGAACTGCCCCCTTTTGACAGTGTCCTATCTCTAAGCACATGAGACTTTTGGTGGACATTTTAGATCTAAACTATAACATTCCACTCTTGTCCCCCAAAAGGCTCATGTTCATTTCATTATGTAAAATGAATTTAGCCCATCTCACAGAGTTGTCAAGTCTTAACAGTTTCAACATTGCTGAAAAGTTCAAGTCCAGAGTCTCTTCTGAGACTCAAGGCAAACTATTAGTTGTGAGTGCACATAAAAATAAAAAAGAAAGCTAAACACTTTAAACATACAATGGCACATAGAAGTCTTCTGTACCAATGAAGAATAAGGAACTAGAAAGGAAGAAACTGAAAAGATATTGGAACTAAGCAAGAACAAAAATCAGCTGGGCAAACATTACATTCTTTAGCTCCATGTCCAGCATTTGGGGCAGGCTGTGGTGACATGTGAGCTCCTAAGGGCTTCAGAGTCCCACCCCATGGTCTTGCTGGTTGCAGTCCACATGGCTTCTCTCTTGGGCTGTCCGTGATCACAGCCTATGGTTTTCCTCAGCAGATGTTTCACATTCATGATATGTCTAACTTCCTGGGTCTCCACTGCACTTTTGGCTTCACTTTCACAGTTTCACATACTGCCCTCTCAGGAAATCCTGGCAGGGACTGTGACCCTATCACACATTTTTGCCTGGGCTACCAGGCCTTCCTTCGAAACCTGAGTGGAATCTTCCATGACCTTATCACTATTGTATTCTGCATGCCTCGAAAACCAGCACCATTTGGATGACACCAAGGGCTGCTGCCAGCTTGAGGAGTTGCTTCACCCCTTTGAACCATGACTGCAGCAGCTTTTGAGTCCCTGGGTCCCTGCTATCTATAGGCAGACCTGAATGAATAGAATACTCTCTTCTCAAAGCACAGTCTTTCAAAGGAATTTACCCTTTTACACTCTAGATCCTGGGAAGGGTGGGCGTATGGTTAAATCCTGAGTGACCTTCAAGCCATATTTCTTATTGTCCTGATGTGAAGTACTGGGCTTATTTTTAATGTTAATCTTTTCAGCAACCATGCTTTTCTGGGCTCCAACTTTGTAGGTGCTTCCTTTTTTATGGAAATGCAAATTTTTGAACTCACTCAGCTCTGCTTTTTGCTTCTGATTCTCATTATTATTCTGGCTAAAAGTATCTAGTAGTACCCATGCCACAGTCTGAATATTGGGCTGCCTTGAAATTTCCTCTGCCAGATCAGTGAGTCTACTACCCTTGATCCCAGTCTCCAGCAGTCTCAGGACATGGACAAAATGTAGACAGACTGGTGTGAGGCCAAATGGCCAATGGAACCCTTGTTCCAAACTGAAACCTCCTGAGGCCTGGCCTTTCCTATCTACATTTCTATTTGCATTATGGTCTTATGATCTCTGACCAGAATTATCCATCAGGCTCTGCTTATACTATTCTAGTTTTTCTATCCCACATCTCCAAAGATTTTCAAACTTATCCTACGAATCAGTTCCAAAGGCTTCTAAACCACAAGGTCAGGTACACTCACAACAGTCCTAGTCCTGGTAATACTTTTCTTGCATTAAGTAGTTTCCCATTGCTGGGACAAAATACCCAATAAAACCTAAAGAAGGGAAGGTTTGGTGTGGCTCATGGAGGATTCAGTCCAGAAGTAGCTGGCTCAAAGGCGAACACAGCATGATAAAAGGGGCATGGAGGAAAGTTGTTCAGCCCATAACAGTGAGGAAGGAGAGAGGAAGACAGAAGAGGGGAAAGGAAAGGGAAAGAGAGTGAGAGGGAGAGGAGAGGGAGGAAGATGAGAGAGAAAGACAGAGAGAGAGAGAGAGACAAAAGCCAAGGACAAGAATATATTCTTCAAGTTCATACCCCTTCAGACAAGGTCCTACCTCCAAATGCATGACATTTTAGGGGGTACATAATAGTGGTGCTATCTGGAGGTGATGGAGCCCTTAGGAGGTGTGTTCTTATAGGAGATCTTTAGATTATTGTGAGTATACCCTTAGGAACAACCTCCTTTTTTAATTTGAGATATGACCACTGTGACATGAGCTCTCACTCACTAGAGGCTCACACTAATGGTGTCACATGATCTTAGATTTGAACCTTCAGGACCATGAACCAAAACAAGCCCCTCTTTACTTAGTAAGTAGTTTGTGTTTGGTATTTCATTATAGATGACTAATACACTGTTGCAGGATATCTTCTGTCAAATGTCTTTCTTAAATCAGTGTGCAACTTCCGCCCTCCTCTCCCTAGACTAGAACTAGATTTGGGGTGGAGCCAACTGAGAAGCTTCAAATAGGTATTATCTACAGGGCTCTAAGTTATTGAGATGCAGCAGGCATAAGAAACCAGCTACCTCTGATTCCCACATTCTGTTCATACACACTTGCCATAGTGAGGTGAATGCTGGATATCCAAAAAGACCTGCAAATGTGACTTATTTGGAGAACAGGCTTTGCGGATAGAATTAAAGATCTTGAGATGAAATCATTCCTGACTCCAGTGATAAATGACCTTATAAAACTAGAGAGGGAAGGAGTAAGCAGAAAAGAAAACAAGTGAAAATGCAGGTACACACTGAAGTGATGCTGTCATAAACCAAGTACTGTTATACCTGGAGCCACCAGAGGTTGGAAGGAGTGAAGAAGGAAACTTCCCTGGAGACTTCACAGGGTGTGTGGCCCTACTGGCACTTTGGCTTTGGACAAAATAAATTTCAGTTGCTTTAAGCCACCACACTTGCAGTAATTTGTTATGGCAGCTTCAGAAAACTAATATAACTGTCAAAATGTAAATAGTTTCTGCTCCCAATAAAACAAACACTGTCCTTGAGTAAACACAGAAAATAACAAAAATAATAACTCCTGCCAGTGGTCACCTAGTCCTCTTGTGTGAATTCATGGTGTACATTGGCAATGTATAGGGTCAGATACCAATCCTGAACCAAACAGCAGACAGCTGTCTGATGACATCTGTCGAACCACTTGAAATTCTGAAATGGAAGAGTGCATGGCATAGAGCTATTTTTAAAAAAGGAAAGTGACTTGTTTTCTTATCTAAAGTCCAAAAGTACTAATACTTTGTTTGAGAACTTTGATTTTTAGAGAGCTGAAAAAGCTGGACAGAAGGATTCTAAAAGAAAAGGGAATGTTGTGTTGGCATTTTTAAAAAGTGGCAGTAAATTAGCATGTGATTTTGTTCTTTTTACTCTTGTTTTGGGTAAATATTCCCTGCACAGGTGTTGATTTCTACCCTACTTTTGTAGAAATTAAAATAGAAGACTATTTTAATTCTTGGTGTTTCAGTTTAATTAATATCAAATATATAAACTTGAAATGCATTGAATTAGAGTATTACTCTTTTCCATGTGAATGTGAGAAACAGGGATTCCACTGAAGCTGCTGACATTAATCCTAAGGCTTCTGCTCCGTGCCTTGGTACCCTAATCATAGTATGCCATGAGTGCAGGGCTCCCAGTTAATCACTGCTTTCCGTCTATGGTTTCCAATTGTTTACAGAAGAAGCACATGATGGCAAACGGATGTCAAAGCACCAGCTTTGCTCTTGAAGACCCCAGATTGGAAAATATGGCTTGAATCTGAGTGCAAGTGGGGTGTATCAGTCCTGCTTCTGAATTTAAAATAACTAGCCCCACTGAGGGCCAGAGCTCTGACTAGAATTATCCACTCAGTGGTAAGAACCAAAGGACCCAAGATGTGGCTGGCGCCATCAGAGCAGAGAGAAATGGAAACATCTGGACTGCACCCCCTGGTGGAGGTTAAGCACTGGTCTACAGGACTACTAATTGAGCACAGAGAGCCAGAGACAGGGAAATGAGTGGCTTTTCTTAATGCTTGTTAGGAATACAGTTGTTCATTGATGTCTGTAGGGAATCAGGAATAGAACAGCCCATGACACGAAGATTCTCAGGTGCTCAAGTGCCTCCTATAAAAAATGGTTTGGCATTGGAAAATTATTTACAGCATACTTTATCTCTAGATTACACAATACTTAATGCAATGCAAATTTGAAGTAAATACTCACTATACTATATTGTTATGGAATAATGACAAGAAAGAAGAAGTCTGTGCATATTTAGTTCAGTCACAATACTATTTCCAAATATTTTCTATCTGTACATGGCTGAATCTGCGGATTGGAAGCTGATTGCACATATCCAGCCCCACTCACCTCACCAGTAATGTAGGTCAAAACAGGCAGGGGTTGAGATATCAATTGCCCTCCCCAACATGAAATATAGGTAGGAAAACAGTCTGTTTAATTTTGAGTTTCCAATAAACATTGCTTCTCTGATCCAGTATGTTGTAGGAAAATTGCTCAAAGGAGAAACAATAAATTTGTCTTATGGTTTAATGAACCAAAATGACTAAATTGTCTTTACTATCATTGATGTCAAATAGGCATTTGAATTCTCTGTGGGAACTTGTCGGTTGGTGTTTTCACTGCAAAAGTGAGCACATCAGAAAATCAAAACAATCTGGGCAATTTCCTTGAAGACAATATGTAACATAACAACCATTGTTAATTGCTATCATTTTGTTTTGAAATCCTGTATGTTTTTATTGTTTTCGTGTTGTTTGGTTTTTGTCTTTTTTGTTGCTATTATTTTGTTATTGTTTTTAAAAATTCTCTTTAAAATTAAAAAAAAAGAAAATCAAAACATCTTTCCAACAATACAATAAAATAGACTTATTTTATCTTTAGTCATGTAACTAATATTATCTAGCTGTGTGACAAACTGTGAAATAGTAAACAATTCCAGATAAGTGAGTGTTAAGTGTAATGTAAGGAATCTGTCCCCCATTTGAATTCAGTGGGAGAGATCTACAATTCCATTAATCATCAAGCTGTTTCTGGACACCACATGTTGGCCTTGCCCTGCCTGATTTGGGGTGAGGCTAATAGGGAAATACCAGGAAAGAAGGTAGAAGAAAATGTGGTTTAGTGTTTATTATTCTGTGCTGCTGTATAGCTAACAACTCCCCGCCCCAGTTCATTTTTGTGTTTCACAGGATCAAAATGGTAATGGAAAATGCCGATTGAATATGTAGGGTAATTATTCTCCCTCATCCTACATACTTACACTATGTGACACATTTATCAGTTCTCTACAAGTATTCATATCCAGTTATATTATTAAAATCTGTCCATAAAAGAGGAATTATTTCAAAATAAATTTCTAAGACAATCACTTACTGAATTTCATGAAATTACTCGCTTAAAACTGGAAAGCATTACAGATCATTCTTTTCACATTAAGAATAGGCCATAGGGGCTGGGGATTTAGCTCAGCAGCAAAAGCGCCTGCCTGGCATGCGCAAGGTCGTGAGTTCGGTTCCTGGTACCGGAGAAAAACCAAAACCAAAAAAAAAAAAAAAAGAATAGGCCATAGATAGTACATTTTAAGAACAAAAGGAAGTGAGAACTTGGAGGGTGTCACTTTGGTTGTACAGCAAGTCAACCAGTGTTTCCAGTATATTTTCCTTACTGTTCCTCATTTTGCCAGTTCCTCATTTTACCATTTTGGGGTACCTTTCAAGAACTTACTTTTCTAGTTTCTTCAGGAGAGTATGAATGGAAAAATCTGTTATGCTCACTGGAACAATGACATCCCTTCCAATTTAGAACAGTGCTTTTTATTTATTAATTTCTTTAACATTCACAATATACTACACAAAGAAAAGTACTAGTTTGATCCCATTTTGCAGAGAAAAAAAGCTCGCACTCTCACTATCAGGCTCACCTTCCTCTCTCTTGACTTTCCAATGGCCCTTTTGTTCATAGGATTTTGCTCTATCCTCGTTCATAAGGATGTCTCTTCCCTTGAGTCTTCTTCCCATAGTTTGCTGATAATTCCCAGAAATTTTAAATGACTTGCTAAAATTTGCCCAGTGAGTAGATCTGAACTTAGAACTTGATATCAAATCTTATTATCTTTAATGACATCACACTACTGGATATAGCTGAAGTTTTCAATTTTGGGGAAATTGGCTCTGACACAAAATAGCTGGCGTCATTTCACTTCTTTTAGAAATAAATTCCAGATGGATTTAAGAATTAAATTTTGCAAATGAAACCATAAAAGTACTGGAAGGAAATTTTGGTGAATATTTATGTAATCTTGGGGTGGCAAAGGCCATTCTAAAAATGGCCCTAGAGTAGGAAAGATGGATACATTAGATTTCATAAAAATAAAAAGTCAGTATATAAAAACACTATAAATAAAAAGGAAAGGCAATAAAGTCAGTGCAGGAAAGCAGTTTTCCTTATTGATTCATTCTTTCGTTATTCCAAAAATGTTGTCACTGGGGTAAAATGGAGGCTAAAAAAAGACTTTGTCCTGCCTTGTCTTCATGGGGCTTACAACTCAGAGGAGTCTGACATTGTTGAATCTGTAATTCCATGAAGAAAGGGAAGTGGTTTTATGAGAACAGGTATCAGATGAGACTAATGTAGACTGGATGCCATGATAAACTACACAGTAATGTCTGGGCAGAGATCAGAAGGATAAGTCCAAGTTAGCTAGGGAAAGGCAGACCAACTAGACAGAATAGCACCCACTCTGGGGGGAAAGAAAGACAGCATGGTCCATTTGAAGAAAGGGTGAAGGCCATTATGACCCAAAGCCAGACAGTAAGGTAAAGAGTGACATGGAGTGAGGTGGAGAGTAGGTGACACTCATCAATATGGGGACCCTGGGACATGAATAGGGTTGGATATATGGAAGATCAAGTATTTGACCTTGGACACTGTTATGGCTTGTATCTAGATGTCCCCCCAAAGCCTCATGCAATCATAGGTGGGGCTTTTCAGAGGTCACTGGATATATGGTATGATATATGGTGTGTAGTGATGGAATTAAGGATGTGATACTGGGATTAAAGGGAAGATGTTAGGATTAACAGTGCCCCACCTGGGTGTGAGTGCTACCCGCCCTAAGTGTAGGTAGCCTGAATAGCATATAAAGGACAGGAAGAGGGCTGCTGCTGTTGTTTGCTGCTCCTGCTTCCCTTGCTGCTTTGCTACTTTACTGCTTGCTGCCTTCTGCCTGCTTTGAACAGTTTCTCCTTTGCAATGCCCCTCTACCACACCCTACTGCCTTGGAGCCAGCCAACTATGAACTGAAACTTCTACAAACTGAATGATAATAAACTTTCCTGCTCTAACTTTGGGTGTTGGGTATTTTGTCTCAGCAATGACAAAAGTAACTAACACAGACATACTAAGTTTGAGGTACACTTCAAGGGTAAAAGTGGAGATGTCAAAATAGCATTTGCATATCAAAGTCCAGAGTACAAAGGAGAGGACTGGGTTGGACGTAAATTGGGAGCTATGGGTGGTTATATGCAGTGAAGCCACGGTCATAATGAGAATCTATCAGGAGGAAGGACAGAGTGAGAAGAGGATGGTGTGTAGAGATGAGTGAGCCTTAATGAAAGCTTGTACTTTACTGCAAAGAAGATGAGCCTACAGAGGCAACTGAGGAGGTTGAACCAATAGGAAAGCCCAAGAGAATGTAATGCCATAGGATTAAGGTGTCTTGGTCAACTTTGTGCTGCTATAACAGATGCCAGAGAGTGGCTAATTTACAAACAATATAAATTTATTTTGCTCACAGACTGAGGAGCCAATCTGGTGAGGGCTTTCTTGCTGTATTGTCACATGGCTGAAGGCTAGAAGGGCAAAGAGCAGGTGCATAAGGGTGGGATGGAGTGAAGGAGGCTGAACTCATCCTTTTAGCAAGAACCCCCTGAAAGGATAACTAACCCATCCCATGATAATGACATGAATGATGGCAGAGTCCTCATAACCTAATCACCTCTGAAAGGTCCCACCTTTCAGTATTGTTGCATTTGGGGTGCAATTTCCAACACATAAATCTTGGAGGATACACTTAACTATAACCCAAAGGAAGCGAGCACTTGGAAAATGAGATGGAATAGTGTCAAACACGGTTTAAAGCTTAAACAAGGGCTGAAAACTATTCAAAATGCTTATTGCCTTCAGAAGCATAAAAGTTGCTAATGGCTTCAGTAAATGTCTTCATGGTGGAGTAATAGAGACAGAAGCCATATTAGGGTGAGTTGAGGCATGATGAATAGGGAGGAAGGAGCCTGAGAGGGCAAGGGTAGAGCATGCCTAGAAGATTTAAGAATGGGAGACGTAAACAAGTGATAGTAGAGAGAGGTGTGGGACAGCATTAATTTATTGTTTTAAGTGGATGAAACTTCTGAATCTAGTTCTATGAGTCTTAGCTTAGAAATTCAATATGCGTGATATATAACTTTCCTTAATTTTCCTAACACAGGACTTTTATTTAGGACCTATGACATTGAAGGTAGCAATTTAAGCCCAGTTAGTTCACCTAGGCCTCCTTCCCTCAGGTAGTGGCTTGTTTCTAGGTGGGTCCATCCAATCATCAGCTGTGTTTCCAGAATCCCTGGGCAGCAGAGTTTCCAATGCCCTATCTCCCTAAGACACACCTTCCAGACTCAATTTCTCTGGGTCTGTTTCCCTGGACCCCCTATGAGGACCCATTTCTTTGCTCTCAAGGGTAATAAACTCTCCCTTCTTGGGCCTTTTCTTCATGCTCTTCTTTCCCCACATCAGGGGAATCCTTTCCGTAGTCTTGAAGTGGTGGTAATGGAGAAGAACTTTCCTCTGTCTCCTCTACTTTTCTAACATTCCTCTTGGTTACACTATGACCCAATGAATCCCAAACTAGGAGGACTAAAAGATGTCCTCTTCTCTGTACTGCCTTGTCTGTCCACTGTAGTTAAAATTTATTCACTTCCATTCCCCCTTTAGTAAAATGGATTAAAAGCCATATTCTGTATTGTTCTACCTTCAGTGCTCAGGAGAGTATCTGTCAGTATCAAGCTCTTGATAACTGTCTGCTAAAATAGGGAAAAAGGAAGAAGAAAGAAGAAAATGATCATGAGAAGAAAGGAAGGACAGGAGAAAGCAAGACAGCACTGCTAATGATGGCAGGCTATGTCTACTTTACTTCGCACACAGTACCCATTGTCAGCAAGACCTGCAAGATCTCCACTCTGTGGTCCTCACGGTCCCTGCCTAGGGACCGCCAAGGTCCTGACCATGTGCTCTCCAGGTGAGTTTTGTCTTTTCATAGGATAACTCTCTGCAGGGTGAGTGGCCTTTCCTGCAGTTCAGCCTCTTGTTTCATGCAGAAATCTATTAATGTTTTTGGCACTAGGATGCTGCACTTCTCTGCTTCCCGGTAACACTATAGACTTTCACCTGTGTGACAGTCCTTGGGTCAGTGCATTTGGGAGCTTGGAAGGAGAGGTAAGTAACATAGGTTCTATCTGGAGCCAAATTTGGTGTAGTGGGAGCAAGTGCTCATTTATTAGAGATCTTGGCAAAGTAGGTTGCCTGCTGTCGGGACAGGAAATGCCTCTTTGGAAAGTTGAGACCATTCTGCTCTAGCCCCAAAGTATTCCATTGAGCCAGGGACAAGTTGGCTTGGGAAAGACTCTGACAAATAGTATTTTCACTAAGAAGTATTTGGGCCTTATTTCTTCCCCTCCCAGAAAGCATCTTCAAGGCAGAATGGGTGAAAAGAAACAGCAGGAGATAAAGACAGTGACTAACAATAAGAGGGTTTCCTCTACTTTACCCCGGTTCATGGTGACTTGACCATGAGAAATGTTGTTTTGAGAGACTAAGCAGGAATAGGGACCTCCTTGTGAGAGTAATGCGGTGGATTAACTAGTGGTCAACTTAGAACACCCAGCTGAACTGAATCAGAGCAGTTCTGGGTGTAGAAAGCCCACCTGAGGATTGCTGCCAACAGCATGGAAGGAGAACTGAAGAGGACGATGGGATGCCATTGATTCTCCTGGAGAAGCTTGATGTGCTGGTTTTCCTGATATAAACTCAGCTGTTCTCATTGTCAGAGGAGCTCAGCACCTCATTGTCACTGAGAATAGCTGCAGTTCTTTTTGTGAAGAGCTCTGCTCCTTACCTTGAGCATTACTTCCTGGCTCCAGTGCAGATCCCTCAGCCTACTGGCACAGATCCTTCATCCCACTGGTGCAGACTTTCCAGCTTCCACCACTGACCTTTGGGCCTTCCCAGTGAAGATCCTTGATACAGACTTGCATGAGACATTGCCATGAGCTCTAGGTCTTCAGCTCAACTCGTGCAGGACATTGCCATGGGGTCCAGGCCCTCAGTTGGTTTCTTTGGGTCTCTAGCACATAGATAGATCTGCACTTTTCTGCATTTGACTTTTTTTGTTAATATTATAAAATAATCCTATAAGTTATGTCTCCTGTACTAAATATTTTCCCTTATAAAACCTTACTACAGTAAGTAGCATGCAGCAGTGGCTCTCTCTAAGCTATCTCTGTTGCACTACCCCTCTGAAAGTGTCTTCAAAACTGGCAGAAGGAGCCTTTATTCTTGTATTGCTTCCCACCTGCAGAAATCACTCTCACCTCTGGGAGAAGTAAAACAGTTTAAAGAACTGTCCAGCAGTGGCAGTGGCTTCCCCTACAGACTTTGGCACAGAGACATTGCCCAGAGACATTGTTAATTGTCGCAACTCTAACAGGTGTTGCTACAGGCATCTAGTTTATAGAAGCCAGGGATGCTCCTAAGCCTCCCACATGCACAGTACTGCCCCACCCCATGACAAGGAACTCTCTGGTCCCTATTTGAACTGTGCCTAGGTTGAGAAATCCTCCAATAATCTCTCAGAACAAACACAAATCAAGACAGGAAGGTACATGGTTGTGTTGGCCTTTTTTTTGAGAGGAGGACTTTGATTTTATTTTTCATACATTTTACCCGTAATCCTCATATATTTCAGAAGTAAAAGGGGAATTATAAGCATTACTTGATGTGACATCAAAGCAATAGCTTTCACTGTGACCCAGGGTCATGTATATTTATTAGGCTCTCCTTTTTTTGTAACCTCCACTTCAAAACTAGACTCAAAACTTCCTTAAATATCCTTGGTAAAAATGCACTTCCACAGTAATGCATTATTTGAGTACTTTCCATTTTAAGTCTACAAAATTCTGGTTTTTTCCCACTGTTTTAACTTTATAGCTAATTTTAATGGGTGCTTTATATCTATTCCTTCTAAAATTTTTGCCTGTAGCAAAAACATATTGATCTAAAATAATAGCATTTTTACTATCATCTTTAAATTATTTCAACTTATTTTTCTTTTTATTTTCATGGTTTATATTTGTCTCTGAAAATAAGTTTATATGGCATGACTTAATGTCACAGATGTGCATAAAATATCCTGGTACTTGCTGCAAAAGCAACTTTGAATTAGGAGGGTATATTCACAGCTTCCTCAGTAGAGTCACCCCGATGTCCAGGAAGTTACTCACACTGGGGGGTTCTGTGGCACTAAGTGTTGTGTGTCAACTTGATTGCTTTGGGGACCTAAAGGGGGATTAGTATAACACACTCCTGGCTGTTTCTGGGGGGGTCATGGAGTTGTAGCTGTGGGGTCTGTGTCTGGTTCCTTGTCCCCTCCTCTCTGGCACTGTTCTGCTCTGCTTTCTGGCCACCATGAACTAAGCAGCTGTGCGCCATTATGCCCTTCCGCCATGATGTTCCTGCCTTGGACCCTGCTAACCCTAGACTGAAAACCTCTGAAATTATGAGCCAAATTAAACCACTCTGTTAAACTGTGCTGTACCACAGTGATGAAAGAGCTGCCTAATACAAGTTCCAAATAGAAGAGCGAGTAAATGTTTGGCTCCTTTGCTGTTGTCTCCTTTTCTAAGAAGATATTTTTAAGAACTCTGATTCTTTGGAAGTTAAATGTGGTTTGTTATAAATCACATTTGACTATAAGTGACAGGAATAAATACTGACTTGGAAGAGAATTTTATTTTTTTCACTCTAGTAAAATAGGCCCGGAGATAGGCTGTATAAGACTGATTTGGTTTGGTGGCTGTGCAGTCACTAGACTGAAGTCCCTCTCTTCACACCTTCTAAGGTCCCTTGGAGTTCAGGTGGAGGACTGGGGCTGCAGCTGTCACGTGAACAGTTCACACATGAGAGAAAAGGAAACAAGGGCAGGGTGAGGAACAAGTGTGGCCTTGCCTTTTGAGGACCCAGAAGGTCCAAGTGATGCTCTGGTAACATCATATTGGTTGGAACTTATTCTCTGTGAGGGAGGTTGGATGTATCCCTTTCAGCCAAGCCCATTGTTATCACAATAAAAACTGGGATTCTGTCACCAACAAGAAAAAAGGGGTTGAAAGATGAGATTTATAGTTAGTTATCTTTGTCACCAGTGTTTTCAAACTTTTTCAAGGTAAGCAATCTTTTTCTTCCTCCTCAATATCTTACTTGGAAATCCACTCATTTGCTTTACTTTCCTCCAATATTGCCTCCCCGAGTCCTCATAAGGTGCTGGAGAAAGTCTACAGAATCCTATAGGTTCCCAAGGTTAGAGCATCATTAGCTAAGATTATTTCCAAAGGTTCTTATAGCCTTAAATTTTTACTTTCAATATTGTCAATTAACAATATTTAAAGGATTACATTTCATGATATGCTTTAGAAATGATTATGAAGGTATGAAGAATTATTGTTTTAATTGCATTTTGTCCATCTGAACATTCTTTTCCTGGGATAATACCCCTCTTACCCACTGAATTCTAAAAGTAGATAAAAGTGAATTAGTTTTGACCCTAATACTTAGTTGAAGGTATCTTTTTTATTTATTTTCTGTTTTCTCCTTAGGTTTATGAACAAATAGGACGGCACAAAATTAATTATTTTGAAATTGTTAGATTGTGTTTGAATCTGTTGTGCTTTCTAAGTTACTTGTGAGGCACATATTGTTCCCCCCTGGCAGCTCAAAAAACAATTCCCCATGTTAGTGCTAACTTTAGAAGTCATAAAGAACAAAGTATTCAAAGCCTGCACCCTGTACTCAAATGCCACCTCTGCTGCTGAGCTGTGGAAGGGTGAGCAAATCAATTTTCCCAAAAATGTCTTCACCTCTGAAATTAGTAATATTTAACTTGTTGCTTTTTAGAGTTAAATGAAATGATGAATTGTAGAAACTCAGTACAAAAATGTTAGTTTCCTTTTAGGAAGAGTACAAGTTACTCACACCACAAGTAAACTATAGACTCCCTTTAAATTTTTATGTATTTATTTTTTGCAGTTCTAGGGATTGAGCTCAGGGCCTTATGCATACGAGGCAAGCACCCTGCCACTGAGTGTACCTAAGCCCTTATTTATTTATTACTTTTCTGAGACATGGTTTTGCCAACCTCTCTGGGCTGGTCTCAACTTTAAGATACTCCTATCTCAGCCTCCTGTGTAGCTGGTATGGTAGACATGTGCCACCGCACCCAGTTTAGCCATCTCTTTGACAGTGAAGAATCAGAGGGAGCTGGCTGTATAGAAGAAAATAGAACTATGAAAATGATATAGTTTTGCAATTAGTATCAAAGAATCATGGAATCATATTTAATCATATTTAATCTCACTTTCAAATATATACAATGCCATCTTTGAATGTTTGAATCTACATGTGAATATTTAAATATACACACACGCATGCACATATGCCCATAATATTAGTATAAAGCATGAAACATCAACAGAAATATAACAACAAAAGAGAATTTGTATTCTTAAGACTTTCCTGCTGGTTAAGATTCTAAATTTTCTTGGCATTAGAAACTAGCATTTGTTGGATTCAGGTTTATTCTTGACTCTCACATGAAAACACAAGCCCAGCCAATGACCAAATTATGAAGCTTTCCCATTTGACTTTGGCAAGCCTCATCGTTTTAGCACCTTCTTGAACTCCAGGGTGACAGGGATGTGGGGAGGGGAAAAGAATGAGGTGGGGTGGAGTGGTGACCAAATAGAAAAAAAAAAGGAACCATGCATGCGTGTCCTTACCAGCCTCAGGGGCAGAGCAATAGGGAAGGACACAGGCTTAGGGTGCAGAGTCTACTCTGAGAAACACTGCCTTAAGAGAAAGCATCTAAACATATTTTCTTTATGAGACCACAGCTGATGAGAGTGTTCCATCCAGACCAGCTCAGTTAGAGAGTGGTACAGAAACAGCCAAGGTATATGAAGAGTACATCTGTTGAGGAAGTCATGAGACAGACTCTCCACGTCTCTGTGTATCTTCTTCCTTGTTTCAAGAATCTTTCTTGACTCAACCCACTTCCAAGGTGTTATGTAGTACCTACAATGGCCATCTTTGCCAGCAGTGGGTGTTCAGTCTCCCAGGAGGTCCAGCCAGCTCCAGCCCATACACCAGTATCAGAGTGTGGAAATATTGCTCCCTCATTCCTGGTACTCACTGCCTGGGCCCATTAACCTTATATGTGTGACTATCTGCCTTCCTGTCCTGATCTGCCTTGCCACTGCTCATAAGTCTGGCCTTGAAGTTCAGAAAGTTCTGCTGGAACCTTGACACTGTGACCAAGATTAGATCCTCTTTACTGAGGCCAGTGTCATCTTTCCTTCACTCAAGCATTCTAGCTGAAATTTATCTCTAATGCTTTCTCTTACTTGAGGCTTGTGACTTTTCCTTTCCTGGCCCATCCGTTGTGCCAAGATTTTTTCACATTACTATTGCTCTAGCCAGAAATGGGTTTGCTGGGTCTCTTTGCCCACAGTGAAATGGATGGTTGGTGCTCTAACTTGAATATCTTTGTCTCTCCAAAACTCATATGTTGAACATAAGCCCCAAAGTGATTCTAAGAGGTGAATTTTCTTAGGAAAAGATGAACTATGAAACCTCCACCTGAATGATGGGATTAGTGCTATAAAAGGAGCTCCAGGAAATGCCCTAGTGCTTTTTGCCTTCCCATCTCTTCTGCCAAGTGAGGACACAAGAAATGTCTTCTTTGGAAGGTGCAACCATCAGGCTCTATATTGGAAACAGAGCAACCAGCATGGTATAACAAATCTGTTGGTACCTTGATCTTAAACTTCCAAGCCTCCAGAACTGAGAAAAACAAACATCTGCTATTTATAATACCCAGTCTGTGGTATTTTGTTAAAGCAGCAGCAGGAATGAACTAAAAGTGTTGGTCATCCCTTTGAGGACCAGTGATTCCAAGGAGCTAGACATTCTAACATCAGCCAAAGCAGCTTTGTGACTGATGCCAGCATCTTCCACGATAAAGCCCCTTAGAAGTGGTGGCCATGACAACTGCATGTAGACAACACAATTGTGTAGTGAAAGACAGCATGAGAAAATACCATTGGCTTGCAAAGAATATCAGAAGGGGCTTATTTTAAATGCTACTTTCATTACTTCTCAGCCCTTTGGCTAAAATCAAGTGTAAATGCTATCTTCATACTATTCTAAATTCCAATTTATGTTTAGATTGGGTTTTGGGTCACTCTTTTTATTCTGTTGAGCTTTTCCTGTGCCTTTTACATGCTATAATAAATAGAGAGTTTTAAAAGTGTGTTTTAGTATATAGTAAAAATCTTTCTACTATTTTCATCTTTGTTATGTGGTTTTACTTGAGCTTTATTGTGTTAGAAAACATTTTTTCTGATAATTTTTATGTTCTGACATTTTTCTCAGCATGCAGAGAGAATGTCTCAAGCTTTTATCATTTACTCTATATGATAGAGTGTTGATTATGTTAATTTCTATCTCTAAAATCAAACCCCCAAAACTCAAGGACACAAACAAAAAATGGGCATCTAAGATTAATGCACACTTCTCAGATGAAGAAATACAAATGGCAAGTAAATATATGAATAAATGTTCAACATCATTGGCCATCCGAGAAATGCAAATGAAAACAACACTGAGATTCCATCTCACCCCAGAAAGAATGGCTATCATAAAAAATCAATCAATAACAAATGCTGGTGGGGCTGTTGGGAAAAAGGAACCTTTCTCCACTGCTGGTGGGAGTGTGGACTGGTGAAACCACTGCAGAAATCAGTGTGGAGATTCCTCATAAAACTAGTATTAGGCATCCCACTTAACCCAGCTATTCCCCTTCTGAGTATTTTTCCAGAAAAATTGAAAACATCATAACACAGAGATATATGTGCACCCTGTGTATAGCAGCACAATTTATTATGGCTAAATCTTAGAAACAACCCAAATGCCCATCAACCAAGGAATGGGTAAAAAGGATGTGTTTTTATGCAGTGGAGTGTTACCCAGCTATAAAGAAAGATAAATTCGAGGCTTTTATAGGTAAATGGATGCAACTAGAGACTATACTTATAAGTAAAATAAATCAGACTCACATGTGTAAATATTGTATTGTCTCCCTAGTGAAAGAATAAAATCCAAAAGCTGCAATAGGTATTGTGATAGGGAAAGATACTGCTCAAAAGGAAAGAACTGAGAGAGTGGAAAGGAGGAAAGAAGGAATGGTAAAAAAATACATATATATGTATTTATATGTATGTATATACACACACACAAGATAGCTAAGATAATCATACTACTAATTTGTATTATTTTATTGAAAGGAACAGTGCTGATATTGTTTGAAAAATTTTATATGTGTATACCTGGTAATCTAAGCAAATACTTTCAAGTTAACAATATGCAGTGTAACAATCACTGTTTATTTCCTATCACCTTGTTTTGAAATTCTATACAGTTTTTATTGTTTTTTAAAATTTTGATATTGACAGTCATAAGTTATATTGATAATATGTTCTCCTTGTAGAATACGATGAAAATGGCATTTACTTCTGTGATTCCAAACTACCTTACTGCAACCTAATCATTAGAAAAAAGGTAGATTTTAAAAAACACCTGACCAGTGTCACTCCAAACCATCCCAGTCATCAAGAACAAGAAAAGTCTTAAAAAATAACAGTTAAGAAGAAGCTAAGTAGACATGACAACTAGAGTTATTGTGCTGCTTTGGGTGGGACCCTTGAAGAGAAAATGGGCATTAGGTAAATTCTAAGGGAATATGGGTAAATTATGCATGTTAATTACCAATAATGTATGAATAAAAGTGTAATAATTGTGACAAGTGAACCATACTGAAGTTAATTCATTAATAATAAGAAATTGGGTGTAGGATATATGGGGACTTTTTGTACTATCCTTGCACTTCTCTCTGCAAATCTAATATTCTTTGAAAAAGTATGTTTTAGAAATTATCACAGTATCTTTTGAACATGGTTAGCTCTCGCATCATCTGTCTCATTTTTCTTTTATTTTTACATAGAATTTTGTTTTATCTAATTTTCTTGTGAAAGACAGGAAATAATTTTTAAAACATTTTCCATTTCCTGTAAGTCTCATGTATGTTTTTCCACCTCTGATCAAAATGATGAAAGAGACTGGATTTACCCTTCTCCTTGAAACAACCAAAATTGGGAAAAATAGGCACTGTGCCTGAGACAACTGTTTGTATGATGCTTGGAAGCCAGGCAGTGAAGACCCTGATCCTTGAGTAGTAAAGGAGGTGAGCATGCTGCAGCCCAAGCTCATGGTCCCAAGACAGCATCAGTTCCACAAGGGGACCCAGGTGCACATGATGGGGTCCCTGAGCAAAGGAGGCAGAACCAAAAGCCTGAGTGGAACCTGGCAGCTAGCGTTTGGGAGACTGAACTGGAGAGGAGAAATGTACATTGAGAGAGGACACCGGCGACCTCCAAGGGCCCCCCTTGAGGCTCAACCTTTTACAGCGCAGCATATGAGAAGGAAAATATTTGATCTTAGAGGAAGAAAATTCAGAAGAATTGGAAGGAGCTTGCCTGATACTCATACTTGGCTTGAAAATGTGCCAGCTTCCGGCAGTCAGACTGGAAAAATTCATAATTAATGAGTAATTGGACAGAGTACCCAAAAGGGTCTTGACTCAACAGTGACAAAATAATTGTTACTAGATGACTTGAGCCTTTTGTCATGTTAGTAAACCTTCATAGCAATATGTGCAAAAAAGTTTTCTAAATACTTAGTGCATTCCAAAACAAAGCTCAAAAATATAGTAATACAAAAATGTTCAGCACAACATAAAATTCACAATATCTGGCACCCAATGAAAGATTGCCAGATGTACAAAGATGCAGGGAAGTATGACTCATAATGAAAGGAAAAATAGATAATCAAAACAAACCCCAAACTAACTTGCATGTGAAGAATCAGTAGCTATTATACCTGAATTCTCTTTGGTCAAAGTGTTGGAGACATAAAGGTTATTTTAAAACATGTTGGAGGTTTCATGACTAAATTACAGATGTCTTGGGGGGAGTCATTCTTTTGCCTTTCACATCAGTTTTAAATAGTATTTGTTACTATTTATATCTTGCCTAAACATCAATTTATGATCTTGTTTTATTTACTTTTCATTCTCGTAAAACATAACATATATTGATTCATATTATTTTTCTATCCCTGTCCACTGTCTTCTTTTAGATTTAGATATATAAATAAATATACTAAATGTTTGACATCATCCTTTTGCCAGAGGATCCCCAATCAGTCATTTTTTGGTAGGGTGGAGTTGCTCCTATGGCAGACTTTTCCAGAAGAGCTTGTAAGTACTGTATTCTCTTAGGACTTGTGGGTTTAATTTTCCATAGCATTGACACTTCAGTATCACTTAGAATGTTAAAGTAAATAGTCAGGAGATCATTAGCCTGAGGCTGTGCTGCACTTTAAGTCCCTATGTAACACACAACAACCTGAGTGAGAAGTATATTTTTGAATTAACAGATAGCTGGGTTTCAACCAATCATAAACCACTGAGCTTCGCCCACTCACAGGCAGCCAAGTGAGCTGTGCCCAATCAGATGATTTCTCTGCTTTGCTTCCACATCCAGCCTGTAAAAGTTCCCTGCTCATCCTGCTGATTTGAGTTCTGATTCTGAGGGTTGCTTCATAGCATATAATCCTTGTTTAAATAAACATAATTAAATTTATTTGTCTAAAGTTTTAATTTTAACAAGGTATCATAGTCAGCTTTCCACCAATGTGACAAATCCATGGGAGAAACAACTTGAAGGAGGAAAAGGTTTATTTTTCCTCACGGTCTCAGAGGTTTCAGTCCATGGGTGGCTGGCTCCATTATTTTTGGCCCTGTGACAAGACAGATCTTCATGACAGGGAGTATGTAGTAGAGCAGATCTGCTGACCTCTTGTGGAAGGGAGGCAAAATGAAAGAGGGGAGAGCTACTGATATCTCCTTCCAGGGAAGCCCTCATCTTCTTTCTACTAGGTTGCATATCTTACAGGTCTCACCACCTTCCAACAGTGCTGGGGACCAAGACTTCAACAAGTGAGTTGTCTGAGTACAGTTGAAATCCAAGCTGTAGCAGTCTATGTTGCGATGCTCTAGCAGAATACCTGAGACTGGGTCATTTATAATGGGCAGAAATTTGTAAGATCATGGTTCTGGAGGGTGTAGTCTAAGATCAAAGGGCTGGCATACAATGAAAATCTTGCTGCATCTTCCTGATGGAGAAGGTGAAAGGACAAAAGAAGGATAGAAAGAGAGACAACAGAGGGTAAACTTGTCCTTTTGTAAGGAACCTACTCCTGCAATAGTGAGTCCGGTTCCACTGTCGTAGCATTGATCCATTCCTAAGGGCTCTGCATAATTCCCTCTTATGAGTTCCCACCTGCCAGTGCAATTGCACAGTGGATTAAATTTCCAATCCATGCTTGTGAGGAGTCACTTTTCAAACTATAGCCCAAGCTGGATAAAACCCTTGCCCTCTCTCTCTTTTTGTTTCTCAGAAATGCTTCTCCACTGTCATTATGTTTCTTTTGAAAAGTTTCCAATCAGCCCAATTTTCTTCTTATTACTTGTTTGTTCTTTTAATCTGGAGGCCAGAGGATTTTTTTGATTGACTTTAAGATCTAATTGCTTTCCTAAAATATGCACCAGAATTGATCATTTAGAATAAATTTGCTGGGTTCCCGGTACTGGAAAAAAAAATAGAATAAATTTGCTGGGGTATGTGGCGTATCCTTTCAATGTGTGGATTTAAGTGTTCTCTTAAATAATAGTTTAAAGTTAAATTATACTTTTAAGTATTAGTTCTGTTTCGTTGCTTTGTTTGTCTTCTTCAGGAACTCCAATTATATATGCTGAATCTTCTTCATGTTATTTTAAACCACTTTCAGTCTGCCCTCCACCCTTGTCTTTTATCTCATTTTTATTCTTAGTTTTTTCTTACCTACTTTTCTTCAATATTCTTTTTTAAAAATGTATATTAGACCACATTCCATTGAAGACTTTGAAATTTATTGCTCATTTCTGAGTGGAGTTTTGCTTTTCTTTTCATTTCTATCCCAATCTTTATTAGCTCTTTTTCCATTTCTGTTTTGTACATTTGTACTCTTAGTTTTTTAATTTCTAAGGATTTAAGAAATATCTCTAAGATGCTTGTTAGAAAGTATTTAAGGGCTGAGGATATAGCTCAGTGGCACAAGCACCTGTCTGACAAGCACAAGGTCCTGAGTTCAATTCCCGGTACCAAAAAGAAAAAAAAGAAAGAAGGTATTTAATTCTACTTTGAATATGATGTTAGTGCTTTCCTTTGCTTCCTGGTTCACATTTCCTCAGGGATTTTATTTTTCCATTTTCTTCTTTCTGCAATATTGTATATAGTGGTTCTAATCTTTCCCTTCTTACCCATGTTTTAGCCAGTATAATTAAATGCACTCCATCTTATGGGCGATACTGGGGAAGGAAAGGGAAAGATTCTCGTATGTTATAGTTCTCTTTCCTTTCTGCAGGATCTTTGCTTTCCCTTCTTCCTCCTTTCATTCTTTGATTGCTGCCTCTTAGGAGACCTATCTGCCTCTGTCTCCTCCTGCCCTAGAAGCAGTCCTTCTCCGAAGCTCCCACCACCAGTGTAACTCACTTTCAGGCGACTTCTGCATGGCTGATTCTGTAGGCTACCAAGTCTCAGGCCTGTGCTGGGTATGTACTATGGTTTATATCTCAAGATCCCCCAAAAGACTTGTGCACTCATGGGGGCGGGTTGGGAAGAGGAATAGACTATGGGGTGATATAGCTGACATGCTGGTAGGAGAAGCCTAGTTGGGGGAGGGAGGTCTCTGGGAGCATGACCCACAAGGGTGTATCTTCTGCCTTGACACCTCCCTTCTCTCTGTTTTTGCTGCTGTGATGTGAGCACCTTCCCTCTGCCCAGGCCCCTTCCCCATGCCACTGGCCATGCGAGAACTGAGGCTTGTGAAACTGGAAGCCAAAATTAATCTCTCCTTTTTGTTATGGGTGCTGGGTATTTTGTCCCAGCAACAAGTTAAGCGACTAAGAGTGTGTTAGCAGCACTTACTGTTGAATTTTTCCTTTCTTGGGAAATAGGAATGTGTCTTAGTCACTTCCTTGTTGCTGGGAAAAAATAACACTTTCTTGTTGCTGGACTCGTGGTCTTTAGAGAATTAAGTCCACAGTCAGCTGGCTCTAAGCAGGCCCCACCTCCTGACAGCACTCAGCTGCAGTACCCCCGTGATCCAGTTGCCTTCCCAATCCCCAAGTTGACCGCATCTGATGTGGAGGACACTCCAGCTCTAAATCATAACAGGACTGAGTGGGGAGGTTTGTCTGTGCAGCATCTATGTCTTTCAGGCCCTTCTTTCTCATAGGTTTTTGACCCCTACTCCTTTGCCTGCAACAGCCACCCGAACTCAAGCTCTGCTGAAATTTGGGGTCAGTTTCTCTACTCACAGGTAATTTGCACTTGGTAGCATCTCCTGCCTCCATGTCATGCTAAATGCACAGGTCCTGTGTGGCATTGTTTGCACTCTCTGCTGCTCTTAGGTGTTTGGGGGGTGCAGTGTGGAGAGATTTCAGTGTTGGCGGTTGCTTTCACCCGCATGTCACAATACTCACCTGGCACAAGCCTTCTGATCAGCATTATATGAGTGAGTTCCTGGTGTTGCACTTCCTGTTCCTCCACGGCCCATTCATTCCTACCTCCACTTCCCTCCCTGCAGGACAGCAGCTGGGAGAGGGCTTCCGCTGACATCTGTTTGCACTTCCGGTCACATCCAACACTTCCTCAGCAGGGGGATCTGTGAATCCATTTCCAGCTCTTTCCTTCATCTCACGTCATCTGAAATCAGTTCCTCAAAATTTGTGGTAAACAGGTGGCTCCCTGGACTAGAATCTTGCCACAGGCAGCTTCTGCCCAGTGTTCCACAGCCTTCTGCAGCGCTGGCTGGAACAACCAGGAAGGAGGACCGTGCTGCCTCTGCAGAGTTCCCTAGACACAAAAGCATTCTTGTTTTGTGGGAAAAAGTTCATTGTCTCCTAGGTTGCCGGGCCCTTCTGGAGGTGGTTTGAGTGTCAGCTCCTTAATTCCTGAAACAACACTGCAAGAGAGCACACTGTTGAGAAACAGTCATACTACGTCCAACTCCAGGTTTGTTTATTCCAAATGCAACCTTCCCCTCTTCTCTATCTGCATTTTATTTCCCATAATCATTTCAACAAAGTCAAAAGTATTTTTTCCAGGCCCGAAAACTAGCTGATCCGTTTTATAAAGTATGCCCAAATATTTAATAATGCTCATGCATGCATATATGCAGGCATGTGCCACACGATCATGTTTAGGCCAATGATGGGCTGTGTAAACAACAGTGCTCCCATACTATTATATCCCCTGATGATACTGCAGTCATCTTAGCTTGCACACAATTAACTACACTCTATAATGTTTGCACAATGATGAAATTTCTCAAAATGTAACCCCACTTGCTAAGCAACCTATGCCTGTGCATATATATATATAAAATTAGTCACACTTTGACTGAAGTCTTTACCTCTCCCTAGAGTCTCCATAGAAATAAATTCTTTGATGATTTTTCCTAGTGACCTTCCACCCTCAAAAGACAAAAGCCTTTGTCTTCTGTGGTATACTTGAAGTCAGTTTAAGGGGGAGAATGTTCAGTGTGGAAGGAGAAGACATCCTAAGTGTCCTGGATGACCCAGGCAAGGAGCTTCACTTTCCTGACCCCGAGATTCATTTAAGTAAAGGTATTGGATTGGGTAACTTAGAGATTTCATCTTGTCTCTAACACCCACTAATCCCAGTTACCTATGGATCTCTTACATATGCACTGTCATCACCTGAATACAGATGGTGCTTCTTTGCCGTGCTCAGCTTTGTAAGTGATGAATATGAACTCATGCCTTAGATTCTGCTTGGTGTAATACTGGAATAAAGAGAATCTAAGCTTTTTATGGGATCCAGTTCGCAGTAAGTGCTTTCCTGAGATTCTTTTAATATTGACAAGTATGATGATACTAATTAATTTATTGGTACAATTTGCTCCCTAACGAGATGACAGCATTCTGAGGCACTGAGCTTGTGACAACTTGCTAACCTCAGGCTTCTCATAACTCAGTTTTGCCTCCTGCTGAGTCACAACTTTCTAATGGCATGAATCAGCTCGCCTTTTAATTCCTCTGCTTTGCCTGCTAAAATACTTCCTTCCTGCGTTTTAAAGACTAAAGACTGGAGATCTTAACTGGAGAACTGGAGAACTGCTCAATGAGTAGCCAATTAGTTGTTAAAGGCTGTGCTAAGTATCATTGGAGATACAATTTTCTCTAGACTTGCAAGAAGGGATTTGGTGACACAAGTGCCCTCCACAATGATGAAGGTGCTGCTGTGCTTGCCAACTCTTGAAATAGGCACCGAACTTCATATCCTTGGCTCAAAATCAAAGCGTCTGCATTTTATTGTCCTAAGCATGTATTGAAATTCAGTTTCAAGTTTCACTGATTTATTGCTCGATAAAGACTATTGAAAAATGGCCACTTCTCCTCTACTATTTTATAAAAATTGTGTTAGTGATCTCTGTAGACAGATAAATATGCCCCAAATATTATTACACTTTTATATTTCAGAATCATTGACCATCTATCCTCATTAGAGGAAAGAAATTGGAATTGTCAGAAGAGAAGGCCAATGTCCTTTTTTCTAAGTAAACAATTTTAGAGATTTTTTTAAAAAGGGGCCCATAGAGATGTTAGTATCACATTTTCCTGATAAAGAAAGCAGGACGCTATGAAGTTGAAGATTGTGCTCAAAGTTACCAACTCTCCCAGTCATTTTTCTTAGCTATTGCAGATTAATAATCATAGAACCTACAAGTAGCAATAATTTTGTTTTCTATATTCCTTCTGGTGTAGAATTATATTAAGTGAATATTTGAAAAGAATGGTAAAATATTGTAGTGATTGCGTTCATCATTTTAAGCTTAACTTTTAGTAGACAGTTTCTCTGACCTCAACATTATTAGGATATTGGCTGTTGCTATGGTTCAAAAATATTCCCTAAAACTCATTTGTTTAAAACTTAATTCTAAATGACACCATGTGGGAAGGTGCCTACTAGAAAGTGCTGAGGCTGTGAGGGTCTTACCTTTGTAAGTGGATTCATGTTGTCATTGTAGGAGTGGGCTTGCTGACATGCATCCCCTTCTTGCTTTCTAGGTCTCTGCTACCCCTTCCACCTTTGGCCATGGTGGCTCAGCAAGGAAGCTCTTTGACTCCCCATCTTCCAGAACTTGGAGTCATGAAACCATTGCTTATAAATTACTCAATCACAAATATTCTTTTATAGTAACACAAAATGGACTAAGACAGCCATCACTTTGAAATAGATATACTTCATTAAATTAAAGAAGAAAAGTGAGTCTAGGTTTTACTAAGAAGGATTTTAAAAAAGAGATTAGACATTGAATTTTATTCAATGCTTTTTACACACTGATAGATGCTGTAGGTTAGATGTGATTTGTCCTCCAAAATTTTGTGTGCTGGAAGCTTTGTCCCCAGTGTAGTAGGGTTGGTGGAGTCAAATGTTCAAGAGGTGAGGTCTAGTGGAAGGTTCTTAGGTCTTAGGTTCTCCACCCTAATGGATGGATTAATGATGTCTCTCAGGAGGAGGTCAGGTCTCCCAGGAGCAGATTAGTTCCCATAAGAATGAGCTGCTATGAAAGGAGCTTGGCTCCTTCTTCTTCTCTTACCTCCTTGGGCCAGCACCATCCCAGTCTGAACTTCTCTCTCTTGGTTTCCCCACTGTGTTGTGGTAAAGCCAACTGCGAAAACCCAGCACCTTGCTTTTGGACCACTGTTGTGAGCCAAATAACCCAGATCACTTTATGTTGGATATCATTTTGTAGCAACACAAAATAAGCTAAAACAATGGAGAAAAACTTCAATTTCTATTCTACCCCCTGTCCAATGGCCAACGATTTAATCAAAGATGCCTACTTAATGGAATCTCTATTTAAAAAACCCCAGACAATGGGACGCTGAGAGTTTATGGCTTGGCAAATACATGGAGGTACTGGGAGTGTGGTGTGCCCAGAGGGGGGGGCCCGCTCTTCCCACCCCATACTGTGTCCCTTGCACCTATTTCATTTGGCTATTCTTGACTTTATATTGTGTATTAAACCTGTAATAGTAAGTGAAATGCCTTTCTTAGGTATGTAAACCATTCTAGCAAAGTACTGGACTTGAGTAGGGGATTGTGGAATCCCTGCCGCTCTTAACTTCCGAGTCAGTCAGAAGTGCAGGGGTGCTCAGAATGGGACTGACGTTGAACACAGGGCCAATCTTGCAGGAGTGGGCTCTTAAGCAGCGGGGTCTGTGCTAACCCAGGTAGTCAGTGTCAGAGCTGAACCGAACCACTGGATGTTCAGTTGGTGCCATGGAGCTGGAGAATTGGTTGTTGATGTGAGGGAAAACGCCAACATATTTGGTGTCAGAGGTGTTCAGTGGATAAAATATAGATCATAACGTAGGAGGGAAGAGTTCGTGTTATTTTCTCCTTGGTAAATCTTGTAGGTGGGCTGTGGAGGAGGCTCTGGTTACCCTCACTGGGGGCAGGTACAATTTATTTCTGTATCAGTCACTATACACAGAGAAGGGGCTTCTCTGATTCACTGGCCTGGGCCATATTCATCTCACTAAGGCCACAGGATCAGAGGATTCTACTATGAGGCAAAAAGGACAGAACTCTTCAAAGGCAAGAGCAGATGGGACAGAAAGAATGTAAGCCAGTCATGAATACTAGCGATTGATGTGGTTGATCTCGTTTCTCTCATATTAATGTCTTTGTTTTCCTTGTTATCTTTTCTTTTGCTGTTTCTTTTCAGGGGGAAGTATATATATATATATTTTTGCTTTTTTTAATTTTAAAGATAAAAAGAGAGAAACATTAACAGACATACATTTTACAACATATCACAAGCATAGTACAGACAATACAGAGTTACAAACAAAGTGGTAGGGAATTAACAATGGTGGTTGTAT
>NW_004955403.1:49555165-49681082 GCF_000276665.1 Chinchilla lanigera
TTTCAAGATCTGTGAGGTATGTTAATGGTAGTTGAATGGGAATTGCATTGAATGTATACAGCAGTTTTGGGAGTATGGGGAAGTATATTTTTACATTGCTTTTCCTTATAGTTTAGAAATCAAATTCCTCATTTTTATTTCAGTAGTGATAACAGTTAAAAAATTAAAATATTCTTGTCTGAATTTATTTTTCCACCACTTATCAGCGTCAAAGTACAT
Organism: Chinchilla lanigera; assembly: GCF_000276665.1. NCBI lineage: Eukaryota > Metazoa > Chordata > Mammalia > Rodentia > Chinchillidae > Chinchilla > Chinchilla lanigera. Next base: position 49,555,385 of record NW_004955403.1, read on the forward strand.
GGTTGTCATTTAATTCCTCCCACTGTCATATAGGAATTTTATCTTGCTCCTGCATTTTTAGCTACTGTTTTTGAAGGAGGATATAATCCTGCATTTTAGAGTCTAGATTGTCACCATATAATATATATAAATGTATCACCTTAAAAATTAATACACTAAGAAAGAAAAAAATTCAATTAAAAAATGGGCAAAGGATTTGAAAAGCTATTTCTCTGGAGAAGATGTACATACTGCCAAAAAGTACACAAAAAGATGCTGAGCACCATTACTTATTAGGTAAATGAAAAGCAAACCCACAAAGAGATATCACTTGACACCCACTAGGATGGCTACTATTGAAAAAATGGAAAATAACAAGTATTAACAAATATGTCAAGCAATTGGAAACTTCATGCACTGCCAGTGGGAATATACAAAGATGTGGCAACCAGGGAAAACAATTTGGCAATTCCTCAAAATGTTAAACATAGAATCACATGATCCAGAAACTCCACTCCAGGTTTATATACATACCGCAAAGAATTGAAAGCAAGGACTCAGGCAGATACTTGTCCATAATTGGTTTTTTAAATTTTTTTTATTTGAAAGAGAATAATAAAAAAAGAACAATAACAAAATACCAACAATACAGACAAAAGCAAAACAAAGCAAAAACAATAAAAATGATACAGGGTTTCAGAGCAAAATGATAGGAATTAACAGTGATTGTTATATTACATGTTGTTATCTTCAACTACTTTACTCAGATTACCTCTTGTAAGAATGCAAGATTGATCAAACCATTAAAGAGAACAAAAAATAAAAACAAGAAAAAAGAACATTAGAAATGATACACGTTTCAGTAGACAAGATGGTAGGAATTCACCAATGGTTGCTATATTACATATTGTTGTCTTCAAATTACTTGTTCAGATTAACAGATACAAGCATGCAAAATTGGTTGAAGAGAAATAAAATCATGCATTAACTGTTTTTTTCAACAAACCATTAGACATCAGCAGTATAGTTATCCCAGCTATCCTTTTATATATATTCACTTCCTTCTTTCTTTTTCTACTTTCCCTCATCTCAGTTGTTCTTCCCTTTGATCATAATTTGTAACAGTCAAAGAGAGAAGCAACCCAAAGACCCATCAATAGATGAATAAATAAGCACATTGTGGAATATAAATACAATGCAACATTAAAGGAAGGAAGTTCTGACATGGATGAATCTTGAAAATATGCTCAGTGAAATAAGCAAGACACAACAGGACCAATGTTCTGTGATTCTAATTACATGACACACCAGTAGAAATTGGAATACAGGTTGCTGGGAGTTGGGATGAGGAGGGAAGGACTAGCTATTGTTCAACGAGCCCAGAATTTCTGCTTGTCATGATGAAAACATTTTGAAGGTGGATGATACCCAACACTGGCAAAGTGCTTAATGCTGTGGAATTGTACACTTAAAATGGTGGAAATGGTAACTTTTGGTATGTATATTTACCAGAATAAAAAAGCTATAAAAATCTTCTGCATCTCCAAATCACTGAGAAAATAAATTTTAAACATTCTTGCCACAAAAAAAAGTTTTTGATGTAGTGGATATGATAGCTTGATACAATGAGTCTATGTGATATTTATAAATTATAACATTACTTTGTGCCTCCTAAATGTATACAAGTGTAATGTACACACTTACAATAAAAATAAATGGATTTTAAAAACTGAAAAAGAAGTAGTAGTGAAAACAAGGTCATTGCAAAAAACATTTAACAAATATAGAAGTTATAGAATAGAGGATGAAGGTCTACTGTCAGTCCCTCCCAGAGTTATCTCTATTAATAGCATGTGTTTCTTTGTTGCCCAATTTTTATTCATCTAAACATATATGTGTGCTTGATAAGCTGGTGGTGATTTATTAAAATGCAATTGGTACTACACCATAAGGATCATGTGCACCTTGCTTTATTTGTGGAATTTGTATATGTGTATGTTGAAGTTGGAAGTGAAATTGATGAAGTAGAGTTTATATGTTTTTAATTTTGTTGATAATGATAAATTGTCCTTCATGAGCTGTTTGTCAGTGTACACTCTCATGACCTGTTATTACTAGTGGGTTCCTGGTTATTTTAATTTGCATTCATCTTGGTCCTGGTGAGGACACACATCTTTTCATATGTATAATGGCTGTTTCAATTTCTTCTCCTGAAATTATGATTATATTTTTGACCCATCTGTCCATCAGATTGTTTGGTCTTATTGATACCTGAGAGTGTCCATAATTAAGAATGTCAATTTAGTACCTGTAAACATTTCCTACTGGATTTTTCTGGGTTTTTGGGGGGGGGTTTTTACCAATTTTTTTGTCTGCTGCATGCAGGGGCTGTAGCAGATGTCCTCAATGCCCTGTTCCTTGAAGACAAAAACTATGATTTGGCCACATGTCTGTGGTCATTTATCCAAGTCTATCACGGTGATTTAGAGATGGACAATTGGGCAGGATCTGACCAATGAGACAAGGAAGATTCATGCAAGACTTTGAAAAACATTTCTTTTCTGATGAAAGAGATGCCCTTGGAGAACTTGAAAGGGAAATTAAAATTTTAAATAAAAGCCTGCCCAGGATGCCCATGAAGACCAAATGGACGTGTCTGGCAGGCTCAATAACAGAACATTCCTTCTTTTGTGTAAACCAATCTTTACTGTCTTTGTGTCACTGATGGCCTTGCAATGTAACTTCAAATATAATGGGACACTTCTTCCTTTGTGTAACCCTGCTTATTTAACTGATGGCCTTGCAATGTTACTTGAGATGTTTAAACTCCCTGAGCAACCTGTTGTGTCACCCAACCTTCCAGTCACAATGCACCAAATCTGTTTTTGTACGTCCCCACTTGTTCTCCTTTTCAAAGTCCCAAAACCTCACCAGGCAGGGCTGACTCTTTGGGAAAGAGTCCAGTCAAGCCCACCAGTGTAAATAAACTGCCGTGTAAACATTCCTGGTGTTGTTTCTTCCTGAGTTTGGTCTTTTTTCTGTAACAAACTCACTGCTCCTTTGCTTCCCTTTGTCCGATGGATGCTATGTGGGTAGCTGTTACTTTCATTGAAACCCTAAACAGAAAAGTGTAAGGCTGAAAGCTCCCAGTCAAATATGGAGTGATAGAATCCACATTACCTTCAAATTGCTGCACAAACTCTTGAATCCATCCCTCCTCCCCACATTCTTTTTATGTGACATAGAAACTGTGTAGTTAGGCCTTCTGTAGCTTAAAGCTGAAGAAGTCTGCTTGTGTGGATGTGATTTGTCCCAAAAGGTTCATATGTTAGGTGCTCCATCCTAGGTGTGCTAAGGTTGGGTGGTGCACATTTAAGAGGTGGGGCTTTGTAGGAATTCCTTAGGTCAGTTGGGTCCTGTTTCTCTCTCACTTCCCATTTCCAGTGGAGGCCCTTTGCTCACAAATACACTCCCCTAGTCTTCTACCATTTGTTACGGGGTGAGGCATCCACGGGACCCTTGCCAGGGCATGTACCACGCTGTTTGAACCTTCAAAACTGTGATCCAAGTACATCTATTTTCTTTGTACAGTTAACCTGACTCAGGTATTTTTGTTGCAGTAATGAAAAATCGACCATATAGCATCCTAAGTGTTGCCATTTCTCAGTGACACACCCTTGTCCAGGAACCGAGGGCTGTGCACATGCCCACCTTTGCAAATTCTGCTCTCTTTGTTGTTTTGCAAACATTTCACCAGTCACTGGACATCATATGCATTGTTTGTACTTGATCTCTACTTCTCATAATAATTTACATACTATTCTTCTTTTACAGAGGAAGATGAAGCTAAATGAGGTTGATGCTGTGACCAAGATGCATGCATGTTCCCTGTGAGATCTGAGTCCAAACCCCAACTTACCTTCGTTTATGTAGTCAGTGACATGTGTGTCTTTCACTTGCCCAGGTTTATTTCACCTTGTGCCTTGGTTTCAGGAAAACTGCTTGGTGATATAGCCCTGCCAGAGTCTACCTTCCTGCAAAAATAAAGTTACTAGGGTGAAAAGTACCATAGCCAGGAGAGCCTTCAGCTATGGGCTGAAATGTGTTTCATATGTCAGAGTCCTCAGAAGTGAGGGGAAAGGATTGCTTCCCTGGTGAGTCAGAAAGGTAGATCCCTCTCATGGATCTGGGAAACAGAGCGCCAGACCAAATAGGATTATACCCAAGCCATAAAATCCAGTGGAATTTGCCCTACTCGCTGTCACACTTCCTTGGAACACGTGGCTCCTTTCTTTTTTCTATTTCCTTTCTCCTGAATGGAAATGTCTAATCTACCCCTGTCCCACCATTGTATTTTAAAAGCAGATGGTTCACAGTTAGAGGGGAATTTTGCCTCAGGATGACTCATTCCTGGAAACTCATCCACACTTGATTTAGAGGATCATTAGATGGGATTTGGGACTTAAAGTTGATGCGGCAGTGTCAACCGTTGGGGTTGTTGGGATGAGAATATCTTGCATCTGAGCAGGTTGTGAATTTTGGTATCTGGAGAACAGAATGCTATCTATGGGCTAAACACCATCCTCCTGAAATGAGTGTCTTGAAGTCCTAACCTCCAGAATCTCAGAATGTGACTATACTTGGAGATAGGTCCTTTAAAGAGGTACAATGACACCTTAATCCAGTATGACTTGTGTTCTTCTAATGAGAACAATTGCCAGGTGTGATGACTACATCTGTCATCCCAGTGCTCCTGGAGGCAGAGACAGGAGTCTTACAAGTTCGAGCCCAGGCTGGGCCACTTAATGACTTAGCGAGAGCCACTCTCAAAATAAAAAAAAGACAAAAGGGCTGGAGATGTAACCCAGTGTGAAGGCTCTGGGCTCAGTCCCTATTACTGCAAAAGAAAAAATTAGGGGACAAGTATGTACATAGAGAATACCAAGCTACAATCCATCCTGCCAGGAAAAAGTGGCCTCCCATAGCCAGAGAGGCGTCAGAAGAAAACCTCTGCCAACACTTTGATCTTGGAGGTCTGGCCGGCAGCGCTGTGAGAAAATGAGTTTCTGTTGCTTGAGACACCCAGCCCTTGGTGCTTTGCGAGGGCCGCTGGAGCCGTTCCACAGCTCCCTTGGTTCTGCTGTCCCCGTCAGCAGGTCTGGATGATCACAGCTTTCTGCCCTCGTTTCCTCAGGTCCTTGGTACTCAGCCTGCAGATTACAGATGGGACTGAAATGTCAGAGCATGGGAGAGAGGACAGGAAACAGAATAGCAGCCTTGAACCCCACATGCCCAGATTATTTGTAGGCACGAAATCCTGCCCTTTTTTGGTTAAAAAAAAAAATGCCCCCAAACGTGGGAAAGACTACAATTAGAGGCTGTGCAGAGTTGCAGCTGGGCGGAACTGGCAGTCGTCATTCACACAGAGCTAATAGATCAAACCTGTCCCCAGCACGTCTTACTCAAAGCTTACGGGCTACAAGTTGCAGTGGTCTGTCCCCTCATCCAGGGCTTTGGATATTAGTTTGAATGCTTTTGAAAAAAAAAAAAAAAAGAATAGAGCTGGAAGTGTAGGTCAGTGACAGAGTGCTTGCTTGGCATGCACAAGGCCCTGGGCTCCATCCATTGTGCTGCACAATAAATAATAATGATAATTATTATTATTAATTTGGATTCCTCCTATTCTCTACTCATATTTTATATTTCATGGTCCATTAAGTCGATTTGGAAGCAAGTCACTCTTTTTCTTTTTCTTCCCTTTATTGACCCTCCTATCCCACTCTGTAATTCTTTGCATTTATCAAGTCATGCTCCCTGAGGATACGCTTGGAAGGGTGAGGGATGGGGGTGCAGAACGTCCACTTCCGCTGGAAAGTAGCTGCAGGACAAAGCCCCCCGCCTGGGACCCTGGGACTCGTCTCTGCACCAGGGCTCCCTCTGGGCTGAGCGTCACCTGCAAGCTAGAGATCTGTGCTTGTTAACTCCCACATGAATCTGTGTGTCGCGTTAAGCAATAAACTTCTACATAAACTGATATCAGGAAGGCAAACCAAGAGGGAGGGCAGTTTTCAGGGAAGGGGCCCAGAATTTCGAGGGCAGGCTGAGTGGTCAGCCTTTGAGTTACTGCAGGGAATGGCAGAAGCTGTTCTCATGTTATAGGCGTTGCTTTCAAAGGTATTATTTTTTCTCTTCCATCAAGTATACTCCCCGTTTCCTACCAAGTAGCCCTGTTGCTGGCGCCTAGCTCTCTCCCTGCACCTGGGGGTTCTTCTCTCTGTGCACCATGAAGTCCAGGCTCTGGATAGAAAGAGTGAAACTTTCCTAACACAGTGGTAGTGCTGGCCGAGTTGGCAAGTTGGCAAGTTGTCCCTCCTGAGCACCTGCCATGACTGCATGATTCTAGATCTTCCTGTAGCAGTCTGATTTTTGCTTTGCCTTATTCAGTCTCCACAGTGACAGAGGAGGCAGGCTCTGCTATTATCCTTATGTCATATACAGAGCACAGAGGAGTTAAGCAACTTGCCCAGAGTCACATGGTGGTGAATCCTAGAATGAAGTTTGTTTCTTCATTTATCATCATCTACATTCTTTTCTGGATGAGGAGAGAAGGGAAGGTGGGTAATTTTAAAGTAATATAAATAAAGACATGATATTTAGTTTATTTCTGAAGGTATCCTTAACAGATAAGAACTTTAAAAGAAAATATAACTGTAATCCACTACCACCCTACCAAATTCTTCAAGATCCAGTACTTAGTTCACACGTTTTTAATGGCTAAGTCACCATTAATTTAATGGCTGATTTAAATTAAATCATGGTCATAAACATGATTTCATTAATGAATTAAAAATTGTTAGATCTTCAGTTTGTTACTAATTTAGGGCTCTTTCCAACAACACTGTTAGCAACAGCCTTGTAAACTAAATCCTGGCACATTTACTTAGCATTTTTCTCATGATAAAGTGCACAAGAAAAAATGCTGCTGTAACGGTGACATTCATTCTGAAGATTTGTGTTGTGTGATTCCCAGAACAGCTGGATCAGTTTCCCAACAGCCCCCCGCCACACCTGAGTAGACCTTTCTCTGCATCATCATGATTGAGTGTTGGCCTTTGTTAACTTTTACCTGTTATTATTCGTGAGAGGAAATGTCATTGAGCTTGTATTTCTTTGCTATCTGGATGCAGGACATTTTAATATGTTTATCCGCATTTCTGTTTTGGTGAATTGCTTGCTGTTAAGTTCAACTAAATTTATCCTCAAGATGACTCTGTACTGGAATCCTTGCTTATGAACTGCAATGTAACAGCATGTAAACTCAGAGCAAGAGTATGCTCATCTAACAAATAGCTGAGTTTCCACCAATCACGGAAGAGCATTGGTCAACTGCAGGCAGCCAGCTGATCAGACCATGTTCAAATGAAGCCAAGGCCTAACAATCATCAATCAAGATGTCTCTGTGACTCACTTTTGCTTTTTGTCCAGAAATGCAGCCTGACCTTGTTGCTGGGCATAGCTCCCTGAACGTCTGCTAGTTCTGCGAGAGGCTCAATCTGCCAATAATGCTCAGTTGCATTCTGCTAAATTTAATTTGGTTGAAATCTTTACTTTAGCTCTGCTCTCATTTCCTATTTTGAAAAAGTTATTTCTCTTTCTCTTTAATTTGCAAGGCTCTTCTCTGAAAAAAAGAGTTAATCTTTTCTCATGCAGTATATATTGCAAATGCTTTATTAATTTATTTTTTCTAAAATTCTAGTTTGCTTTTTAAATCATACACAACTACCAATCTTTTCTTTATACTTCCTCTGGGGTTATTTTTATGAAGACTTTGACCAGTTCTAGAACCAAGACTGTGCAGTCACATATATTTGGATTCTGGCATTTTATTTAACATTGTCTTCTTTCTTTGGGAGTTATTACTATGAAGTGTAACTAACATGTGGCCTTATTATTTTTAATATATTTTTTATTTCCAAGATCATAGGCATGTGTATATGTATATACAGTAGAGAGAGAGATTTTTACATCTACTGTTGAGTATATATATTGTTTTCTTTTTCTTTTATTATCCACCCAGCCATTTGTAATTATTGAGCTTTTACTGTATTCTACATGTGAGCAACATAGAAAAAGACCCTTCAATTTTGGAGATCACATTGAAGAAGCAAGAAGGCAGCAATTAAAAACAGTAATGAGGTGTAATTCAAACATATAGTGAATACTTAAATGTAAAAACATTTATTTCAGTAAAAGGCACATTGTTATTACCTCCTCTCAAATACTGCCAGTTGCTTTAAATGCACTTATCCCATCATCTTGCCACAATCTGAAGCAGTTCTGGAGGTCTTCTTTCTTGAATGTCTTTATAAGTTATGATAAAGCATACAGTGAATGCTACTGCTGCTGAGTGCTATTCAAAGGAAAGCCTGCCTTGTGAAAACTTCAGTGTGTCCTCACCCACCTATTCACCAGATCTGGCCCTGTGCATCTTCTGGTTCTTCCCCAAAGTCAAAATAACCGTGAAAGACGGACATCAGTTCAGGACAAGGAGGCTCAGCTAAAGACATTCACAAAAGAGGACCTCCAGATAATAGGAAGTAGGGACACAGATCTTTCTCAAATGGAAAGAAGACCGAGAGATGGGGTTGGAGTGGGAGAGAAGGGAGGGAAAGGGCATGAAAACAGGAAGTCATATGCGTTATGTATGTTCACCACCTCCACACAGGAACTTAAACATGTACTGCAAACATGTACTAATAAAAAAGATTAACACCATCATGACAAGACAAATACATAAAGTATAAGTAAATACTGGAAAGATTTTTTTAAAAAGAGGACTTCCAGGACTGCTTCAGAAAGTAGCAAGAATGATACGATAGTGTGCTTGAAGTGAAGGGGAGTATTTTGAGGGTGATTAATTGCAATGTGTCCTTCACTGTAACACATTTAAAAAATTTAAACCCTCATGGTATTTTAATTATGCCTTGTAAGTTAATAGACATTGAGATTTCAGTGCTATGAAGAAATAAAGCAAGGGAGTGGGATAAGAGATCAACAAAGACAAATGGGATGGCTTTAGGAAAAGTCCGGGAAGACTTACTTGACTGGACTGTGTCCTCTCTACCAGTTTTTTGAAGAATCAGCCTTTGAGTTTGTTGACCAACTCTAGTATGTAGTTTCTATTTCATTAAACTGTACACTTATTTAGTTCTTTTATAGCTTCTTCAGAGGTCTCCAGGGGAATCAGAGAACAAAGCTCCTGGCCTGTGCTCCGGTTCAGGGACTGTCTTTCCCTGGCGGTGATCACCACACTGCCCTACAGAACTTCAGAAAACAGTGGACAGCAGTGGAGCTGGCCTGACTGCCCTCCACAGAGGCACAGCCTCCCACGCTAATGAGAAGATTTACAGGTCATTGCCTAAGTGGTTACTTTTTATTATAGGATTTCCTCTTCCCTGGAAAGAAATTTTTTTTTTTTTCTGTGAGAGCTTTGGGAGTACCCAACCATCCAGTGAGTACAAGGAAAATGATTGTTCTTTGACCCCGAAGGTGGTACTTTTATGTGGTTATCACCGGGACTTAAAACCTTTGCAGCTTTTATGCAGCCCAAAGCAAGAATTTATCTACAAGAAAGTGCATTGCCAGACTAATTTTAAATTCAAGATGCATACCCCAAAATGGAGCAGGAAAAAGAATAACTTGCTTCAAGTTGTGTTAAAGCTACAAAAGCTTTGGTTCTGCCAATGCCAAGCACATAAAAGTACATCTGGGTCAAAGAACACTTCTTTGTTGCTTGCAATCATCTGGCTGCTGGGTGCCCCTAAACTGATTAGAACAAATTAATTCTTTTTGGAACTGGAAGATTCACGGACGTTCTGGCTGCTTGGATAGGGCTCGTCTGTTTACCCAATTTGCCTTTTATAGGCAAGAAAACTTGCTTGTCCATTTTACTATTCAGAGAGGTATTTCAATTCCTTGTGGCTGTTCAAAAACTGAGAAGATATTCGTGATAGGAAGTATCATAATTCACAGAAAAATAATGATGAGCAGCCTCTAAAAATCACCCATCTCAAAACCACAATGAGCTCAGGAGCTTCTGAGTGGAAAGACTGTGGATCCAAAACCACGCTCAGAGAGGGCAGTTCTTTGAGCATGAATAAATAGCTTATTCATTTATATTAAAGATCAAGTGTAAAGTGTATAGCAGTTTGGAATTATGGGATATCAGCAGCAAGTTGAAGTCCACAACACAATGGCAGGAGAAATGACCTAAAGCACAGAGTGTAATCAAATATTTGAAGGGAGAGAGACAGTGGAGAGAAACTTGATTTTCCATTTCTCCAGTCCTCTCTACTGAGTCTCCTGAAAGTGTACATTCTGCAGCACAAATATAGAGACAGAGGAAAAAAAATCGATGTTCTAGAAATGATTTAATCATCATCCCTTTCTTAAAGGTTCACCATGTACATCATAATGCCAGCATTCTGGAGGCTGAGGCAGGAGAATCACAGTTCAAGCCCAGGCTGGGGATTTAGCTCAGAGGCATAGCACCTGCCTGGCAAACGTGAGGTTGTGAGTTTGATTCCTGGTACCAGAAAAAAAAAAAAAAACAGTTGAAGCCAAGCCTGGGCAATTTAGCAACTTAGAAAGACCATGTTTCAAAATAAAAGAAAACACAAAGGGGCTAGGGACATAGCTCCATGCAAAGGTCCTAGGTTCAATCCTCAGCACTTCTAAAAACCAACCAACCAACCAACTAACCAATCAACCAAGAAACCAACCAACCAACCAACCAACAAAAAACCTGAAAAAAAAATCCAACAATAATTCATTTCCTATAAAATGTTAAGAATTTGATATTTAATGAAATAAACACTATAAAACACTGTTCTCTGCCTACCTCATTTCACTGAGTAGAAACCTCAAGTAATCCTTAGTCTATTCCTTGACAGTTACCTTGTTAAATTGGTGTCATGAGCTGACTTTGACTCTGAATTTTGCAACCATCACAGAAAATAATTCTGTTTTAATTGGTTTTGCCTATTTTACGTATGTCAAATTCTTAAACTCGTTTCATGTCCCTGCCACCTTCTTCACCTTCCTAATGGGTTTTCCATCGCTGATTTTCCTGTTCTAAGACAAGAATATTTTGGAATTTGCAAACACAGGACTAAGGTGGTTCATAATATGAAATCTGGTTTCAGGAGATGATAAAAATATCTTCCAATCTTCCAATCTAGTGCAACGTGACAGCACTTGTGTAGAAAAATGATGGAAATGAAAAATGATGCCAGATTCTTGCAAGGGCTTCCATGGGAAGCGGGCAATGCAGGGCCGCCTGGTGCAAATGCTTGTGAGACTCCTCAGGGCTTGCCTGGCTCTCGCTCCACTTGACTGCAACTGCATCCCTTCACTTGTGGGCTCAGCTTTGCCCAAGGGGCTCCCAACCCCGGGTGCACATTCCGATCCCTGGAGAAACTGACAGAACTACAGCACAAAATGATGCAGTAACAAAAGCAAGACAGTGCTTAGCTGCCACCAGGTAAATTACAGCATCTGGAAGTGTACCTTGACTTAGTACATTTGTCTTACATGTTTTATATGTTCTTCAGCCTGTTAGTCTGGTATATATATATATATATATATATATATATATATATATATATAGAGAGAGAGAGAGAGAGAGAGAGAGAGAGATTTTATATAGAAATTTTCTGCAGAAATTATATATACAATTACCTTGATAAGATCTTATAAGATAAATAAATGAATCTGATGCTGAAAAACTAAAAAGGGGTGGAGGGAAGGGAGGGAGATTTGAAACACATTATATACCAATCCCCTACAGTGAATGTAATCATTATATACTGTAAACATGGACTCATAAAATTCCAAAAAAGTGACCACCTCTTGGAAGCGGGGACAGAACCTTATGTATTTTTTGTTTTTTAAAGATTCTTATTTTAATTTATATGTGCAGGTGATTTTTAAATGCAGAGAACCATTGAGCTAGAAGATGAGCTTAGTACTCCCCCTGGGGAGAATCAGCAGCCCCCACATGTGAAGCAGATTCATTGAACACTGCTTATCACTTCCGGCTGATGCACCTTGGGCCGGAAGCCTGCTGCTCACCCAAATCTGCAAAGAGAGAGCGTATAGTCAAGTTGGGGGAAGTAACTACTTATCACATACGTGCAATTGTACCCGTGAGAAAATACTAAAGAAACATAGAAAAATAACTGAGCTCATCTGGGTGGAGCTAGATTTGAATATACAACATGGGTGCACGTCCACACCTGTACACGCCCACCCACCCACTCACCCCACCACCACACACATCCTCAACCAACTGCCATCTCCTGCAGTTCATCCTTAGTACTGCAATTCATAGCTGGTGTTTCAATCTTCAGACTGCTCTCCTTCCACTACTTTAGAAGCTATTGCTTTTGAAAGCCCACTTCCCCCAGCCAGCTTTAGGATTTGTTAAAAGTAGAATGTCATATGCATTTTCTCAATCATCTCACAAAATGGTGGTACCATTTTTGTTGGTTTCGTGTATTTTTTAGTATGTTACTGATGGAGTTTTTAAGTTGTGTTCCAACCTTTTTTTCCATAAAGGTTTTCAGTGTGTGACTTTGCACAGTGAGGTTTTTTTTTTAGGCAAACATCACACAGTAGTAGAACTGACTATTTAGAGCAGTGCCTAGTACCTAATAAAATATGTACTAATAAAATACGTAAAATAGCAACTAAATTGTAGCTATTATTATGCTAAACAGACTGAATGTGCTTAAGCAATTATAAAGTCTGCTTCATATGAAAGAAGAAAGAATACTACCATTTCAAATAATGGGAATTCAATTACATAATATTTTTTGATAACAAATTACAGATTGCCTTTTAGGTGCCTGGCACTGGATTGGATGAACACAAAATTAGACAAAAAAGCACAAACTTTGTTTTCTTGGAAATGAAGTTCTCAGTAGACAAACAAGACACACGCCAAGGTGAGTTTGCTGTGGTGATTTCTAGCCAGTAGCCTGCAGTAATAATTAACCTAACATAAGAATATTTCCTGGAAAAAATGACTTAGAAGTAGGGATGAGTAGAGTTTTTTTTGGAGAGAGACCTTGAGGTGGAGGCAGGGGTGTGTTTCCAGTATAGGGACAGACTAAAGTAAAGCCTGGAGGATTGAAATCTCACCTTGAATGAAGCTCCTAGCCTTGCGTCCTGAGAGGCAAGGGGGAGGGGTAAGCAAGAAGAGTGAAGAAGAAGACAGAGGCAAGTTAAGCTTCTGGTAAAATCTACTGAGAATCTAAACTTTATTCTGAAAAGAGTAGAAGGTGCCTGAGAGGTTGTCAGAAGGGGATTGCTACTGTTTAATCTTAAGTGTCCTGCAAAGACTCATATATTGAAGGTGTTAAGTCCATTGGCGGGTTGATCCATTGATGGGTTAATAGCAAACTGGGCTCTCAGAAGATGAAGCCCAGTTGGAGGAAGAAGGTCACTGGGATGGGTCTTGGATCCTTTCCCCTCTCTCTCTGACTCATCCTGTTTGCTGCTTCCTTGAGACCATGAGTTGAGCAGTTTTCTTCTGCCATCATGTTTCTGCCTTGGAGCCAGCCAACCATAGCCTGGAATTATGAATCAAAATAACCCCTTTCTCTGTTAAGATATGTATTTCATGTATTTTGTCCCAGCAACAGAAAGCTGACTTATACAGGGATCTGAGTGACCTAACATTCCCTTTGGAAGATCCCTTTGGCTTCAAGAGAACAATAGATGTGGGAAGATGCCCTAGCTTCAGGTGGTTGTTGCTCAAATACAGACCCTATGTGGGTGACATAGGCTGAGAGGTACAGTGTGGAAATATTAGAGAGCCGAGATTGAGATGAACAGGATTTGGGAGGCAAGGGATGAAAAGCAAGGGTCAAGGATGGCTCCCCAGTTCTGGTTAGAGTAGTGAGAAAGTAGGACAATTTCCTGAGAAAGTAAACTTGAAAAACAGGTTTGTAAGGGAAGATGAATTTTTCATGTACAGGGCTTTCATCATACAATTATCTTGGTCCCAAAAATCATGTGGAATAGAAAGGCTTAGTCCTAGTACACCCCCAGCGCTCAGGCAACTCAGTGAGTTTTGAATGGAATGAAATCCTGGTGGATTTTTAAAGTTAAGTTATATTTGGTAAATAAGGCTTTATGGTTTCTAAAGAAAGCATTTGGTAGAATCTGCAGTGAAATTCTGGAATCCAGTGTCTTTTATAAGCAAGAGTTCTTGGTTTTATTTTTGTTCATCCAAAGTCTTACTGTGAAAAGTGAGATAAGTATAAATAGATCTAAAAGTAATGTAAATATTTATACGACCACTTTAAATGAAAAGGGTCTTTAAGACAAGGTAGATTCTGAGTCTTTCTGAACCCAAAATTTTTTTTTACAAAGGATATGAAATGTACAAAATCAGCCAAACTGAGGTTCATCCACCCTTAATTATAACCAGAGTAACATTAAAGAGAATCAAAGACTATTTCTTGAATAGTAAAAAAATCCCAGTTTGTGGAACCCTTTTTCTGCTTTCCACCTTAGTGGATATCAGACTCTAAAGAGATGAAAACATATAGCCATGCCTTTTCTTTTTAAAAAGCCTAGTTGTTTTTGTAATTTTGTTCCTCACTGGGATGTATTTGTGGAATAAGCTGGTACATACCGACTTCACTTAGCTTGTTTTCAGCTAAGCTTAGCAAAGAAAAGCGTGAAGTACAACACCGCTGTAATTATGGTCTCCAAATGTGTATGGTTTCAGATACAGTGTGTCATTATACAGTGTGTGTAAAGCTGAAGTAAACACTAGGCTTTCCGAGAAGGACGCTTACAAAGCAGCTAATTGCAATTTACCTTTGTTCTACTTGTGGGATTTGTCTTAGTACTGCCAACTGGCTCCTTATTTCTATAAAGATCCTTAGGAAATAAGATATGCCTTTGTCACATGTAAAAAACACAATGACCAAATAAAGATATGTTTCAGTGAGCTGCATTTAATTTGTTATTGTGAAGGCATGACCTGAATTGCAGATTTAGTTTTGTTTCTTTTTAACTATTGCTGCCTGTTGAATTGATAGGGACTAGAAATTTACAAATACAGTCATGTACCACATAACGATGTTTCTGTCAAGAACAGACTGCATCTGTGGCAGTAAATACCATATACCTTAGGTGTACAACAGACTCTACCACCTAGGTTTTGTAATTACATTCTATGATGTTTGTACAATGAAGAGACTGTGAGCAATCCATTCCCCAGAGTGTGTCCCATTATTAGCAATGCGTAACTGTGTGAAGAACTGTCCTTGGAACTTGTTCTTCTTTGTGAATTTTTAACTGAAGAAAAATCTATTCTTGATTTGGCTTCAAGTCACTTGTGGGTAAAAGAAGCCAAAGACTGTAAATTACAAAGACTTTCAGGATGGCAGAGCGAGACAGGCGGAAGGCCTGGCACAAAAGGAGAGAAGAGCTGGGCTCCATGAGCTGCATCCATGCACCAAGTAGCAGGGACCAAGCGGGGCCAGGACAAGGTGGGCCCAAGGATGGCTGTGTGATAACCCTTCCCACAGGTGAAAAGCTAGCATCTCGGGCGTCAGTGATTCCCTGATGGTAGAGGTCCAGCCTAAGGAGCAACAGATGGTAGTTAACCAAGTATGTATCAAGAACACTGTGTTCAAAAAATAAAGTTATATGTACACTGAACATATATGGACTTTATTTAGTTTTTATCATTTAGTTCCCTAAACAATGCAATGTACTCTTTGCAGAATATTTATATTGCACTAGGATTGTAAATAATCTAGATGGTTTAAGGAACACTGGAGGATGTGTTCAGGTTCTATGTCGATGTACATCATCTTATATGAAGAACATTGGCATTCTCTTATTTGAAGATATATGAAGATTTTGGTATCTGTAGTGAGAAAGGGTGATCCAATCCCCCTTGGGTACAGAGGGAAAATTGTACTGGCAGGGGAAGTTCATATCTGCACTCACCAGTAAGTGTGCCCTGAAAAGTTAACAAAGCACCATTCCGCATTGGAAATATCCTGAATCCTACCAATGGAATACTAGGTAAATAGTGCAGCAACCATCACAAACATAATGATAAGCAGCAGAGCACATGCATGAGGAGCATGTAATTTCTTCTTATCTACCTGTGAGTTGGTGGACACAGAGGAGTCATCATCTTCAGGGGTGAGCTGTGACTACAAGGGACATGAGGGGGTGGCTTGGGGTACTAGCAATGCTCTACTTTTTGGCCTGGTTGCTGATAATGTGGTGTGTTTAGTTTGTGAAAATCATTCACCTTTATTTTTATGCCAGGGATATTCTTTAAATTATTATACTTTTTCAAGTGCTAAAAGTAAATGAAAAATTTACATCTCTAGGTTTTTTTGTTTTCATAAAATTATAGAGTCACATTTTACTCTTGCATAGGAAGCTTTTAAAATTATTAACTCAATTTCCCCCCCACCATTCAAAAGTTAAATGAATATTAAAAAAGAAAACATCAAGTATTTATCTTGGTTTCTTTTTATGAACCGTTATTAATGGATAACCAAATAATAAAAGAATGGGAGCATTTTAATAAAATATTTTATCTAATAAATGAAAAGGAAATGATGGAATAAGGAGATCACCATTTTTTAACCACCAAAGGATGAATGGATCTACACATTAGGTATCAAGAGTTGCTGAGACCGCAGACAACCAGAACAACATCTCCTCTTGAAGGAATATGACATAATATCCTCTCACCAAACACTTGAACTTGAGTCTGATCCAGCCTTGTGATTCAGCTGCCAATATGCACTTAATACAGAGGACAAAAGAACTGTGCAAGGAGCGTGCAATAAGAAGAACTGAGACCAGAATGTTCCACAAGCTACAAGTCCTAGATTCCTAAATTGTAAGAAAATGAGAAAGAAAGGGGAACATGTAGATTAAAATAGACATAAAATAGTACCATTGTCCAGAAAACAAGCAAGATTAAACTATTATTTCTAGGAATGGACATTTGGTAACTGTAGAGTCAAGAGGTACTCACCTGCAGGGGAAGGGAGCAGATTGTGATCGAGGTGGGGCACATGTCTTTACCTGAGGTGGCTAGGAAAACGCCTTGGGAACCATTATGCTATGATTTGTTTGACAGGGATATCTGTATTTATATTACCACAAAACTATTTTTAAAAGTCTGCAAAACTAAGATACTTGTGTTCTTATTGTTCTCGGAAAATTAAACATCTGAATATTTGCCCAAATTTGTCCTTTTTGTGTTAATTACATAGACAGAAAGTTGTTTTTACTGTTTTCAAAAGCAATTTTAAAAATTATACCCTGGTTGATAAGAAAACACCAGGAGTGGGATACCAATTTTGATGTTTAGTACATTGCATCTGATCTAAAATTTTTCCAGGTACTAAATGCTATTTAATTCAATATTTGGATTTGTTTTGCTTATCACCCACCGATCACATCTAATACCTGCATATATAAAATTACTCTGGCGTTACAGGAAGGAGGACGCTAATTAATGACCCCAAGGGAGTCTGAGTGGTCACTTCTGATGTCTGGGCCTGGGACGTGGACCAGCAGAAGACCTTCCATATCCCCTACACTGGCTGTCTAGAGAACATCCTGAGCATGAGATGATTCTGGTTTTAAGTGCTCCTTTCAAAAATCAAATGACAAATTCTCCTTTCTGGATCTATCCTTTACTCTTAAAGAATTATTTTGTTGTTGTTGTTGATATACAATTCATATGCCATGTGCACAGTTTTGGAACTTCTAGTTTATCAACTAAGTCATTCCAGAAGATAAAAAGAAACCAATACACATCCAATAATAACCACTGCTTCTCCTGCCTTTCCAAGATTCTAGCAACCACTGACCTATTTTCTGCTCTATGGATTTGAGTATCTGGACGTTTCTCACAAATGGAACCAAACAATATGTGGCCCTTTGGGTCTGGCTTCTTTCCCTCCACATGGTGCTTTCATGTTTTATTCATGTTGCAGCAGAGATCAAGTCCTCATTTCTTTTTATGATTGAATAGTATTTTTTTATTCTTCCATTCATTCAGTGGTGGTGTTTTTGTTTGTGTACACCTGTTGACTGTTGTTAAATAATAATCTATAGTTATTTGTGTTCAAATTTTTGTAAGGACATAGGTTTTTAAAGTATTTGGATGTAGGAGTGGAATCGCTGGTTCTCATGGGCATTTTGTTCAGCTTTTGAGGAACTGCCAAACTGTTTTCCAAGTGAATGCACCATTTTGTATTCTCCAAAAGAATAAAAGTTCTAATTTCTCGATGTCCTCACTAACACTTATTATTATCATCTATCTTTTGATTGTATTGCTCCTGGCAGGTAAAAAATGGTATCCTATTGTGGTTATTTAAAAGAAAAATATATTTTGAGGTCATTGTTGTGGTGCACACCTGCAATCCAAGTACTATGGGAGGCTCAGGTAGGAGGATCACAAATTTGAGCCCAGCCTGGGCAATTTAACAACATAGTAAGAACTTGTCTCACAATAAATGGGCTGGGTATGTAATCCGCAAGAAGGCCCTGGGTTCAATCCCCACTAGCCCCTCCCACCATTTGGAAAAATCCTAGAACTTAAAGTCAATATTTGTGACACTTATTGACAATTATAAAGTCAATAATTAAGACACACGCCCTTAAGCCAGCTAAGGTGAACAGGGAAGGACAGTCGGTGCACCTCATTCCCCCAGGATGGGCACAGGACACTGATGGGCCCATCAGCTCTGACAGCCAGCTGAGCTATGGTGGGAGGATCATGTTAGTTCACTGATATTAAGGATTGAGTATCAGCATTATAGGCTTTCTGAGCTGCCTGTGACAGCAAAGCTTTCTTTCATCCCTTGGCATTTTAATTGCATGAGACAATAACAACTTCCCCTCCAGTCCTTCCTGCTCCTTCTCCTCCTTTTTTTTCATTTTCCTTTTCTTTTGGGATTAAAAAATTATACCTTAATTTAAATTTGCCCTCTCTTCCTTACAGAAAAGGATTTTGAATAATACAACTCCTTTGGAAAAAAGACTGAATTTCTTATATAGTTTGAATAGAGAATTTTGCATTGCTTATAATTTAAGTACTTTTTTTTTTCTTTTTTTAATGTGTGAAAGTAACCAAAAAAAAGCACCAGCCAGCAGTCTCCTGAATGTCACAAACTTCTGGCAAATTCTTTAACAGGAAGCACAAAAGACAAAAGTTTTTGCTTTCACTAAAATTTAAAGTTTACACACAGCTACCAAAGTCTAGAGAAATTTCCAGGTAACTTAAAAAGCCATTAGTAGAAGTTTCTCATGGCTAATGGCATACTCCTGATTCTTTTAATAAAACAAACAATGCCAAAAGAAAGTGAGTAAATTGTCTGTACATATCCTACAACCCATCCGTTCAGTTAAAGATCTAAAAGTGAGTCCATTAAAGATGTAAATTACTGTCTTTCATATTCTATGACTTGTACCATGAAGCAGACAGAAAGCCCACATTATAATCCTTATACTTTTAATCGTTTATTTTTAAAATCAGTAAAATAATCTATCTATATGTACATGGGAAAAACTTGGGAAATCCTCTAGGCAGAAAAAGGAAGGAATGTACAAAGAGAAAAAAAACATTCCTGGTCTTAGTTGTCTCCTGATGCAACATAAAATGCTAGAAAATGATGAAATAATTGTATAGAATTTTAAAAGGCAAAAATGCAAGACAATAGTTTTATAGCAGTCTAAGTTCTTTCATACATGAAATTAGCAGATTGTTTTCTGAGGTGCAAAAGCTAAGGAAATACAGTCAATAAAAGGAACTCTTAGATTTTATGTGTACTTCTAGCAATAATGTAAAATTGAGACCTCTGGGTGGGAAAATTATTATATATCAAGAACACATAATGAGCACCAAGACCAGCTGTAACAGAAATAAATCTAAATATTATTATAAGTCTGATTGTGTTTCTCCACACAAATGTCAAAAATATTTTCAAAGGGGAAACTGTGAAATGAAGACATAGTTACATAAGAACAATAATTCAAATTTACAGTTTCCTCAAATCGTGTTCGAAAGTATGTACACACTGGTGGTTTTCTCGCTCAGCTCTGCTGTTAGAATACACTCTACGTGGGCTGGTCCTTTGGCCTGATTTGTTCACTGAGGTAGTCCCACAACTTCCGAGTTCCAAGTTTCAACATACCAGTGTACGTATGGTAGTTTCAATGAGTGATAAATACCAGTCTGTTATGTCAGGAAACACTGAAAGATATTTATGTGGGTCGGTGAGAACACATTTTAAAAACTATATTAAACTACTTACCGCACATTAAGGGATTCAAAACACATTTCAAGCTCTGATAACTAGATAAAAATAAGGTGTTAGCTTTTCATCACTGTGACAAAAGTCCTAGGAATATAACAACCTAAGGGTGGGAAGGTTTACTTGGTCTTATGGTTTCAAAGGATTCAGCCCAGGATGAACTGGCTCCATTGCTTTTAGGCCTGAGGTGGGGCAGCAACATCGTGGCAGAAGAGCTGGCAGAGGACAGTTGCTTCCCTCATGGCGGCCTGAGGACCCCTATGAGAAACCTTCCTTTTTGTACTGCTTTTGTTCCACCTGGGACTCAACCGTATTGGATGGCAGCAACTCCACAGTTCACTGTCCCACATGCCACTCACCCCTAGAAACACCACACAGACACGCCCAGAAAACCACTACCAATTTCCTAGGTGTTTCTCTATCTAGTCATGTTGATAATCAAGATTAAACATCACATTAATTAAAGAATGCTTTTAAAAGCAAGGTAAGTACCAACAGGAATAATAATCCCTCTCTTGTTGTTATCATCAAGGGAGGAATATAATTTTTACAAATGTTGGGGAAAGTAAAAATAAGATCATAACCCCAAAATAAAATTTAAAAAAACACAAAAAATTCAGAAAGCATAGGCTGCAAATGACAAGTGCAAGGTGGAATATAACTTTTAACAAAGAAATTTAAATGTCCTATTAAGAGAACGAAATTGAGTCAAAATTTCATTTAAATATATGCTTTTTATGAGAGATTCACCTAAAACAAACTGATGAAAAATGGCTCTGGTGAGGGCTTTTTGGCTATGTCAGAACATGGCAGACAGTCATGGCAGAAACACATAGGAGAGGGAGACAGCATGTGATCACAGAGTAAGTCAAGAGACCAGAGAGATGCAGGCCAGTGTTACTCTTCTAACTACTTGTTTCACAGGAACTGTTCAATGTCCCTTAATAGCTACATTCATCCTTTCTAAGCACAGTGTCCCTAACCCCCTTTCTATAGGGCCGACCTCTTAAGGGACCCCCCCCCCCAACCTCCAACCACTACACTGCCAATGAGAAAGAATCCTGGTATAATATAACCAAAAGACACATACTTGAGAATAGGAATGGTGATTTAGGCACACAGCCAAGCATAAACCCAAGATGTGCTCTTGTAGGGATAGGGAAGAGGGAAATTTTAAGGAATTAAGCAGAAAGGAGTTTTGATCTTATGTCACTTGGGTTTTTTTTTAACGTACTTAATTTTTTTGTGTTTTACCATTGTATTTTATTGATACATGTTTGCAGTACATGATTATTACATAAATTATGGGAGCTGGTGCATGTAACATAGCCTAATTCTTTTTAAAATCCTCTTCCTCTCCCTTCCCTCCTCTCTCAATCTCCTTTCTATCTGAAAAAGATCTCTCTTCCTATTCCCTATTATTTATCATTTATTTTGCTTTTTAATTTATTTATACTTTGTGTTTCTCACATAGGAGAAATCATGTGACATTTAACCTCGTGTGTCTGATTTATTTTACTTCACATTGTGGTCTCAAGGTGCATCCATTTTCCTACAAATGATTCAATTCACTTGTTTTGAAACTCTTTGGATTGATTGATGGGAGAGCACCTAGAAGATTGTAGAGTAAGTTTTTCCACGGTGATAGCAAATTATCTCATGATTTACTGCTTCTGCGGAACCAGGGAGCTTGCTGAGTCGTGAACACTCAGCCAATTCACCTTCTAAAAATGAGTCACAGAGGTAAGATGGAACCTGATTGGCTTTAGGCAACTTCTAACATGAATCTTTGGGAGACACATTCAAACTTTATTTAAACTGTAGTAGGAAACCAATACTTATTAAAATAAAAATATATAATGCATAAAGCCAAGTGTGTGAAGTGTGTGTGTGTGCGTGTGTGTGTGTGTGTGTGTGTGTGTGTGTGTAACTTAGCCCTCTAGGAACAGAAAATCATTTTCGTGTCCAGTACAGCACTATCTATTTGGGATGATAATGATGAACTCAGAGCGCACTATGATAAGTGAAATAAGTCAGTCATAAAAGAACAATTAGTGCATGGCTGCACATTTATCAGGCATCTAGATTAGCCACACTCACAGAAGTAGAGAATAGAATGGCGGTGGCCAAGGGCTGCATTGGGGTCAGGAAATGGTGGGTATAAAGTTTCACGTGCGCAAGTTAAGTAAGATCTGGAGACCCGCTGCACAACACCGGACCTATGGTTCACAGTATGATAGTGTGCTCTTTTGTTTGTTTGTGTGGTTCCCCCGCCCTGCCCCGCCCCGCCCCGCCCCGAACCGAACCGAACAGAACTCAGGACCTCACGTTTGCCAGGCAGGCGCTGTGCGGCTGAGCTAAATCCCCAGCCCTAAATAGTGTGCTCTTTAACCTATGTTAAGACGGCAGATCTCAGGGTAAGCACAAAACGAAAACAATATTTTTTATTGCTTTTATTTTGCAAGCCTATTTTAAGCAGAGTTCAATCTCAATCTCTCTCCCTCCCCTCTTTTCTGCTTCTTTCTCCTCACTGTTCAGTTCTTCTCCTTTTTCTCCCTCTCCTTTGCCTCTTTCTTTTCTCTCAGTCTCCCTGTCTCTCCTTGTGTCTGTCACCACCTTGTGCTAGTTTGAGAGGTGACTTAACCATCATTTCCACACAGGGACAGTTCTGGGATCTCACTGATCTTGTCACTGTGAGGGAGGAATTCTGGGCCACTTCCGGTTTCTCTGGGTCTCAAAGGCTTTAATGACATAGTCATCCCTGCTGAGCCCTTTGAGTTTCTAAACCACTTTGCAGCCATAAGCTTGGGTCAGTCTTTTAGTTTTCTATTTCCCAATAGGATCTTTCAGTGTCATACTCTCAGAGCAGAGTGTAGCTCAAAGAATGAGTTTATAATGCTTTCTGAAAGAGAAATGCTCCAATAAAAGATTTTAACTCTGCAGATATTATGAGATGTGATACTTTTTCTCCTCTAAATTCAAGTAAATCAGGTGAAGCTGAGTTCAACAGATTGTATCTTATTCCATCACCCATAAAAGCTCTAAAATGTTTCTCCTCATTATATTATGTCTATGCATTTCAGCTATAAGAACAATTATCTACCTCCTGGATCAATGTGTTTTCAAGGCTTAAAATGGTATTCTTTGGATTTGTCAATATTAAGCCTCTTCTAAGGAAATCTCTATTCATCATATAATTTTCATGTGGTAAGTAGCGGTTCATAAAAATGTGAGTAACCCTAAAGTAAAGATGATAAATGGCAAGGTTAATTGTCCTGTGATTAATCTGGTACACCTTGTTACAACCAAGCTCTCACATTCTTTTTGCATTATTCTTCTTTTAAATATTGAATCAGAAAGGCATCATGGAAATGTACATGAAGTTGCTAGAGAAGAAAAATTAAAAATACAGCTTTTTCCTATTTTATTAGTCAGGGCGATCATGTCCTTAGGTTCATTAGAGTAGAAAGTTGTCCTGGTAATGGGGTGGTCTTTACACAGGGATCTATTTATCACAGGTCTATTTCTGCTCAATATCATCACCACCCGTTAGGATTACTTGTGTTATTTGTGCCTTACTCACAGATGAGCTACACTCTCCAAAATGAGGGAAAAATTAGCATAACTTTCAAATAATTCACAGACATTAAAATCCTAGTGCTGGAATAATTTATAATTTTTCTCATGTTTTCAAAATGCACTCTTGAGAGCATAGTAGTTTTTTAAAATGCAGAAATGCCTTAAAAGAATAAGTAAAATTTTAAACTAAAAATATAAGCATATCAGGAAAAATTGTCCAACAAAAAATCCTCTTTTTTCTGTAGCACTGTGAAAATAATACCTTAATTTGGTTGAAGAGAATAAAGAAAGAAGATTTTTATTTTTAACTATTGATGCTGGAGATGCTAGTTAAAGGTTGTAGAATGAATCTAAGTATTTCTGCACTCTCTAAAATTAGAAAATGACAGGAGATTTTATTTATGACAAAATGTATAAACCCACACAATGAGTTAGAGTAAATGAAGAGACCATTAGGATGAAATTTTGCAAACTGGGAAGCCGAAGAAGAAGTAATGATAGACTTACTCGAACTGACAAGATTGAATGGCAAGCTGACTAAAGGGTAAGGGAGGAACCAATCCGATGTCTACTGCAGAATCCCCAGATCGCAGGACACAAGGCACGTGGAAGTGTGAGTGATAGCGTAGAACAGGGACATGTTTGGCAGTCTGCTTAAGAGACATTTAGGGGCTGGGGATTTAGCTCAGCAGCACAGCGCCTGCCTGGCAAGTGCAAGGTCGTGAGTTCGATTCCTGGTACGGGGGGGGGGGGGAAAAAAAAAAAAAAAAAAAGAATCATTTAGCACCAGGCTTGTGAGTTTGAGCCCAGCCTGGGTAACATAATGACTTAGTGAGACTCTGTCTCAACAAAAACCAAAAGAGCAAACTTCTACAAAATTTGAGATTTCTTCTCTGGAAGGAGAGCTCTGGGGACAGGGAGATGGGGCACTGTGGTGGTAGAACTCACAACTGGATTGGGGTTAGGGTGTTAGCAGGAACTATTCCTCCAGGCGGAGCCCTGCAGGTATCTTCCTTCGCTAGGGTCTCAGAACCCTGAAAGCTGCACACCACCGACTGTAGGATGTTAGAAGACTTCTCTCGATGATATCTGATGAAACAGACAAGAGAGAACAAAAACTAAACAAAATAAATGTGAAGAGTGACGTCAAAGAGTTCCCAGTGAAAATCTGAGAGAGGTCACTCCTTGGTGAAGCACGCGGGGCCTCTTCATGCGGTGAAGCATTGTGAACAGTTTTACGAATAGCTACGCTTTCATTCCAAAGCTTCTGGAGGAAGACTGTAATAAGAATGTTAAAGATGACGTTAAACCATGAGAAAAAGCCATATGGAGGGACTAGCAGTTATCTAAGAAGGTGAAAACTTCAGAGCAATTGCTAATATTTTCCAAGAGACAGTAAACGACGTAGCCTCCACAAAATGAGTTCAGGATGTGACATACAACTAGAAAAGTTGATAGATACTCAAAAAGCAAAGTCTTGGAAATTTAAAAGAAACATGATAACAGAAAAAAAAAAAAAAAACTCAAAAGAACACCTGGAAATAGAGTAGAAGAAATAAACTAGGAAGTGGAAAAATAAAAGGAAGAGAACATGAAAATATAAAAAGATAAGGAAGGTTAGTGTAGGAAGTCCCAAAGAATGAACCAGAAACGTTCCAGAAAGAGAGATTAGGTTAAACAGTATAGCGCATATGATCAGAGAAATAACTTTAAAAAGATTCTCAATGGAAAGGAGATACAGAGAATCCAGAACAATGTTTTAAAACAAACCTATGTTAAGGCACAGTCTTCCGAAATACTAGAACTATGGGCACAAAGTAAATGAATAAATAAATAAATAAATAAATAAAATATCAAGTAACAAAGAGGGGCGCTAATGTTGCTGGATTCTTCACATCCAGTTGAGGTGCATTAGTTTTCTGTGCCTTCAACCAGGTCCCATCAAAGACAGATGGCAATTTCTCCAAAACTGGAACCAAGGGATAGATTTTAGGAATTCTTCCACTTCTTGTCAGTAAAAGAGGATTTACTAATGAGCAGCTTTAGGCACAGTGCAGTAGAGACCACACTGCTTTTAGTGCTGATGTTCAGAGGCGGCTTGGAACTCGTTTCCACAGCAGAGACCCATCTGGCCAAGGGGTGCCAAGGGATGGAAGAAAACACCCAGAGATGGCCTCTGAGAGATAAAGTTTATCAAGATATTGACAGAAAAGGATGGGGCTAATTGAGATTTAATAACCAAAAAGAGCAGAACCTAGCGACAGTGAGCTGTACTAGTTAGTCACCAGCATGCAGTGCCAGTGGGCCAGACAGGGAAAGCACCAGGGTGTGGTGGCAGTGAACTGGACAGAGAAATGGTCAGAGAGCAGGTGAAGTGTCCTCTGGTGGTTGGCTGGATTGACTTCAGCATTCCCATTTCTCTGTTCTGTACCCAGCTATTGCAGGGAGGGGTTTTATGGAGCACACGACCTGCCGGTGGCATCATGACTTTGCTTTGCTCCACTGCTGACCAGCATTTGAAGAAGCAGCTGATTTAGCAGGAAGGAAGTTTCTATAGGTGCACTCTTTTGCTCAGTTTCCAATGTCCCTCAGATAATAATTACCCAGACATTATGGTCCCGGTGTGCTTATGGTGTCACCTTGACTTGGGAAGAGGCTTGGGAAATGCAAAAGGAGTGTTTCAGGAAGAAGCTCTGAAATGTCCTAGTTTTCCTCGGGAACGATTCAGGTGACCATCACAAGCAGCAATGTTCACCAGTCTCATGTGCCTGGTACGCTGGCCAGTCCTTCAGAATGCAAGATGTCACTAACTAACAGTACCTTCTAGACCTTGAACTCCTGGTCCTATCGCTCAGGTGACCCTGATCACTTGCCCCACCAGAGAGAAACAGCAGCAGCCATAGCTGAGATGCTCCCAAAGCCTGCTGTACCTCACTGACTGAGGAAGCCAATGTGAGACTGAGAACAAGCAAGGCTAGGCCACCCTCGATGCCCCCTGCACGCCATGCCATCTCTCCTCCTGGAAAACCACACGTTTTCCACATCCCCTCTCTCAGCGTTTCCCCTCCCACCTACTCTTCAATAATGCAATCACCAGAGGCCCTTGATTTTCTAATCTAACCTTACACTGGTAATTCTTCTCTCATAATATTTTTCCCTCTCAGAACTCTGAGGACCTTCCTTCACTCTCCTGCAGTTAAACATTGTGGACAAGTTAGCTAACAATGACCTGTGTACACAGGAACCCTTTAATTTTTTAATTTCATTAGTCTATTGATTGAAGTAGAAATTTATCTGTGTTAATTTTTTCTGCAGCTAATCACTCCCTCCACAATTCACCCGACTCCCCAGATTGTTTTTCTTCTCTTTTTTTCTCCCCTCAGGAACATAATTTCACTGGCCTGGAGCACAGGAACAAAATCTGCTCTTCAAAATCAGACACACTCACAGTCTCAGTGATAGATGAGGACATGACCAAAATCAATTGTGACTGCTGCTCACGGTTATAGCTGAAAGAGTTGATGTGTGACAGGCAGTTTTGAAATTTTGTATGCAAACATGCACACATACAATGCACATGCATTCTAGTTACAGTTATTCTTTATAGACCTGTGAAGATCAGTAAGACATATATAAACCTACAATATTAGGTAACCTGTTAATGTGACATCATCATAAAATTTTATGGGGAAGAACCCAGAATTATTTTTTCTGTTATGCTTACCATTCATCAACTACATAATTTAGAAAATCATGTTTCTTCTCTCATGTAGCAAAGGTTAATTTTGTCCAGCGAGCAGTTAATTATCTCCTCCTCCCATCTCTTTGTAACTGGAGTGTAGTTTCAGGATGAAGGCAACAGACAGTCTTTTAAAAATTTTTTTAAAGATAAAAGAGCCAATACATATTAACAAACAGACATAAATAAAACTACATAAAACAATAAAAGCAATATAGTATTTCAGACAAGGTGATAGGAAATTAGCAATGGTTGTTGTATTGCATTGGTTATCTTCAAATTGGTTACTCAGAAAAACAAAATAGGCATGTAAGATTGATCAAACAATTACACATTAACTGCTTGTTTCACTAAAGCCATAGAAATTAGTAGTACAATTATCTTAGCTATTTTGTGTGTATGTGTCTGTGTGTGTATGTATATATTTTCATATTTTCTCTTCTTTCTTTTCTCTTTTCCCTCATCCCAGTTGGTCTTTCCTTTTGAGCAGTTTCTTTCCCTTTCACAGGATCTATTGTACCTTTTAGATTTTATGAGCTCTTTCAGGTTCTTACACTAGGGAGACAATACAGTGTTTACGCATGTGAGTCTGTTTTATATCACTTATAAGTATGGTCTCCAAATGCATCTATTTAGTAATAAAAGCCTCGAGTTTATCTTCCTTTATAGCCGAGTACTACTCTATTATATAAAACTACCACATCTTTTTTATCCGTTCCATAGTTCATGGGCATTTGAGTTGTTTCCACGATTTAGCCACCTGCCAAAGACTGAAACTAGATCCATGTCTATCACCATGCAGCAAACTAAAGTCAAAATGGATTAAAGATCTAAATATTAAAATAGAAACACTAAATTTACTGGAAGAGAAAGTAGGTAAAAATCTTGAAGACATAAGAGTAGGCAGAGAGTTCATCAACAAACTGCACAGGAAACACTTCAAAGAATCAACAGCTGGGATCTCCTCTTATTGAAAAGTTTCTGCACATCAAAAGAAATCACCAACAGAGTAAAAAGAAAACCAAACCCACAAATCAGAAAAAAGTTTAGCCAACTGCCCCTCAGACAAAGGACTTCTATCTAGAACATATAAAGAATTAAAAAAAAATCAGGGCCCCCAAATTCAAATACCCAATCCAAAAATGGGCATCTGAGATGAATACACACTTTTCAGAGAAAGAAATACAAATGGCAAACAAATATATGAAAAATGTTCAACATCTTGGGTCATTCAAGAAAGGCAAATTAAGACAACACTGAGATTCCATCACCCCAGAAAGAATGGCTGTCATCAAGAAACCAACAAATAACAAATGCTGGCGGGGCTGTGGGGAAAAAGGAACCCTTCTCCATGTTGGTGGGAGTGTATGCTGGTCCAGCCACTGTGGAGATCAGTCTGGAGAGTCCTCAGAAAACTAGGAATAGAAGCTCCTTTCAACCCAGATAGTCTTGAAGGAGCAATATGATATCAGAGAAGCAGCTTGGGGTAATCACTGCTGGCTGCAGCTGAGTGGAGACGCTAGTGACACTGGTGCCTGAAGTGGGCATTCCTAGCCCTTCAGTCAACCCAAGCCTGGCTTCCCAGCCTTCCACCGTCAATCTCTGCCTATATTGCTTGGTTTACCATGGTTTCATGTTCAGTTTCAGTTGTTTGTAACCAATGAATCACAATCTGTTCTGATGGACTTCACAGCTCTGTGGCTGTCAACTATATCTGTTAGGAGATCCTGGAAGAGTCTTGGCAGGCTGTGCCGAGGAGGCTGTGCTGGGGGAAGATGCCTAGAGCATCCTTTGTCCTTAAAGTAGCAAAACCAGCTGTCTTGTAAACGTCAGAGGGTCCCCATCTGTGTCGTGTATGAAGCTCTTACTTTTTAGTGAAAGTGGTTTGGCAAGAACATTTTTTACCATTTCCAAAACATTGGCAATCTTTGCCATTTCAAAAGGAGCTCACAAAATAAGAATGTTTGATGGCATTAGCATGCAAATAGTGAATATAAAAAAGGAAGTGATTACATAAAAAGATGCCTGCAGTTCCAACCAGTTACCTACTGAAAGGAAATAAGGAGGCTGTCAATTGCTTGATGATTTGCTTCAAAAAGTTAAACACAATGTTATCGATTCTAGAAGGAGTCATGGACCAGAAAATCCCTTCTTTTCCTTCATCTTGCACTAGTCAACACATGGCTTTGCTTGAGGACCTCCAAAGGGACTGAGTGTCCAGTGCCTGGCAACTTTATAGGATGTGTCAAGGAAAGATTGTTGTACGCATGAATTCGGGATTTAGGAAGGTGGCCATTCTTCTGATCTGAGATTTGCTCACTCTACCACCTCTCCATCCCAAGTATCCTGTTTAGAAGAATCGAATCACGGCCAGATATAAAGTACTTTATCCTTTTGCTGAGTCCATGCTTTAGTTAACAAGAGTTTTTGCCCAGAAAACATCATGGCTTTTGTGCTTCACCTCTCATTCTGAGCAATAGCATAAGAGTGAATATGTTCGTGGAATTCCTTATCCATCACTGTTGCTGACATTTCAACTTAAGTTGGGTCTGCAAAAATAAATAATAATAAATAAATGTAAAATAATGTTATTGATTTCATTGAAACTTTGAAATTCAAGTTTTGTATTTTTAATTGTTTTGTCTGTGTAGAAATGAATACTGTATTAGATTTTGGGCCAAAGGCTGACAACATATACTATGGTGAACCCATGAGGTTATAATGGAGGTAAATATTGCTGTTGCCCAGTGACACGTAGCTCTCCCCACATTGTGACATGCTCATTACTTGTGTGTTTGGAATGATGCTGGTATAAACAAACCTGCTGTGCTGCCTGTTGTATAAAAAATACAGCACACACCATTATGGACAATACAGTATATACATACTACTTGATAACGATAGTCAATGACTCTACTACTAGCTTTTGTATTTATTCTAATTGCTATTGTTAGAGCATATATCTTCTTAGAAAAAGAAATTGACGGTAAAACAGTATGACAGGTTATGGCATCAGTGGCCTCATACATCTCTCGTTCACCATAACACCTGATGATGTCAAGAGGCCCTATAAAGTGTTTGATCTCAAAGGCCTAGGCTTCCGCAACACTCTGTGATGTTTGCACATTGCCTGACTGCAACTATTATGTAAACTGCGCAGTGTAGGATATTCAAGGAACTTACATAACAAGTAAACAAAATCTGCAGATTTTACAATTATCCCAAATGTTCATTTAGGAGACATGCAGATTATAACAGTTGTTCAGAATCCGTGTCGTTCCTGAAATTCAGCTACTTTCTAAGGAAGAGTTGATTATTTTTGTAAGTTCTGATAGTTTCCCCTGTTTTGTTGAAAAGATATTTCCTAAGCGTATGGCATTTTCACAGACTATTAATACAAAAACCTCACTGTGTCACATATTGCGTGTCCAGCATACAAAAAGAATATGAAGAGAAGACAAAGAAAAAACCACTCTTTTCAGCTCTTATTACACTGGGCCTGTAGCCATTGGGCAATCTGTTAGTAATCAAAAATTATATTAAGGAATGCCCTTCAACAATAATCTCAGCCATAAGATATTTAAATTTAGCTGGTCTGAGCTCCCATGGACCTAATGACATGTTTATCAACAAATAATTATAAATAGGAAAAAGTGAAAGTCCAGTGTGGAAACAAGCCATCGGGTCATTTCATGGCTGGCAGGCCAGTAGACAGAGTCCCTTGGGAGTTGTCCAACTGGTCACACATGGATCTGCAGAGGAGAAAACTGTGTGATCCAGCAGGAGGTGTATGCCTGTAATCCTAGCACTAATGTACTTTTGAAACAGTTATAAACATTAATAGTATTTCAAGGTATATGGAACAACTGCCCCGTGAGATGAAAATATTGATGTTTCTAGGGATCACCAAATTCATTGGCTCTGGGAGGACATGTCAGAAGTCTGAAGGGTTTTAATTGAAACAGGAATGGAAGTTTTGCATTCACAAAAAGAAAATGAAAACACGCTCTTTTTTTGTTTGTTTCTGAGATGGAGTCTCAATCTGTGGTTCAGGCTGGCCTGGAATTCACAGCATTTCTTTTGCTTCATCCTGCCGAATGCTGGGATTACAGGCATACACTACCATGCCTTGCAAAACATACGCTTGAAACAATCTGAAATGAGAGATTATATCCCTCAATTACCTTACCTTAGTTGTACCAGGGAGACATGTTTTTAAATTCAAAGTTCTGGACTCACTATGCTGGATATAGCTGGAAAAGTTACAGATGTCCTTGTTAAGTTGCTAGTACAGAAGAAGAAAACTTTCAGATAGGGACAGGACAGTTTCCCCAGTGTGGAACTGAAGTGGAGACTTCTCCATGGTATTTACATAGAGGAACACTGGCTATTAGAAGATGCTTTCAAATCATTTTGCTCCTTATCTTGATGACATCCCAGATACACAAATTTTTTCTCTCTGATATGAAACGTTTTTAAAGACATTGACCTACCCCAAAATGAACTTACTGATCAGAAGGAAAAAGGTGAAATAATTGAAGAGGTGGAGAACTTCAGTCCCCCTTGAAAAAATCCTATCCTTGCCTTACTAAGCAAACTTAGAAACTGTTTCCCCTGGAACTAATAAGCCTTTGACAACTAGGATTTGTTAACACATAATTATTTTTTGTAAGATCAGAAGGAGTTGGATGTCAACATACTTTCTTACCTGTTGTTAGCAACATAGTCTTCATTCTAATACATCTTTAAAAATGTTTAAAATAACTTTAATTGGCCTAATTGGAATGTATTTTCTTTGTTTTATTGCACTAGTAAAGAACAGGTATCACTATTATACTTATTCAGGTTTAAATATTTAATATCTGTAATTCACTATACTTGGTTTTCTTTGTTGTATTATATGATTACTTTTATTCATTTAAAATATTCTAGTTGGGCCTGATGGCACAGGTCTGTAATCCTAATATTTGGGAGGCTGAGGCAGGAGAATTACTGTGAGTTAGAGGCCAACCTGGGCTACAAAGTGAATTCAAGGCCACTCTGAACTGCATACTAAAACCCTATCTTTTTTTGGTGGGGGGGGTGTACCAGGACTCAAACTCATGACCTCAGTCTTGCCAGGCAAGCACTTATGCCACTGAGCTATATCTCTGGCCCTGAAACCCTATCTTAAAAAGAAAAAAAAATGTGTAAATAAATAAAATATTCTTAACCTCAAAAATTAAATGTGGAACTACCATATGATCTAGAAATTCCCCTTTTAGTCAAAAGAACTGAAAGCAGCAGCTCAATTGTACAACTTTGTTCATAAAGGCATTACTTGAGATAGCTGAAAGGTAGAAACCACCCAAAAACCATTAATAAATGAGCAAATAAACACAATATGATGTGTGCACACAATAGATTATTATTCCCTTCTGAAAAAGTAAAATTCTGACTTGTGCTATATTATGAAAAAATGTGAGGAGCTTTACATTAAGTGACATAAGCCAGTCATACAAAGACAAAGATTTTATGATTTCATTTGTATGAAGTATGTAGAATCCCATACTCAAACTCATACAGACAGAAAGTAAAATGGTGGTTGCCAAAGGCAAGGGAGTTTAGGGGGATAGAGAGTGTGTAATGAGTGCAGAGTTTCCCTTAGGGAAGATGAGAAGAGCACCGTGGATGAATGTCAGTGAGGGCTCCACCTCACAGTGAATGCATTTTATGACACTGTACCATAAGATTAATAGTGGTAAATTTTATGCTGCATGGTATCTTTACCACAGTAAAAAAATTTTCTGAGAAGGACAAGTTTTACTAAACTGTCCAAGAGGTTGTTGAGACAAATGAGTTTAAGAACTGGTATCGGGGCCGAGGATACAGCTCAGCGGCACAAGCACCTGCCTGGCAAGAGCAAGGTCCTGAGTTTGATTCCTGGTACCAAAAAAAAGAGAAACTGGTATTAGGACTTGAGAATTTATTATAACCTCTGGAAGTTGTCTTTCTTGAAATTGATTCTTCGTAATAAACTGTTCTTTATTTCATTCACTTTTTTCTACTTTTTGGTTTTTAAGATATTTTATATCATAAAATTCACCAATCTTAAGTGTTTGCTTCAGTAAATTTTGGTATACATATGCAACTGTGTAAATAATATGACAACAGAGATACAGACCAGTTCACTCATTCTAAAATATTTCCTTGTTTGCACTTAATTCCCCAGGCCTACCTCAACCCTCAACAAACACTGATCTGCTTTCTGTCACTGTAGAATTCCACATAAAATGGGGTTCTATGACTTGTAAACTTTTATAATGACTTCTTTTGTTTACTGTAAAGTTTTTTAGTTTCTTCCATATTGCTGTATGCCTTAATATTTTGTTCCATTTTATTGTAGAATAATATTCCATGGCAGAGATATATAAAAGATTTTATTCATTCATTCACCAGTTGATGAACATTTGGTTTGCCTCCAGTTTTAGGGCTTTTTTATGAATAATGCTTCTATGAAAAATTGTGTTTGTATCTTTGCATGGAGATTTGTTTTTATTTCTCATGTTTATGAATTGAAATGCTGGGTCACATAGTAAATAAAAACTTTACTTTGTAAGGTGTCTGACGTACATTCCGAAAGAGCTGTACTATAGCCATATAAAGGAATTCCAGTTATTCTATGTCCTCAACACTCTTTCTAACTTTAGCCATTGGGATGAGTGCATAGCTATAATTTATTTTGGTTTTACTTGCAGCTTTCCAGGGTCTACTGACCTTGCACATCTTTTCATGTCTTATTATTGATTTATGTATCCCTTTTGCAACATATGTCTTCAAAGTTGTACCATGTTTTATTATGGTTTATCTTTTATTATTAAATTCTGAAAGTCCTTTATTTTGGATACAAATCCTTCATTGGATATATGTTTTACAAAACTTGCTTTCCATTGTGATTTGCCTTATGTTACTTTAAATATGACTTTCAAACAGAATATTTTAATCTTGATGAAACATAGTTTATCCAATTTATATGAACAATTCTATAGTTTATATTTTTGGTGTGCAGATTATTAAATTTTTCACTAACTCAGTGCCTCTAAGATCTCTTATATTTCCTTATAGAAATTTAATAGTCTTAGGTCTTACACTTAGGTTTATAATTCTTTTAGAGTTAACTTCTGTGTATGATGTAAGGTAAGGGCCAAGTTCATATTTTTGTTGCTAATATCCCACTGTCATAACAGCACTCTGAAAGGTCTATTTTTTTCCACTATTAAATTGCCATGATACAAGTTAGCAATCAATGGACGTTGTAGGTATAGGTCTACCTCTACACTACTGTTATGGTTGATACATTGTGTCAGCTTGGGGAGTCTAGAGGTTTGTCTGAGTGACTCAGCAGTTCTGCATCTTGGGGTGAAAAGGACATGGCCTTACCTTTCTGGGATGTTGTTCATTGTGTCAGTGTGAGAAGTTTAGAAGGTTAACTTTGTGATTCAGCAGGGAGCCAGGGTGCTTACTTTGTATTCATCCTGAGCCTGTGCAAGAAGAGGGGTTGGAGATTATGTGAGCGCTGCACACTCCCTGGGTGGGGGGAGCCTGCTCACAATATAAGGGAGGGAAAGAGGCTTGCTCTTCTCTGCCACATCTCCCTTGTGCTCTTGTTGCTTTGCTGTTCCGCTACCATGAACTGTTGCCCTCTGCCTTGTGGCACTCTGCCTTGGAATCAGCCAAGTATGGACCAAAACCTCCACAAACTGTAAGCTAAATAAACCTTTCCTTCTTTCATTTTGGGCAATGGGTATTTTGTCTCAGCAATGAGAGAAAAGTAATCAAGACAACTACCTATTTTGTTCCATTGACCTCTAATTCTAAACTTTCTCCAATACCATACTGTCTTCATTGTGAGAGTCTTGTAATAAATTTTGAAATTAGTGTCACAGACTTCCTACTTTGTTTTCATTTTACTAATTTGGTTTAGCTATTCTAAATCCTTCACTTGCCTATATGAGTTGTAAAATTAGCTTCTATTTTTCTTAAGCTTAATATGATTCTTGCACATTTGATTACATCTTCTTCTTGATGTATCTCTTTTCTGATTATGAAACATACATTTTTACCTTTGCTACTGTATTTTAAAGTCTATTTTACCTGAGATGAACATAACCACTTTAAAGTTCTCACATTTACTAAAACATCATATATTTTTATTATCCATTTATTTTTTATTCATCTGTGTTTTTATATTTAAGTGTGTAGAGAGATATAGTTGTGTCTTATTTCCTTATCCTGGTGGATCCTGGCAATCTCGGTCAATTGGATGTTTAGTTCATTAATATTTAACAGTAGTACTGATATGGTTTAGTTTGAGTCTACCATTGTATTTTATTGTTACTCTGCTAGTTCTTTTCCTCAATTTTTATGTGTTATTAGCACGTGTTTGCAGTATGCAACGATTACGTGCATGGGGGGAACTGGTGCATGTGTATAGCATATCTTAATGCTTTTCATCTCTTCCCCCACTTCCCTCCATTTCTTGGTCCCCTTCTCTTTTGCAAAAAATCAATCCCCCTATTCCCTTTATTTATCTTTAATTTTGCTCTTTATATTTTGGGTTTCTCATATAAGAGGAACCATGTGATATTTAAACTTGTGTGTTTAATTTATCTCACCTAGCATTGTGAGCTGAAAGTGCAGCCACTTTCCTACAAAGGACTCCAGTTTACCCTTTTTTACGGCATAGTGGTACTTCATTGGGGGTAAATACCATACTTTACCCATTCATCTTTTGGTGCACATGTAGGCCTAGTTTGTGCTGTTACCCTTTTAAAATTTTTGGCTTTATTTTTATAGTGCTTTTTTATATAGGAAATGCAACATGCATTTATAACTTTTACAAACCCATTCATAGTTAATACTGAATGATTTATTATGGAATATAGATATATTATAATCTTACAGACCCAAACCTTCCCCTACAACATATTCTGGTTGTTATATGCAATACATTTATATATGTTAGACAAAGTTAGAATTATGTTTTAAGCAGCAACAAATCCTTTAAGAAAACAGTAGAAAACTGAGGAAACCATAGTGAAAATAGAAAATTTAATGGAAAGGGGCAAAAAATGTCTTTGGCATTTATCCAAATAATCATAACTTCTGGTTTTCCTCCCTCTTTCCTGAGTATCTAAATTTCTACTGGCATCATTTCATGCAATTTGAGAGATTTTATTTAGCATTACATGATGTGCTGGAAATGAATTCTTAGTCTTTCTTAAATAAAAAATATCATATCCATGTGTGAATACATGTGCACATGTGTGTGCGCGTGCAGTTCTGGAGGTCAAACCCAGAGCCTCATGAGTGCCAGCAAATGCTCTGTCACCAAGCTGCACTCTCAGGCCCCCTTCACCTCCATTTTTAGTGACATTTTCATTGGATCTAGAATCATGTGCTGCCAATTTTTTCCTTCTGTGCCTTGAAATGGTTAATCCAATCTCTTCTGGCCCTCTGAGGTTTCATTAGTTAGTCATGAATTGGGTCATCCATCTCTTGTTTGGAACATGTCATCTTTCTCTATTTGCAAGATTTCCTCTTTACTTCTATCTTCCAACAATGTTTTACTATACTTCAACATGGACTTCTTTGTATTTATCTGATTTGGTATTTGTTTAGTATTTATACCTCCACATTTCTGCTTTTCATCAAATTTAAGAAATCTTCAGACGATTCTTTAGCTGCTTCTTGGCATCTGCTCTGTGTGTGCATCATACAGTGCTCAGGCAGAGGTTTGGACAGGGAGAGTTTGCACACCTCTCTCTGGCTCTTTTTATGCACTTCTTCCACTGTCTTTGGTTTTCACAATTCCACATCTTCTCTTTCTCTGGTTCCCAGGCCAGAAGAATACAGTTTCCAACAGGTGCCCCTCCCTTTGCTGTTGCCTTGTGCAGACTGCATTTAGCTCTGTGTAATCAGCCTCCAGCAGGGAACTGGCTCTTGAAGCTCTCCGTTCTTTTCTACATTCAGTTCCTCCCCATCCAGCCTGATGCTTTTCTTCAATCTTCAGTAGCTTCAGGGAAGCAGCTTATGTCTGTATTTATTTAAATTTATTTTGTCTTTAGCTGGGCTGCTTAGTGTGTTCTGCGTGTATAAATCACTCATTTTTAAACAGAAGTTTCACACTGATGCACCTGACTTGAGCACATTTGTCAAATGCCTGAGTGCTACCTTCAAGAGAGATTGGACAGAAAATTCATTTTTCTGCTTTCTGTTTTACAAAGGTGGAACTTGTAAGGTAGGCAATTTCCAAAACACAGCAATATGAAAGAAGTTTACTATTGTTCACTTCAACAGTCTCAGTAGCATTTGAACCACAGTTCACCTGTTAGTTGCCTAATATTAGGCACCATTCAATCTTGAATTTCCAAGCCATAATAAAACTATAAAATGGTCTGAGCCCAGCTCATGCAATTATACCTTGTACAAATAGAAAAGATCTGTATTCCTCCCTAAAAGAGGGGCGTTCCGAAGTGTCTTCAGGTTAAACCACCAGCACCGAGTACCTCTCACTTCCTTCCTCTACTCCTCCTTCCACAGTTATTTTGCATTCATCACAGTCTTTTGTGTTGAGGGGTGACTAGATATTCCTGAAAGTTCTGAATGCTTTATGAATCTTTGGTATATGAACTTGCTTTAATCCAAGCTTTTTTGTGTTCTTTGTGTAATATCTAATTGATTTTACAAAGCAAAATCAAACCCCAAAACCTAACTCTTTAAAGCTTAGAAGTAGCCATTGTGTGTGGCTATTACAGCTATAATTGCTGTCATTATCTGATAAATCTTATGATAGTTTGCCATCTTATAAGATGCATCTATATCCATGGTGAATTTAGATAACAATATTGCACAAGTTACCATTCCTCTACCTTTCAAATCTTTGATGGTTACGACGACTTTGGCAATTTGGCCCATTTGCATAGAGACTTTGAATTTACTCATTGAGGACAGTAGGAGTCCCAGGGCCCTCGATTTGGCTATTTCTATCAAAAGAGCCTTCAGTCAGTAGAGTAGAGAGCCAGGTAGTTTTTTCTAGTTATGCATAGGAAGTGGGGAAGGATGTTTTCGGAGTTCCACTGAGCTTTTTCCCCATGACAAAGTCTCCAGCCTTAATTTATTTTTTCAAATAACCTCTACAGCAAAACTGGAGAACTGCAATGATGTCCCGGGTTTCTAGTTTCTTTTTTGTATCAGTGTTCAATAAACCCTGAACTATCTAGGTGTTTTCCAATGTACACTTGTCTTAGTAAAATGCCTCATGTCTCTGTGGAGGAACTTTGGAGAAAAAGAGACTAGACATACCTGTGATGTTATTAAGGCTCCAACTTCATCTTCTTCACTCAAAGGGCGCTGACTCCGCGAGCTCTTTGAAGTCTGGGAATCAAGTGAGAGGCTGTGACTCTCTACTTGAGGGCTTAGTATTGACCATTGTTGGCCAATCTTACTCAGTTGCACAGATCAAATAGGACATTCATGAACTATCTGTTAATTTTATATCTGGAAACTTTACTACAGTAAAAATCCCTGTCAGGTCAGATGTGTTCTTCTCACAGTGGCCTGCTGTCTGCTCACCGAGCCACACCCCCTCATCTCTCACAGCTCAAAGCTGCACTTTGACAGCCAGGGAACTCATCTCAATAATGACATTTTCCACTCATGCCCTAGGTCTGAAGAAACTGGAGATGTTGATGCTCCTCTCTCTGCTGAATGTAGTTATCCATGTCCTAGTAAGGGGCTTAGTTTCCAAGTCCAGAGTTTATGTTTGCAGGTGAGTGAGTGAACTCTCTTCCTTTCTGACCTCTCAAAGACTTTAGTGTCTAATCCATTACATCGAAAAATTTATGGTGTATCAGTTTCATTTAATGCAAGCTACCCTTGAGTTTATATTCTTTCTGCCCAAAGTGCTAGCTACGGGAACAACTCCAGGCTGGTCAAGCTGCTACATTTCATCCAGTCTACCTATATACTTATAAGTTGCCTGCCTAATCCAAAGTAATATCCTTCCCTCACAAGTCCACCTCTCTCAAAATCTATGACTTCCTCTGTGATAGCTTATGTTGCCTGTGCAAAAGTGATCAGTTTAATTTAGCGAGACAAGACACTCACCTAAGTTGAGCTAAGCAACTTTATAGCTCAAATCAGGCATCTATGAAAAACAGAACCCTAGATCCACACCAAGCAAGTCTACCAAGGCTCAGGAAGTGGTATAGCACAGGTAAAGTGTCATCTGTCCCTGTGCTATTTTGCACCACAGCCAGGGGACCTAGCAGGGACTCTACGCTGGGGTTCAGACACCAGTGCAACTGGAGTTGCTGAGTCCAAGCATTTCTGAACATCTCGTTCTACAAGAAATGAGGACACAGCTCAGATTGTTCTGGACAGATTCTCCTTATCTCGTGATGCCATGTTCACTGTCCTTTCTGCGTGAGAGTCAGAAGCAAGAGGAAGCTAAAGCTGGGTGAGTTGAGGCCACCTGGGGACGTGTCTTCCAGCAGCCGGTCCTACAGATTTTCTCCTTTATACAGACCAGATGGGAATTTAATGAATCATCTATTGATTTTTTTTCCCTAGAGAATTTACTATCCCTTTTATGTAGGAAGCACAATTTTTTTTTTTTTTTTTTTTTACAAATTTCAGATAGCAGAAGTAAGAATTCTTAAGCGTTGCTTGTGCATAAAATGCTTTCTTAGGGAGAATGCATTGGCACAAGAGCCCCACTGGGCTTTCAGTCCACCTGATCTAGAGACAGTGAGGAGTAGGGTGAAGAGACCTGGAGGCCCTTTAAAGAAAATGTGGCCTTTGTATGCACGGAGCCATAAGGAAGAATAAATCTGAGCTGTTTGTATGGAAATGGATACATCTTGAGACTGTAATGTTAGGTGGCAGAGATCAGACACATGAGCATAGATATCATATGGCTTTGCTTATATGAGGAACCCCATGTACAAATGAACAAAATAAAAGACTGATAATCAGAAATAGACAGACCTTCTTTTAAAAGGGAAGGGGACTGAAAGTGGAGGAAAAAGGGAGAGAGGGAAGGGGATAAAAAAGAGTTAAGATGTGTTCTGTACATAAAGAATAGAATCACTGTGTATTGCAAACACATACTGAGAAAAATAAAAACCGGAAAAAGGGGTGAGTGCTTTGGGTGAATGCAGTGAGAGGTTCTTCGGCAAGGCAGGAAGAGGCTCCTCAAAGAGGGATGGAGAGGCGGTGTTCATTGTTCAGGGAGCCTCTGATCTTTGGGGCTTGGGACACGAGTTCTGCAAATCTTCCCTGTTTGTCCCTATTCTCATGCCCAAGGTCCCTCTCGTTCCTCTTTGAGGTGCAGTTACTCACACTCACCAGGCGATAGTGCATTTTGTGGAGTCTGAATTCTGGCTCCCTCTGGCTTAAGCCTTGACTTTGATTTTTGGCCTCTTCTGTGCTGTGTCTGCGGTGAAGATAGATGACGGCTTCAGCACAAATTCCTGGTCTTCTGACCAGGCCTTGGCTGACAAATTAAGATTCTGAAACCTTTTCTGCTCTTTAGAAAGAAGCAGACAGCTGACCCCACAGCACTTGAAGGCCAAGTAAAGCAACGCTTCTGGAATCAATCACCATATCCACCCCGGGTCCTAAGTCAGAAAGAGTGGGGCTCACTGTAGACAGTGTGAGCACAAAAGTAACTTACTTTTTTTTTTTTTTTTGTCTTTTTGAGATAGGGTCTTGCTATGCAGTTCAGGCTGGCTTTGAGCTCACTTTGTAGCCTGGGCTGGTCTTGAACTCGCAACAATCCTCCTGCCTCAGCCTCCCAAGTGCTGGGATTATAGGCATGTGTCCCCACGCCTGGCTTGAAAGTAACTTATTAAATGATATTAGAGAACATGTCCCAGAACATGCCGATGGGCCAAGGGAGCAGCTTGAAAAATGCCATAGACACACTGTCCCACTGGGGAGCTGCAGAGGCTGCAGGAGGCACAGTGCTGCAGCCCTTGCAAGGATGCTCGGTGCCCGCCCCACTCCTGACCCCTTCCTGATATCTCTCCACTAATCCACAGCCGCCATCCTTTACGGCATCACCACTCAGCCACCATCTTCCTGAGCCCTAATCTCCAGGGGAGCACAGGATTGGGGGAGCTCTTGCTACCTGTCTGCACCTGGCCCCAAGGAGACTGGGAGCTGGGTGATTTGTCATCTCAGGCCAGTGTTAACGTCACACCTTTGCCCAGATCCTGCTCACCCACATGCTGGGCTGATTCGAGCTCTGTTGGCTGCTCATCCCCAAAGGCTTTGCTTGGAAGAGGCCTTTTCTCGGCTGTGGAACCTGGACCCCCCCTCTTCTTAGTATTTCTACTCATGCCTGTTGATTTTGCTAATCTTATAAAACTATATATTTGATCTTAACTATCAAATAGATGCAACAAATTATGATAAAATCAATCTATTTTTCACATCAAATCAAATATATCTTATAATTTTTCATGTCTATTTTATCACATTGGATTTGAAAAATATATTTTATCGTATCTACTTAAAATGGGAAGGGCACCTGTTTTATATCATTCTGTCCATCTGGAACGTGCTTTGTCCCACGTGTCGCCTCCTTTATTTCACCGTGTTCAGACTCTTCTCAGACCATCTTAATTACTTTCTCTTCCATGAATCTTTTAAAACCAAGCTGTACAAAATGCTGTTGCCCTTGTTTTGTCCTTC
Organism: Chinchilla lanigera; assembly: GCF_000276665.1. Taxonomy (NCBI): domain Eukaryota; kingdom Metazoa; phylum Chordata; class Mammalia; order Rodentia; family Chinchillidae; genus Chinchilla; species Chinchilla lanigera. The sequence continues at coordinate 49,597,802 of NW_004955403.1, forward strand.
AAAGCTCCTTATCTATCGCTGTGTTAAGGACATAATACATTCTGCCTTGACTTACAGTTTTTGCACTTGCCTTGTTCCATCCCACTTGATAACAAGTTATCTCCAGATAATGGCAGAGACGCATTCTCTTCTGTTCTGCTCATAGCCGGGGAGCCCCTGCCAGGTACCAGGCACTACACGGAGACATGTGGATGCAAGGACGATAAGACTTGGTCTCTTAACATGTTATATGAAATACACTAGGCTTAGAAAGTCAAATATTGCATGCTTTTGACCATGTGTGGAATTTAAAAATTGTTAGGGACAGAAAAAGAAGAGAGAGATGAAAGAAATTATTAGAAAAGAGGACTGGGGAGGAGGGAAGAAAGGGCAGAAGGGATAATCAGGGAGGATGGAATAGTCAAAGTGTGTTCTGGGCGGGTGTGAGTGCACCCAAGTGAAACCCACTTTCTACACTAACTAATATGCACTAAAAAGAGACCTGAGTTTCTGCCCGAGGCACTTACAGTCTCATAACTGAGACGTTATGCTCCTCGAAATGTCTGTAACTGTATTGCACATTGGATAGTATCTAATATGGCTTGATTGAATTTAAATGAAAACTGACTTACTGCAAAGGAGAGACTCCAAAGAGAATGCAAAGGAGGGTAGAGAGCTGCACAAAACAGCGCCAGCCTCAGAGGCACTGATTTCACCTGGGGGCACTGTGGGCAGAGGAGGGAGCCACTGCTACCCTGACCCCCTAGGCAAATGCTCCTGAAGTGGGAACGTCGCTACCAGACCAATGGGAAAATGCAGAAGTCTCTGGTGAAGGAAGGAGCAAAAGAGGCTGAGAGAGTAATCTAGGCCCTGGGGAGGGGGTGAAGATGCAGAGTGTGAAGCCCCTGCACCAAGGCAGGAGGGGGACCAGGACTGCGTCCAGTCATCCCGGACTTCGTGGTCCTGACCTTGCTGTTTGTCACCTCAGGATGAATGATGCGATTTTGAAAGCCTGATTCCACCATACCGGTGAGGTGCAGTTGGAGAGGAATGTGCGTGCTTCCTATTTGATCTTGCTCAGGGTTTTATGATAAAATCCTGGACATTTTGTGTTCATAATGGAATTTGTTCCACCCTCTTTAGGGAGAATATTATGTTTCCCAGCATTTGATGAAAACGATAACATGTTATTAATACTCTGGTCTAGTTTAGTGTCATTCCAAAACAGTCTAGAACCACTCTTGGAATTCCTAAAAATGTAAATCATAAGGTGGCGATGGCTAGCTAAGTCAAGTCCTCTACATCCATCTTTAGGGCCAGCGTAATGAGAAGGAAGGAGGGAGGTGGAGGAGGTGGAGAAGGAGGAGGAGGGAAAGGGGAGAGCTGCTGTTCCTGCTGCTCCTGCTCCTTTTGCCTGCTTAATTCTTCCCATGCAGCAAAGATACTATGTTCTGTTTCTTACCCATGCGGGCTTTCCTCAACTGAATCCTGCCTACTGGTTTTTAGCTGTGCTCCTTTACTAACCTTCATTCTACACCTAGATCCCACATTGGGAAGCTGATGAAAACCAGAGAGAGCGGAGGGCTGACTGTGAGGAGGAAGTGGGTGGAGAGGGAATGTCTACTTCGTTCTAAGGAGATTATTCACGTAATCGCAGCCTGCTGAGAATTCAGTATATATTTTTAAAGAACATTAAACATCACACACAGGAAGGAATGGGAGCGACATGAACAGTAATCTTGAGATAGGCTCATCCAGTGGTGACTTCAGGCATCCAACCTGGAACTTTGTGTAATTTTTTTTTTAAAAGAAACCAATAATTATAACCCTTCAGGAATGATACATTTGCCTTAAAAGGGATCAGAACAAAATCATTGTTAAACCCTTACATTTTAAGTTTTATTAATGTTGTTTTTACACAGAAGTCAATCAAAATGCTACTTCCCCCCCAATCCTAAACTAACATCGTTCTTGTCACCTCTGGGTGTTGGTCTGTTGTCCTTAGTCTATACCACCTAGGGTTTCATAAGGCTTTGTGCTCATTAACTTTTCACTCTTATTCAAAATACTATTGCTAATCCTTAAGAGCTAGGTAGTGCGCTAATCCCAGGGTTGCTCCAGAGACTCTAAGACAAGGCTACAGTCTTTTCCTCTAGCAGCAGGCCCTGGTGCATACCTCATTCCCCATGACTGGTTTAATATTCTCTGTTCTACACATTGTTCTCTCTTTTCTTCAGAGACCTAGATCCTCACAAAATCTTGGCTGCTGTAGTGGAGTGATTTTTGTAGCCTTGAGTTTACTATCAACATGTACCTTTTATGATGTATCCACTGAAGTCACTTCAGGAGATGTATTACATGTTAAAGACCTAAAGGAGATACGAGAAATGACCTCATTCTAAGATTCTCAATGTCTTAGCTCAGGCCACCAAAATATATCATACTAGAAATGTACATTCTCACAGTTTTGGAGGCCAGAGGTCCATGTCAAGGGGCTACAGATTCAGCATCTTGTGAGAATTCTCTTCTGGGTTTGCAGATTGCTTCTCTTGCTGTATCCTCCCATGCAGAGAAGCAGAAGAGCTCTCTTGAGTTCATTCTTGTCAAGACACCGAGGAGACTCCCCACCCTCATGATGTAATTGTTTCCCAAATGCTCCACCTCTAATACCATTGTGCTAAGGGTTTGGGGGTAGCATAAATCTAGGGACAACATGAACATTCTGTCCATATTGCTCAAAAAAGATAAAACTTCTCCCACCAGGAAGAGTGTTGGATATTTGTGGGCACATACTTGGTTGTCACAGAGGTTGGGGATGCCACTGGCATTTAGAAGGATGTTAGACATGCTGCAATCTGCACCCCAATGACAGTTTCTCCCAGTTTTGCATAATATATTAAAATACCTGAGATGATTCAGGAGAAAAGGCTTACTTTGGCTCTCAGCTTTGGAGGTTTCTGTCTGAGATTGGGTTCACCCATTGCTTTCAGCCTCTACTGAGCCTTCAGGGGGCCATGGGTGGGCATGGAAGGTAATGAATCTAGAACAAAGCTGCTTAGATCATGATGGGGGAGAAGGAAGACAGAATGGGACTGAGGTCAGTGACCCAATTCCCGCATTCCAATGACCTAAGGCCTCACATTCAAAGGGTTGCAGAGGACCAAGTCATTAATACATGGACTTTGGAGGACATCAACATCCAATCTATAACACTATGTAACTTTTCTTTTTTTTTTTTTTTTTTCCTCCGGTACCGGGAACCGAACTCACGACCTTGTGCTTGCCAGGCAGGCGCTTTTGCCGCTGAGCTAAATCCCCAGCCCCCACTATGTAACTTTTCCATGTGTTCCACTGTATAATCATAAGACTATTTATGATTATCCAAGCTCACAACTTGATTCTAGTTTACATAGAAAGATAAAGTATATTTGATGCACACATTTGCATAAATTTGCCAGAATGACCCAAGTGTACTTGGCCTCCTTCACAACTTTCTTGCTTCCTTTATAACAATGTGCTTCACCAGCCTGCATCTCTGGCTGTCCCATTCATGGAGTTTCTGTGGGTATGTGAGTCTGACCATATCTTTATATCATCAAGAACAAGTGGGTCTGAATATTCATACATCTAAGTATGTATTGTACAATTAACTATGAATCACACTGTTTTCATATTAGAGTTGAGATATGTTATTACTTTTTAAAAGATTTTGTTTTGAGGTCAGTTATATTATTTAGGAGTCATTGCAAAGGGTCATTGAAAAGTATGTGTTAATAAAGTGTGCGATGGTTCTGATTCCATTCATGAATGTTCCATCATTTATTTATTTCAAGTTTACAAACAATGGTGCATTGAAGAACTTGATGTACATCATTTCACATGTTTCAAATGTTTAACGTGGGTAGCCATCAACATTAAAAGCAGGAAATTTTTCATGTAAAAATGTAGTTTTCTGTCTTTTGTCAATAATGGAATATCTAGCAATCTTGGGTTCTCATCTCTGGCTGGTAGTAAGCTGGGATTCAGAAGCAGCTGTCTACTTTGGACAAGGTTTATGATTATTTTTAGCAATGAAACCATAACATAATATCACAGCGTGGGTGCCTCCAACAACAAAAATCTACTTCTCATGGTTCTGAGGCTGAAAGTCCAAGTCAAGGTGCCAGAAAGATATATTCACTCAGAAGCCTCTGCTCTTGGCTAGCAAGCAGTCAGCACCTCTCTGTATATTCATGTGACATGTTTCTGTGCTACTTCACCAATAAAACCATGAGTCCTAATACACTTTTTTCTTTATAAGTTAATTATCTCACGCATTTGTTATGGTAATGGAAAGTGGACTAACACACTATGTCCTGTCAGAAGTGAAAAAGTTCAGATTCTTTGCTTAGTCCTGCAGGCTCTGGTACATTCTGTGTGGGCTCCTCTTGTGTCCACTGAAGTCATTGACTTTCTTCACAAATGTCTTGGTTATTTTTTGTTGTTGTTGTTGCTGAGACAAAATATCTGATGCCCAGAATTAAGGAAGGAAAGGTTTATTTAGCTCACAGTTTGTGGAGGTTTCAGTCCGTACTTGCTGGCTCCAAGGCAGAGTGGCACATGACACAAGGGCAACAGTTCAAGGCATCAGAAAACAGCAAAAGCAGCAAGAGCGCAAGCAGGGGGTGGGACAAACCTGTTTTCCCCCCTTATATTGTAAGCAGGCTACCCACACCCAGGGGGCATGTAACACTCACATCATCTCCATGCCCTCCTCTTGCACAGGCTCAGGATGGATACAAAGTAAGCACCCCGGCCCCCTGCTCAGTCACTTAAATTAAGCTTCTAAACTTCTCAAACTAACACAATGAACAACATCCCAGAGGGGTAAGGGCATGTCCTCTACACCCCAGGATGTAGAACTGCTGAGTCACTTAGCCAAGCTTCCGGACTCCTGAAGTTGACACAGTGTATCAGCCATAATAACATATAAGGTGTGTGATTGACATCTATAGTGAATGTTTACATTTTTTAAAAACTGTATTACAGTAAAAGACACATTGCCATCAATCTCTCTTAGAATACTCTGCCTTGCTTTGAACACATCTATTCCATCCTTATTGTTACTTTCTGAAGCGGTTTTGGAAGTCTTTCATGAGTGTCCTTAGTTACTGTCCTGGTTGCCTTGATGTCTTGAATTATTTCAAAACATTTCCCTTTCATGGTCATTTTGACTTTGGAAGAGAACCAGAAGTCATACGGTGCCTGATCTGCTGAATAAGGTGGATGAGGACCTATTGTAATGTTTTATAAGCCTGACTTTTCCTTTGGATAATATGTAGCAGCAGCACTTACCACATTTTTTATTACATCTCAAAAACACATTCACAAAAGAGGACTTCCTACTTCAGAAAATGGTGAGAATAATGAGGTAAGTGTGTTCAAATCAAGAGGATGCTTGGAGGGGTTTAATTACAGTGTGTCTTTTACATAATACATTTAAAAATTTTTAAACATTCACTCTATATTTTGATCGCACCTCCTATGCAAATAACAAAAGGAAACCAACAGATGCCTACCTTTCTCAGACACACTGGCAGCAAAATACGAGCATGCTTTAATTCTTTGTATTTTTCCTGAATATCCTAAGAACTTCTTTAGGGCTATGGAACTGCCACCCTTTGGGAAATAGATTGCTACCCTGTCTTTCCTTGTGCAGTGCAGTCACTGTTTAATCTGTTCTCTGGTCTCATCAGTGCTCTGCAGTGTAAGGAACCGAGGCCAAGTCCCTCTGCTGCTGGAATTGAAACCAAGCTGGCTGAAGGGCCGCCCTGCCCAAAGGCTTAGCTCTGAAGGGAGCCAGAGTGTTTGTATTTGTGCATTCCTTTCCCTAAGCTTGAGTTTATTGCTTGCTGTAGTGCAATAGACCATGAATTCAAAATGGGATGGAACAGTTCAGTAGGACACATTTCAGATGAATATTCAGTCTTGACCAGTAACCCCCAAATGACAAAATAGAGAAAGCTATCTGCACAAAGGGTAGCACATTTCTGAAGACTTTCCAGATCTTTGTGTCTAATAGAGTCAGAAATTCCAAAACAAATCACTTTGGAGGCCAATTAACCTTCTTTTCAAGGTGAATAAAGAGAATGCTTCTTACAGCAGAGGCAAAGGCAGTAAGAAACAGCTTAAAGAATGTGAACAAACACGTTCCCTGTTTTCCAGCTCCTACATTTCTTTTTTGTTTTTAGCATGTGGCACATAACAAACAACCTTCCTTTGTTTGAATTGATTTGTAGTGAGGTGCAATTTCAGTTTTAGTGAAGCTGGTCTTTTGTTCTGGGCAGTTGGTTCCCCTTTACTGGTGTCACTTAGCTTGGGGAATTGTCCACATGCTATGCCTCCTCTGCCTCAGGTCTCACAGCAAAAAGCTCCAGCCAGAGACAAGTGCTGCAACTTGGCTGATGTCACAGTACAGGGTTACAACTTTTTTTTGCCATGTTTGTAAAACTTGCAGTAAATAAGACCTTCATCTCAAAGTGAGGCCATTTCTGAGCACACATATGCAGCTTTACTTAGTGCTTTATCTCATTTAATCCTCCAACAATCTAATGAAAATGGAAGCCAAGAGATATAAGTAATCATCCATGATCCCACAGCAGTAAGTGGCAGAGTAAAACTAACTCGTCTCTTCATTCTTGACTCATTTCGCTACCTTCAGCAAACACCAAACTGATAATGTCTACTCCCCCAGTCCTGGGCTCTTTAGTCTGAAGAACTATTCCTTTAAAGAGCTGAAACATGTTTAGGCTCCTACACAAACTGCCATCATGAAAAAGTGAAGTCAGTGGCGTCATTGCGGCCAAAAGTCACCCTCTATGAGGCAATCTTGATAGGTCAGGCTAGGAAAACCCTTTAACCTAGTAGAACAGCAGCGGATTTGTTGGGAATAGCAGATCATTTGTGTAAATCCAGATCTTTCTGATAGTCTCATGCATACCACTGAGTAATGCCTGATTGTGCTGTGGTATGATTGGGTGCATTTACAACTTATTAGAGAGAAAGCGAGACTAAAAAGAGAAGCAGGCTGTTTCTGCATTCCATATAGGTTGCTAATGGATCTTGTCTGGTTCTATTTTGGTTTACTCTAGGCTTAGATGGGGGTGGGGGGCACACAGAGACAGAGACAGAGACATAGAGAAAGAAGGAGAGAGAGAGAGATTCAATACAAAAGTAAATATAGATTGGTGAGGGATAGAGCTCAGTGGCACAGTGCTTGCCTGGCAAGTGCAAAGTCCTGAGTTTGATTCCTGGTACCCCCCCTAAAAAGGTGAAAAGTTGTGATTCTTAGAGTAATAATCATAAAAAAATACCCTCCATTCTAAATCAGTAAGATAAATCTTAGGCTGACCTCAAAACCACCACTTTTCTTTAGCAACAAGAAAACTGAGAGAGAGTTCATTAAATTCTTTCTTTATTCTGTAATCTTAATACTATCTGTATATACATGTAGTTTATTTATATTTTTGGTGAATAATTATTATGATTCATTTCAGGAAGATAAAAATTAATCCTCCGTGGATAAATGAAAGCAGATCATCTTACAGAAAAAAAGTGATCTGATGAAATAATAGTAAGGTGACACCCTGGCTTTATTGTAATGATGACAATGATGGCAAGCTCTTTTCGTCTTCAGACATGGGAATAAGAAGGGCATAAAGTCACTAGGTTCTGCACACATCACTGGGGTGGTACAGCATGGGTGAAGGAATAATCACTGTCTATTAGATAAAGCTGCTTTCTTGGGCTCAGCATGTGTGGACACGCTGTGTGGAGAGAACAAGGGACCTGAATTCTGAGAGAACTTTTTTCATGACTTTCCAGCCAGTCTTAAATCTAAACATTTAGTTTCAAGCCCACACTATGCTTGAGATAACACACCAAATGGCACATGTGTCAATTAGCTTTTAATCACTATGCAAAGAGCCTGATGTAAATCAGCTTGAGAGAGGGAAGATGTACATTGACAAACAGTTGCAGAAGTTTTAGCCTCTTGTCTGCTGGCTCCAATGCTTGAAGGCTCATGACCAGGAGGAAGCATCATGGCAGGAGCGTCATGGCAGAAGGGTCATGGCAGAAGGGTCATGGTGGAAGGGTCATGGCGGAAGGGCATGGAGGAGGAGAACTGCTCACCACATGGCAGCCAGGAAGCAGAGAGAGTCAGAAGGAGCCAGAGCAGAAGAGGGCCCAGCCAGATATAGTCTCCAAGGTCACACTCCCTTCAAGGAGGTCCCCATCTCCTGATAATGCCATCAGATTAAGTCACCATGATTTGTCACCTCTCAAAAATCCACCAGCAACCAAGCTTTCAGTACAATGAGCCTTGGAAGAGGATATGCTGGACCCAACCATGATAGCTTGTGCAAGTTTTGGACTTAAAGAAAGCAACCCACGGTTATCACTAACTTTACCATGCATGAAGCAGCATGGAAATGAAAGTACTTTCATGTCTTAGGTTTACGTCCCCCACCTTCTCTTGGATGAAAATGAGACCGTTGGGTGAAATGGTTTGAAAATGAAGAAAAGCACAGAGGAAAATGTTGCCCAAAATGTCTCTTCCAGAGGTAACTAGATTTCTTGTGTTGTTATCCTTGGTTTTCATTTTTCAAAGTCTTTTTTGCATTTTAAAATGTGTTATACTATTACTTTCATATTTGTGATTATTTCAAAACTAACAGGTGAGTCATAAAAAATTTATAGGAAACAAAGCAGTACAACGTGAACAGTGTGAGCAACCATTTTGCAACCACACAAAAGAAACACCATGACTAATATTTAAGGAGTGTTAATTTTCCCCTTACTGTATACTGAGTTGCATTTTGAGCAAAAAGAAAGTGAGGTTCAAAAAGATCAGGATGGAAAATTAACATTTTAATGACAAGACACAGGAATTTTTCTCTGACATATCAACCAGTTGTCCAGTGACAACAGCAGGGTATCTTGCTGTTTAACTCAGCTCTGACACTCTGTACCGATAAGTAGCATCACATACTGCAAGTTAAAGTCCCAGTCTCACAAGATTGCCCTTCATTGCAAGTAGTAAATTACCCATAGCTATCTGATGTGGCTATAAACTGGAGGTTCTCACAACCCCTCTTTTCAGGTTTAATGAATTCACTCGCTAGAACCGCTCACAGAACTAAGAACAAAAACACATTCTTACATTTACCAGTTTGATTAATAAAGGATATTGTAAAGGATACACGGGACCATCTGGATGATGAGGTACTTAGTGGTGGGGCTTCTGTCTGTGGGGCTGGGGAGTGCCGGCCATCATGTGAATGTGTTGGCCAACCCGGATGCTCTCTCTACCCTGCTCCTCAGAAATGTTCATGGATGAGTTTTCACGTAGACATGATTAGTTACTGGCTCCATCTCTAAACCCCTTCTGTTCCAGAAGATAAAGAGTGGGGCAGAAAGCTCCCAGCATCGATCAAAACTTGGCCCTTTGTAGACACAGCCCTCACCCAAGGACCCTGAGGAGTCACCTCAACAGAACAAAAAGTTCTCCTAGAACCCCTGTGGCTCAGAACATGACAAGGGTTTAAAAGTTCTGTGTCAGGAAGCAGGGACAGAGACCTAATATATATTTCTTACTGTATCACAGCATCATAGTTGGTGACTCTGCAAGCCTTTGTCCCTGCTGGTGGTATTTTCCATCTGTCCTGGTGAACCTGTCAACTCCTCTTTGCTTTTCTCTTTTTAAAGAAGCCATTTAAAACACATTGCTTGTAGAAATGGAGTGATTTCTGTTACTATTTGTCACTTTTCTGTTTTACTTTAAAAATACATGGTAAACACTTTGTGTCTAAGTTTTCTTTTACAGATTTACTTTTAATGACTGCCTAAAGTTTTAGTTTATTTATTTTTTATTTTTATTTTTGGAACCAAGAATTGAACTCAGAACTTTGTGCTTTCCAGGCAGGCTCTTATGCCACTGAGCTATATCCCCAGCCCAATGTTTTAGTTTATTGACAGACCTTAACTGACTTAGTGATTCTCTATTGTTAGCAAGACCTTAGGATGGATTCCTCTTGTTTCCTCTAGTAAGAAATATTAGAGACGAATCTTTGGAACAGAATCTTCACTGTCACTTCTCAATGTGAATCAACATGAAATTTTGTAGAATTGTGGCAAGCAAAGCACCTCCAACTCACTTTCAAAGAGATTGCGCCCATATACATCTGAGCCTGTGCTGTATAAGTATGCCTGCAAACTCTGCCAAGATGAAGCACGAGCATAAGTGTTTCCCAATAGGATTTCTGTATTCACTCGGTGCAAGGATGTATATTTTTAGCTCCTATTTGTGCCCCTTGCTAGTACTCCTTCCACTGGAGGCTTATGGTGTTATTTATGTATAGGTTTGTTTAATTCTCTATCAAAAAATAATCGAAGTTGAAACTTTTTTTTTGAGATGGGTTCTCACCTTTTTGTTTAGGTTGTCCTTGGACTCACCTTGTAACCCAGGCTGGCCTCAAACTTGTGGCAAACTGCCTCCTTTAGCCTCCCAAGTGCTGGGGTTACAGGCATGTGCCACCATGCCAGCCTGCAGTCAGAAACTATGACAGACACGTTACTATCCCGAGATCCCAAAGCTACCAGTTATCAACCTGACTCTAATTTAGACCTCTTCATTCACTGGTTCATTTACTTCATACATTCATTCATTACTTCCAGTAAATATGAAGTTGTTTCCCCAGCATCAACTCAGTTTTCACGTTTACTACCAAATACTTCATCATTTCAGCACAGCCCTGAGCTTCCAGAAAACATTTGTAATAAATCCATTTATACACACACATCTGATTCTAGATGTTCCACTCTGACTCAGGAAGCCACCTGCTTCATTTCCATGCTAGTATACTGGAGGCCATTATTACATGCCAGTGTAACCCTTATAACTTCATTCTGGTCACCAACCTCTCCTGCCATATGTCGTCAGTCATGTACTCCAGTCCCAGCCAGCACACTGGGACAGGGGTCTTATATGGGCCAGTCAGAGCTCTCTGGATCTTGGGTCTCAGGAACTGACTGAGAAATTGTCAAGTGACCTAAACCAAGCCCCAGGATTTTTCAAAGGGAGCAAATGAAGAAGACTGCCCTGGTGTTTGCAAGCTGGAGCCAGGGAGGAAGTGGTATTAGGGATGCTGGTACTGACATTCCCAGCCATAGGATGGGAGCCCATCTGCGGAGGGAGGGAATGAGGACCAAGTCCAGGGGCTGAGGCCAGAGAAGGAGGCGAGAAATCCAGACAGCATGGTGTTAGAGTCCATCTGGTCTCAGCTTTGCTGGCTTTCCCAGTGGTGGAAACCAGTGAACTGCCTTATGCTGGGATGAAACAGGTTTGCTCCTGTCTTACAAGATAATGTGTAAATGTTTCATAAGAAGCAAGAGGTCATACCAGTGAAGCAGTTATAACCCTGGGGAAAAAAATTGTTTCTTCCAGTGTTGGTCACCCATCTCTGAATCTGAGTTTTATTTTTTAATTATTCTACTTACTTTAGTTTTAAAATTTGTAGTAGTATGTGTCAATGGTACGAACTTATCACATCCACCCTGGGGCATTGGTACAAGCACGCAACACTCCTTCTTTCTTCATCCCCTCTCCGTTCCCTCCCTGCCCCCTTCCTTCATTTCTTAGTCTCCTTCCCCTTTGCAAAAACTCTATCTCCCAGTTTCCTGTTATCTGTGTTTTATTCTTCTCTTTAATTTATTTATAACTTAGTTTTCTTGTGGAAGAGAAATCATGTGATGTTGAAGCTAGTGATTTATTTCATTTATGGTCACAAAGTACATTCATTTTCCTACAAATAACTCAAATTTATCTTTTTTTATGTCAGAGTAGTGGTCATCTGTAAATACCACATTTTTTATCCATTCATCTCTTAATGGAGACATAGGCCATTTCTAAGAGTTAGCTTATTATGTAAGAGTTAGCTGTATTATGAGTTGTGCTGCTATAAAGATGGATATGCCTATGTCATTGTAATATGAGGTCTTTAACTCTTGTGGGAAGATACCTAGAAGGGGAATAGTGGAAATCAGTATGGAGAGTCCACCCCAAAATAAAACTAGAAATTCTTAATCTAAGTTTCTTTACCTATAAAGTATATCATAACATCCACCCTACCTATTTATAGGACTGTTTTATAGATAAGTGAAAATCTAAAACCAGTGTAAGTGTGTGAAGTGTTAATTTAATCCCTGGCGTGTTTGTTGTCCTTAATTTTGCAGATCTTACTAAAGAAAAATAGCTTTCATGTCTTCATCTATACTACAGCCTCCTATCAAGTTCATTGTGACTTATAAATGTATTTTATAATTAGATTTCTATAAGGTCAACACCACTTGAACACATCAGGAAGGAAGCTAACTTCTATTATCTGTTTTAATTTGTGTGAATTTCAGCACAAGAAGAGGATTGCTTCACTATTTCTTTTTTTTATTGTTAAAAGCTACCCAGCCCAATTTTGTCATTGTAGAAATGTTGCAGTTAAATGTTAATTTTAACTGTCACATCCAACAAAATCATAACAAAGTATCAATTTTCTCCAAGGTGCCTAAATCCAAAGACTGCTTTGAATCCCAAATTAGCTCTTGAAACTGGTTCCTATTTCTTCAATGATAGCACATACGGTAGGCAATGATCAAGTTATTTCATTATCCATGTCTTGGAATAATTAATGTTTATGGGAAGAATTTCTCTTATCCTGCGGAAACAGGAAGAAAAATGATGTAGATATTTTTGTTTATAGTTTCATTTTAATTCCACTTGATACACAGGTTTTACTTCATTCTCTTGAAAAAGATTTTTGCTTGAATCATAACATCTTGCTGAAGCACACCATGATATTTTGACATAATGGGAATGTCTGTCTTTAAACCTCTAATGTTAATTCCACCCTCCCTGAGGAAAGACAAATGGCGGTATCCAGGAGCCGTGCTGTGAAACACACAGATAAGACCTACAAATAGGATTCCAGACATCCCCTTGTAACTAGCTTAGTAAATTTAATAGCTTCCTTGTTTGTTTTAATTCTGAGATGATGTATTCTCATCTGTAATCTCTTTTAAACCTTGAAACTACATTCCAGGGGAGAAAGTTAGGTTTATGTAGCTATGTTTCATTTAAAAAAAACAACACACACACACAGCTTCTATTCCTTTTTATTCTGCTATCCACAGTCCCAAGGAGGCAAAAATGTTCCAGTATCTGACTAATCTCTTCATTCAGACTGAGCAAACCTTTTTTTAAAACAACTTGTGGCCTCTAGCATAGCGTTCTCACTTACTTATCTCAGTCTTGACATCAACCTTATAGGATGAGTATTTTTATAGTCATTTTAAAGATGGAATTTGCAGAGATATGTCCAAACAGCACTGAATCCCATAATTTTTTGTGCATGGTTACGCAACCAAAAAAGTCAGGATTTTAACATGGATCATTCAAATGAAAATGTGCTTTTCCCCCTCTCCTTGCTAATGTTTTGAATAATTGAAAGTTTTTTGATGATATGTATAACAATGGATGAATCTCAAAGACCTTATGCTAAGCTAAAGAAGCCAGGTATAAAAGATTGCTATATGTCTGAACCAATGCACATGAAATGCAAATGCTACAGGCAAAATAAATCCTCACAGATAGAAAGCAGACAGTGGCTGACAGCCCTGAGGAGACTTGTTCGGCAAAGCAGGGAACTGACTAAAAGGAACATGTGGGAATATTTTACGTCTTGGTACGTACAGATACTCCATTGTCAAAACACTTCACACTCAAACCTTAAAATCTGTACTTCTCACCCTGTGCTGATCACATGTCTATTTTTCCAAAGGATAGTATATATTTAAATGACTAGAAACACAGTTTTAGGTAACTCTACATCCCTGGTGATCTTTGAAGTTAATGTAAAAGAATTTCTACTTTGGAATAGGAAACAAAAATGACAGGTTCAACGTCAACAGGATCTTTGAATATGCCTAGACCTCTGGTTTAGGTTTAGTGAAAGAGTCAAGAGAAATTTGAACTGGCAGGCGTGATCCCCATGAATTCCTAATGTCATCACAGACAGTGTGTAAGTAAATTATACTGCTGACAATAAGCATTTACTGAACACTTTATAAGCATTAGGCAAGGAGTTAAAGCTTTGCTAGCTTTTATTATCGCTTGAGTCACACAGCTCCAGGTGACAGGTAATGTAATCTTCGGCACTGATAGATAAACTATCCAAGACACCAGAGGTGCATCTAAGACTTGGGACTAACTAGGTGTGGGGGTGGAAACAAGACCCAGACAAGCTGTCTTAACTAATTCTGTTCTGCATATTTCCTAATACTGCTTTCAGTGACAGAAGTAATAAAATTTAAAAAAAATAAAATAAACAGAGAAACAAAAACATTGACTGGTTAACAGTTAACTTTTGCTTCTTTCTAGTCTTGTATTTTCTAGGTATGCTGTATCGAGTATGAGAGTGGGTTATTTTAAGTAATAAAATGATAGCTAACAAAGTTTGGGGTTGAAGCCCAAAATATTTTGGAAGTAGCACAAAAAAGAGAAATCTGGTTTAAATAATATAAGTAGTCTTTTAATGTTGTGGACCAAAACTGCATTATTTTGGATTTCTCTGTGGCTTCAGAAAGCTTAGTATAAATGCGTGAAGCAAATGTATTATTTTTCTTGTTCAAAAGGAAATACCCAATGATGTCCTTATTTTGTAAAAGTTAGGATAAGAGAAGAAGGCATAATAGAGTGACTATGCCTATTCTATCCTTTTCCCATAGGACTTAACCCCTGTAAGTAAATCTGATTAAAAATAAGTCCGATTAGGGGCTGGGGATTTAGCTCAGTGGCACAGCACCTGCCTGGCAAACGTGAGGTCATGAGTTCGATTCCCAGGACAGGAAAAAAAAACAAAAAAAAAAAAAAAAAAAAAAACTCATTAATTGGTATAATATAGCTTACAATGTTCCAAAGGATGACCTTCAAGGAGGAAGTGAAAAATTCTGCACTAACAGCTTTTTACGCTAATGGTTTAAAATTACTGTGAGGGGAGGGCCTGGGGATATAGCTCAGTGGTACAGCACGCGCCTGACAAGCTCGAGGTTGTGAGTTCAATTCCCAGTACCAAAAAAAAAAAAAAAAAAAAAAAAAAAAGAAAAATTTAAAAAAAAAAAAAAAAAAAAAAAAAAAAAGTAAATAAATTACTGTGAGGGTTACCTCCAACAGCTGGCATGCTCAATATTCCGGTAAGGAAGAAAATCAGTCAAGTACCTATAGCAGATATTAATTGTAAAATACAGTTGACCCTCACTTGATGGCTTGTGTTAGTATAAGGCTATTTCCTTAAATTTAAAACTTTACATATCGTATTGGGTTTCTGTTGCTGTGAGAAAATACCTAGTACAGTCAACTTAAAATGGAGAAAGGTTTACTACTTTGGCTTGAAGTCGCAGAGGTTTCAGTCCATAGTTGCTTGGCCTTCTTGTTTTGGGCCTGTGGCAGCACAGGATATTATGTCAGGAGCACATGACAGAAGAGGAAGAGACAAGGCCCCAGTATCCCCTTGGGGCCACACTTCCAGTGACCTCCCTTTCTTCTACTGATCCCTACTTCTTGAACTTCCCACAGCCTCCCAATGGCACAATTGGCTGGTAACCAGGCCCTTCATACATGAGCCTTTAGGGGACGCTTATGCAAATCATAGCACAGATTAAATTTGTAAAATATTACACAGTGTAAAACTAAGTCAAAGCCACCAAGACGTCTTGTTCTTCCTTTTCCTCCCACGAGCCTACTGAATCTCATTTCAAAACAATAGAATCCGTTTAATTTTGGAGACTGCGAACCTAGCTGGCTGAACAGCAGAAAGTATTAAAGCAGCGTACAGAAAATTAGCATTTCTAAGTCCCATCGCTCAGTTCTCATACAAGTTTTCCTACTTTGTCTTCCTCTGGCATGCCAATACTCGCTTAAAAAACTGCAGTCCTCAGTTATTTGCTCACCTTTACCTTCAGTAGGAGGTGTGATCAAATAATAAGGGGATGTTTACATTTTTAAGATTTATTACATATGAGAATAAAAGACACATGACCATTAATTTCCCTCAAAGTAGTCCATGTTGCTTTGGATGCACTCATCCCGTTCTTGCCATTTTCTGGAGAAGTTCTGGAAGGCCTCTTCCATGAGGGACTTTAATTGTGCTGTCATGGTTACCTCAGTGTCCTGAATCCACTTGAAATGTTTCTCTCTCATGGTCATTTTCACTTTCAGCAAGAACAGTTGTATACTTGAGAATAATTTTATGGTCCTAAATAAAAGCTCAGATGGACAAAAATGTTCTGGGTTCAAGTTTACTTTTACTTCTAACATGCTGTAACATACTTTTGCTTCTAACATAGCTTAGTATTATCCAAATAACGCTGCTGAAAAGCCTAACATTGATTCGATTTATTCTTTTGTTTCAGGAATCTTCTTTTTGATTTTGATGGTCTTCAATTTTAATTCTAATTTAGGAAAGTATATTTTTTATATTTTCTGTTGGCACATTAACTCATTTCTGTGGTCCTTCTTCTTTAATTATAGTAAGTTCTCAATCTTTATTTCTTCAAATATTTTCTTTCCTCATTTATTTTGTCTTCTTCTGAAGCTTCTTTTATCCTCTCTTTCTCTCAATGTTTCTTTCATAGATTCTCCATAACTTCTGGGGGAATTGCTTTACATGTTTTTTCCCCAAATTTACTAGCCTACCATCTGATTAATCTACTCTGACAATCAATTCCTCTGTTAAGTTTTGCATTGTACTGATAATTTGTAATTGCTTTTTCTTTAAAACTTTTTGCTTCTGCTTTACATTACCAATCTTTTGTGCAGATCATTTCTCTTGTTTATGTTAAATTAATTACAATAAACTTCGTGTTGGTTCTCCAAGTAAATTTCATACATTCTCTCTCAGTGAATGTTGCCCAGGGTGTCAAGGCTCTCAGGTGACCCCTGCTGTAGTCTGTTCTTCACCTGCTGTGCTCTTGCTCTACCTGAATGCTACCTGTCCTGGGCTACAACACTAGACTGGTAATTCAGGGCTTCTTCTTCCAAGTAGTGAGAGGGCTTTCTTGCTGGGAGAGAAAAGAATGCAACCAAAGAGCTCTGCTTCTCCACCTGTCTCTCTCTTGCTTGTGGCTCCTAGTCCTCCCTTGTTGGCCTGCAATTCCTACAAATCTCCTCTCCATCTGTCTAAGGGTTTCTCACAATTTGACTTTTGCCTCTGGAGCATTTCCAGTTTGGGTTCTGAGAGGGAGCCACTACCTGTCTCTGCTTGCAGTCTTGTATATCTCACTTCTTGCACAGATTTAGAGTAGCATAACCGTACCCATTGTTTCCTTCTTTTGCAGGACTCTACACTATCCTGAAGTCAGTATATCATTCCTGTCTGTTTCTGTACCTTACTTAATATGTATATGTGTATAAGCTTTATTTTTAATTATGCTGGTGTTCTTCTAAAAATTTGCATAGAGTATCGTACTGTACAAGCATAAAACAAGGTAAACATTTTGCCTTATAAATTTATCATGTGTAACTTCCCCCTACTCGACCCCCCAGAATCCAAAAAAATATGAGGCTCTTTTAAGACAGAGATACAATGTTTAATAAAAAATTATAAAAACTGAAAACTAAAGAAAATGGAGAATGCAGAGAGGCTAAGGCAAGTGTTAGCATAGTTGCTGTGTTTGAGAATTAAGCATTGTTCTAACTACAAGGTCATGAAACCTATTTATTTTTGGAAAAAGATCAGAGTCTTTGAGGGAGCTACATTTTCATTCAGAGAAGGTCATTTGACATGGTATCTAGTTAAATGCAAAGGAAATCAGTTGACTTTCCATTGATTCCAGTGGCCATAACGAGTTGGCCTGCAGTTTGCCCAAATGGTTTTGTTAATACGACTTGAAATAGGGGCCAGGAGAAAAACAAAGCAAAGAAAAAATCCAGAAGCTCATCTAATGTACTTTGTTTTGAGAATTAGTCCAAGGCACCCTGTGTCTTTATAGTACCACATCTGCAGCGTAACTGGGCTGTCCACACACTGTGAAATGATTTTAAAATTTGTAGCTATGGTTTTAAATAGGAAGAGGTATTACTCTCTTGTATATTGGGTGAAGGAACTGGTGTTTAGGCTAACTAGAGTGGTTAAATGACTAATGCACCAATTACTAACATTTTTTGTCCGCCACCTTTGTTACTGGTTTTAGAGAAATAAACAAGGGTATAGTTTAGAGTTCTGTATATATAAGGTTACATAAAATAAAATATTGGTTTATAAATCTATAGCCCTGCTTTCCTTATCTCACTTAGAGAATTATGTATGCAGTTAGTTCTCTGTGTCCATGGGTTCTACATACGTGAATTCTACCAACTTCAGGTAGAAAGTAATTTAAAAAATCGCATCTGTATTGAACATTTCAGATATTTTTCTTATAATTCCTTTCTAAAAATACAATATAAGACCAACTGTACAGCATTTGCATCTGATTAGTTATAAGTTAGTGGTGGCGAACCCCCCACATGCATGCCACAGGGGGCTCTTTGTATCACAGAAAACTCTAAAAGTTTCGCCATCACTGTTATAAGTACTGTAGAGGTGATTTAAAGTATACATCTGTATGTGTATAGGTTATGTGCAAATACTACACATTTGACATAAAGAACTTGACTATCCACAAAGTTTGGTGTTCAGACAGTCCTGAAAACAAAGCTTTGTGAATATCAAGGGTCAACAGTGTATTGTGGGAAAGCTTTCCTTTTTTTAAGGACACATTGCTGTGTAGGTAAGTGTGCTAAAAGAAAATTTAAATTCAGATATTGTTAAAATCATTATAAATCATTAAAATGTTGTTTTTTTCAGTTTTAGAGAAGGGGCTGACTATCCACATGTTCATGGTCAGGGTAAATTTAGAATGAACAGCTATGTTCATTCACTTTTCCACCTATAGACTCTCAGGTACTTAATTCACTTTGCAAATATGTATTGACCCCATACTGTGTGCCAGACACTCTCGGGAACATGGTAGGAGGATCAGGTAAAACCCAGCAATCATGGAATTTATAGGTGAGATATGAATAAATAATCACACAATGAATCAATAGTAACTACTGCTAAGTGCCACAAATTAAAAGGATAGAACGCCAAGAAGCCACATCGGAGATGGCACTGGGAGATCTAATGTGGCCAGGTTTGAGTGAGCTTGTTCCTGCAGAAATGCTTTGTCAGATGAGACATCTTGGGTAGAGGGAGTAAAGGAGAGGAGGGCACCAGGAAGTGCATTTTAGGTGGAGGATGATATATATAGTCTCTGAGGTGGGAAGTAACTTGGTATATTTAAGAGATTAAAAAAAAAAAAAACCAGACAGACAGACAGACCCAGAGTGGTTGGAGTTTAGAAAACAAGGGTGAGAAACGAGCCCTGTGATGCTAGGGGAGCAGATGAAGAAGAAAATCACACCTTGGATTTCACCCTAACTGCTGCAAAAGAGTGAGATGCTCAGATTTGCCCCTTGGCAGGACCACTGAACAGTCCTACAGACCGTGGAGTGGGCAGGACAGCTGGAGGCCACAGGGGTCCAGGGGCGGCCATGGCCGTGTGGACAAGGCTCATGGTAGGCAGGCAACGGGGAGAGGAGTGGCTAGGCTCCTCTGGCACTGGGAGGAGGAGCCAGCGCTAACTGTCGAGCACAGAGGGCCTAGACTAGGAACCTGCCCCAAGGGATGGCTTCTCGGTGCAGACAGTGAGACGGGCTGTGTTGGCTGGTGACTCAGGTTTGGAAGGAGGACCCAAAGTGGCTTTGGAGGACGTTGGGCTGGAGGGCGCAGCTCCCTGGAGCTCTACTGCAGCTGGGAAGTGGAGCAGGGACTCGTGACAGAGGCCAATATTTTACGTGCTTGGGTCCACCAGGTGTGGGAGACCGCAGCAAACAGGATACTGAGCCACTGTCAGGATGGCAGAGACAAGGGTCTGGTCTGTCTTAGGCATGGAATCAGTGAGCTCCGGGGGCCTCTCACTCCAGGACTTGGCAACAGGCTGAGGGCTGGTGCCTCTCACCTGTGTGCTGATTGCTGACGCGGAGAGCCCCGCCCTGGGCAGCTCCCGACCAGGCCTGAAGGCTGCTCTCTTAATCCACGTCTCAAGAGGATGACAAGAGAACTTGAAAAGAACCAAAAGAGGTAGAAATGCAAGAAATATAGAAAAATTATGAGACATCTGGCATAGAAACTTTTTTGTTTTCCAGAAAATACCTTTTTCCTATTTAAATTCTTTGGGAGAGAATGTAGTCATTTGTTACTAGGTTGGAAACAACTATCAAATCAGTCATTGGAACTGGATTCTACACCTGGGTGTCCAGCTGTGGCCCATTTTACTTCTCTGACCTTCTGATGACGCTGCTTCAGCCACACAGGCCTCTGAGCCACACAAGCTCCTGCCACAGGGCTTGGGGCTGCCCTTTCCTTTCTCCTGAGCTCTTTTCCTCTCTCCACACACGTCCCACCTCTCACCTGCTTTGGGTCTTGCTGGTCTTAGTCGGGTGTGTGCAGCATCCCTCTTCCACTCTGCAGACCCACCTCTGTTTTTCTGCTTTGTTGTCCTCTCATAGCAGTTGTGGCTGTATCACATAACTGTTTTTATTATTCATTTCTTGTCCTCGTCCACCAAAATGCATGCTCTCTGGAAGCAAGGAGCTTCATTTTCAGTACCTAACACTCTTAGAATGGAACATTTTCCAAGGTGGAATCTCAATAAATATTTGTTGAATGAATGAATACCTCTTAAGACCTGAGATATCAGGATGGTAGCTTCACAATTGAAGCTGGCAGGAGTCAAAACTTTGCTGTGTATGGAACCCTTGGGAGGCAGAAAAGGACTGGAGAAAGCACACAAAAAGGAAAAAATCACCAACCTTGGCAGCAAGAGATGGCTTTTGGTGGTTCCTGGAAGGAAGCACACATTGCCCTTGGGGATACAAAGCACCTGAATGTTGAACAACATAAAATACAAATAAGCATGTAAGTGTAGCCCTTATTTCTTGAGTATTTCCATTATTAACAAACATCACTGGTGTGACTAGTCCAAAGGAATATTTCTCCCAGCACTCTAGGAGGCTGAGGCAGGAGGATGGCAAGTTTGAGTCCAACCTGGACAACATAGTGATTTAGTGAGGTCCTGACTCAAAATAAAAATTAAAAGGGCTGGGGATATATTCAGTGCAAAGGATCTTGGTTCAATACCCTGTACTACAGAAGAAAAACAAAAAACAGCCATAAAACCTACCATTTCTCTTTACCATAGGAAAGTGTGCCCTGTAGATAAACTGCTCAGTCTGTTTGATGTTGCTATAAGAAAATACCTGACACCGGGTAGCATATAATGAGAAGAAGTTTCTGTATTTCACAGTTGTGCAGGTCCCAGCATGGCACCAACATCAGCATCTGGGGTCAACCTCATTTGGTGGGAAGGAGCTGCACTGAGGGGACTGAGGGGTGCATGTGGAAGAGCTCGTGGTGATAGAGGAAGCAGGAGAACAGAGAGGGGTTGGGCTTGGAACTCTTCTTATTAATCCCCTCCCAGGAGGTGCCTCCATGATCTGACCACCCTTGAAGGCTCCACCACCCCAGTGCTATCACACTGGGGGGTCAAGGGTTCAGGACCTGAATATTTGGAGGGGCAAGCCATATCTTAACCATGGCACACACTCAGGAATGTATGTGAAGGTGTGTTTGTGAGTGGATGTCACACTTGGCATGCAAATCTAGTTTTCCTCGCTTTGTTATTTAAACAAGTTTGCTTTTCCCAACACAATGCATGGGTACCACCTGCTAGTGCTTCACTGCGCTTAGATGTCCTGGGTACTTGCAGGTAGGTTGTGTTTGTCATAACACATGCAACCAGTCTCTGAGTTCTTCATCCTCACTGAGCAAGTGGGCCTCCAAGGGTGCACAGAGGGATGTCTCCAGGTAAATGTGCACCTCTCGTCACTGGTTAGTCACCTACCTGATCCTCATGTCTGTGTCTCGCTCTGGTGAACCAAGATGAAGAGCATAAAGTCCCAGCTCCTGTTACTCCTTCGAGAAAAGGAAGGACAAGACAAGTGTCCGACCAGTCTGGCTTCTGTTGCCTTGCTCAACTGGTCTGGCTGGTTCTCAGGATCATCCTCACCAGAGATGGCGACAGTCAGATAACGCAGGAAAGCCTTGGAGCAGATCACGTGGAGACCACCATTGTGTCCTTATGTTCCACCCGTCGTTACACTGTCCCTTGATTGTCAAAGAGAGAAGACAAGACCCAGATAGGTGACACTCCAAGCTGCCTTTTACCACATCTGCTTTCTGAAGGAAAGGACCACAGAGGGGATAAAACCAGCAGAGGAGAGGGAATTATAGTGCTCCTCTCCTCAGCCAGAACTGCTGTGTCTTCCAGTGACCGGATCCTATGGAGTACCTCTGGGGCTTCTATGTTGTCTTTGGTCCCTCTTAGGGTCTTCCTCATGAAGACTTGAGCCTCTTGGAGATAGAAGCTCTTATTTCCAACTTGGGAACCCTCTGACAATCTGATTAAAATCATTAGATTTCCCTCTTTCTTGGGGCAAAAACACTAAGTGTACCCACAATTCTCATGCAACATTAGAGGTTTTATAGGGCTCCTGCAGACCATCCCAGGACACTCTTCACTCATGCTGACAGTCAGCAGGTGCGGGTGAGAGTCTTCCACCTATCACTGGCTAACCAAAATTGGGGGAGTCATTTTGACTCCCTTGGTTTGATTGAGAGTCCCGGCCAAATGTGTAAGGACGATCTTTCCCATCCTTCCATGTCGCCGGTGTATCATTATTTTGGTAGGGAAGGGGTTATTCCTTTAAAGCAGGAAGCAGAGAGATTTCTTTTTGAAAAACTTCTTTGAAACAAACAAGTAAGAGCTAGTAGTGTATCTGGTGCTCTCAGCTCTGTCTGACTGAGGACACGATGGGCAGTGGGGTGACTTTGGAAGGAGGCCCGGTGCAGGGAATTCTCAGGTGGTATTAACCTTTTTGTAATCCCTGCTTAGAAAATCAGATGGTGTTAGTCATGAAACAAGGTTGAGCTGTCTTGATTTTTGTCACTGTAGTGACAGGGAGACCAAGCAATTCACATGTTTGTGATTTATGAAAAGGCTCTGGGGAGGAGGGCTGGGCTCCATGGTTACACAGTGTGGCAGTGTAATGATAAATGCCCCCCACTCTGGAAGTTGGCTCTGCTCGTATTGACTGGGTAATAATCTGCTGCATGCAGCTGGCTGCAGTAGATTAGAATGATGAGGGCAGGCACCACCTAATCGACCAGAGAGCCACATACCACCCCGTCAGAATGTCCTTTGAGACCTCCCAGAGTCACACCTGTCTTCAGGAAATCCCATTGTGTCCAGGCGATGTTTTATTTGCAGGCTGTTCACATTTTCAAAGGTGGTGTTTGATGCAGCTGGAGACACCTTATCCCCCCACTGCAGACCTGCTCTTCTTGATAAGGCACCTAACTCATTTCAGTGTTTTAGGAGTTGGAATTTGTGCTCTTGTCACCATTTTGCCACAGAAAGGGAATGTGGATACATCACCAGGTCCTGCCGCCTGGGGCTTATCTGTTTGAGCCTGGTGTGCTTGAGCCAGTCTTGAGGGAGGGACTCATACAGATGCACAGCTCATGCTTTGAAACTGTAAACTCTCACAGCACCCCAGGACTCTGGGTTAGCAGGGGCCATGTAAATGGACAAGTCAGCTCGTCCTAGATCAAGAAGGATCATATAGGGGCACAAACTGGAAAACAGGATGGAAATAATCATTCACACGAATGCAAATCCAAAAGGCAAAAGTGACATGTGAAAAGGTGCTGAAGTTCACCAGTGGTCAGAGAAATTTCAATTAAAAGAATAACAAGCTCTTATACACACCATGCTAGCAATGATATTGCTAGAAAGAGCTGTGGTATTTCCTGCTGGTGAAGAGCTGGGCGAAAGAATAACTGCAGCTGCAGTGCTTTTTGGAAAGCACTATGGCTTCCTTCTATTACAATTGCACACTTTGAACAAATACTCACAAAATTGCTTATTGCATTGAAGGGATAGAAAACCGGAAATAGCTCATTCAACTACCGGGAAGAAAATGACTGAAAACATAATACTACATGCAGCCACGTACAGATGCTGCACATTTGACAAAAGGAATGATTTAAAATTAGTACCAGTTAGTCTGGAGAGATTTCCAGTTATTGTTGAAAGAAAAAACCAAAATCAGTGACGTACGTGCGATGTGACCCTACTCCTTTCCAGGGCAAGTAATGGCAAAGGCCCTCCCACGTGTCTCTGTGTGAGTGTGCATGTAATATTGTGTGTCAGTGCATGTGTGGAGACGCAGCAATGGAAGGAAACAAATTTGTTATAAATGTGCATTTAAATCTGTATTTGGTACAATCTCAGTCATGGATCTGCAAAAGTATTTGTACTTGTAAACACATGAAAATATTTTTATTTATATAAAATTTCTATGTGGAAATACATAAAGTATTTATATGTGGGGATGTAGAAGAGATAAGGAGATGTGAAATATTCCAACTGCTAGCACCTCAGGAAAAGCAGTGCATTAAGTAAGGTGGGAAATGATTTCAGAGTGAGCCTTTCTTAAAAGCAGAGGGAAGCCAGAAAGAGGACCCCAGAGGCGGGGCCTGGACCAGAGCAGGGCCCAGTGAGCAGGCAAGGGAGGCACAACCAAAACCACTAAGAGGCCCCTCGCCTATTTTAACAGTCAGATCGAATCCAGCTGATAGCTTTGCTGGCTTTTCATATGTCAGAAGAAAGACTTCCAGCTTCCTAATGACAGGTATCACTTTGTGACCCAGTGCTAACCGAGCTTCCCAGCCTCATCTGCCACACACATAAAATTTCTCTCCGCTCCATGCAGTATCTTTACCCTTCCATCTCTGTTTGCCATTATAAATGCTTTTACCCCTCTTCAAAAAATGGCCAAATTCTAGGTGTCCCCCAAGAGCCATGAAAATACTACCACTTCTATAAAGTTATTCATGAGTCCTGTGCCCTTCCCCCCCGAGCACCATAGATGCTAATAATGTAATAAATGTCTGAAGAATATATAGACAAAGGGTGATAAGCATTGTTCACCTTTTGTCTTATATCTTTTAATTTTTTCAATTTGTGCATAGGCTCCTTTGAAAATGACTTTTTTTAGACACATACCTTTGTGATTTTTCTCACTCAGTAGTATACGTTGAACATTTTTAATTACCCTGAATATCCTCCATGTTTAATGAATGCATAATATTTCATTGTAGACATAAACTACAATTTAGTGAATGCATAGTACTTCATTGTAGATATAAACTAGCTCTACATTAAAAATATAAAATTACCTTACCAATCTTATTGTATGTTTTGCCTGCTTTCTTGATTTTTTTTATTAATATACACAATAATGTCATCACCATTGCACTTGAATGTTTGCACATATTCATGTTTCCTTCCTCAGGATAAATAACTAGAAGTACAAGTTCTAGATCAATAATCCTGAGCATAATATTTTACTATCCATATTTGGGGAGGTTAATTTCCCATATACTTGCATAAGCTTTTGCCAGTAATTTAGGTTCAGTTTTTTCACAGATACAATTTTAATTTTTGGAATTTACTTTGGCTTACTATGTATGGGGCAGAGGTCTTCTTCAATGTTCATGCTGACTCTTTCTAAAAAGGAAGCAAAAGCACTAGTCCATGGCAAGGTCCATGGCCACACAACATAAGGATGCATCTCTCAACTCCCATTCTAGTTGTGATCTGACTGATGGAATATGATTGGAAGTGACAGACACAGTTTCTGAGCCTTGTTCTTAAAGGAAGAACCTGCTTCCTTGATCTTGCCACTTATAATGTATTTGTGCTGACATTGTGGAATATTCAAAAATTGCTATCCTTTGGTGGTAATGAAACCACCAGGTTAAAAAACTTGGACAATCAGAAGTATCAGAACTCTCCGTCTCCTCCTTGACTTTTTTGATTTTTATTGAAAAATGAAGTCATAATTATCTATCTCATTTAAACCATTAAAGTTTTTAGATCTCTGTTCCTTGGAGCAACATCAATTCTAATTAAAGGGCAAGTTAAGAGCATAACTTTACTTTCATTAGATGGTTAACTCTATGCATCAATTTTGAAAAATAATAAACATTTAAAGGTTCTTTAAATCTTGAAAATTGCATGAAGCCCAGATAATAATTTTGAGCAATATGAACAAATCTGGAGACATCGTACTACCTTCCAAATACACTACAAAGCTATGGTAACTAAACAGCATTTTATTAGCAAAAAACAGAGACACAGACCAATGAAACAGAAATGAGAGTCTTGAAATAACCACATACATTTATAGTCAATTGATTTTTGACAAAAGAATCCAGAACACACTGTCTTGGTCACTTTCCTTATTCCTAGGACACAATTCCTGCACCCATAATTTAAAGGAGGAAAGTTTTCCTTTGGCACACTGTTTATAGAGGATTTAGTCCATAATTGGCTGACTCCAAGGCAGGAAAGTGTGACAGAGGAGCATATCAGAGGAGAAACAGATTATGGTATGATGGAGGGGGAGCAAAGAGTCAAGGGAGGAGCTAGAAAGGAAGACAAACCCCTCCAGGATGTCCCCTCAGTGACTAGCATTTTTCTACCAGACTTCCTACCAGTAACTCATCTACAATTCCCCATAATCCGATCACCTTCCAAAGCTCCACCTGTGAGGTTCTTGGGAGACATCTAGCTATGAAACCAGAATGTATGCAAGGTAAAGGACATTTTATTCAATAACTAATACTGGGAAAACTGGGTATTTACATGCAAAAGAATAAAACTAGACTTATCACTCACATCCACAAAAATCTACTCAAAATTGATAATTTAAATGTAAGACCTGAAACACTGAAAGTGCTAGAGGAAAGCATAAGAAGTTTCTTTGAAATATTAATCTCTGCAAAGATTTCTTTGAATATGATCACAAAAGTACAGGCAACAAAAGCAAAAACTGACAAGTGAGATTATGCCAAAGTCAAAAGCTTCAGCACAATAAAGGAAACAGAGTAAAGAGAGAATCCACAGAATGGAAAAAAATTTGCAGGATATATGCCTAATAAGGGACTAATATTCCAATTATACAAGGAACACAAACAACTCAGCCCCAGAAAATCAAGTTTTAGAATGAGTTGAAGATCCAAATAGATATTTCTTAAAAGAAGACAAATATAAAAAAAGTTTAACATTATTACTCACTAGAAAAATGCAGATCAAAATCATACTGAAATACCACCTCCTACCTGCTGAATGACTGTTATAGAAAAGACAAAAAATAATGAATTCTGAAAAGGGTGAAAGGAAAGGTCAACTCTGACACACTGCTGATGAAAATGCAGACTGTTATAGCCATTACAGAAAACAGTATAAATGTTCCTCAAACAACTAAAAATAAGACTACAGTGTAATCTGGTAGTCTCACTATTGGTTATATACCTGAGTGAAATGAAAATAGCATGTTTAAGGGCCATTTTCACTCCCGTGTTTGCTGCAGTATTATTCAAGAAAACCGAGGATATAGCCTTAACAAGTGAATAAAGAAAATGTGGTATATATATATATATATATATATATATATATATATATCTTCACTGAAATATTATTTAGCCACAAAAAATTATGCCATCTTGTTCCTTGCAACAGCATGGATGGGTCTGGAAAACATTATGTTAAGTGAAATAAGTCAAGCACAGAAAAACGAAAGCAGCATGATAGAGAATAGAAAGGTGTGCTATAATCTGAGCAATGGTACAGCAACATATCAAAGGATTACTATTTGAGAATACAGAAAGAACTCTTATAAAATACTAAAGCACAAATAATTACAGAAAAAGGCAAGAGACAATATACAGTTCCCCAAAGAAAACCCAAATGGCTAAAAAGTATAAGAAAATATGCTAGTCTCATTAATAATCAAGAAGATGTAAATCAAAACCAGAATTGTATTCTATTACACACTCAGTAGCCCAGCAAAAGATAAAATATGACTAGAACAGGGATTGGTAGGGATGAAAAGCAATAGAAACCCTTTCCACAGTGTTGTGGGTCTACAAATCAGTATAGCTGTTGTGGGAAACCTTGATTTCATTCAGTAAAGTTGAACATGCATATATTCTGTGACCCAACAATTACACACATATGTACACATGTATATCTGTGTGTGTAGAAAAATACATATATAATACATATATTTATAACATAGACAAATATAAGCTCTTCCCCACCAGGATGCTTGTACTAGATTGTTTATAGGAAAACCTGAAAAGAGTCTAAATATCTATCAATTAAAATATGTAAATTTTAGAGCTGGATGTATAGCTCGGTGGTAGAGTGCTTAGCATGTGAGAGGTACTGAGTTTGATCCTTAACACTGTAAAAAATTTAAATGAATAAAATTATGTAAATTTTAGGATAGTCACATAATGGAATACAATTTAACAATAAAAAAGCCATGATGACTTCATCATCCACAGGCATGAATTTCACACAAAACAGAGCAGAACATGGGCAAAATTATTCTGCTTGTGCAAAATTATGCATCATTTATTTTAAAATTTAAATAGAATTTAAGCACCAGTAATATATTTAGAGACATGTGTATGTGTTTGTAAACTATGAAGAAACATAAGGAATGATTATATAACTGCCAGGACAGTGGGCTCCTCTTCAGAGCACAGGAAGAGAACCCTGAGGAAGGGCCACATGCAGAGTCCTTGTTGTCCTGGGACTGTATGGACAAGGCATTAGCGTCATTTGCTTTGTGCTTTGTTACAGTGTGGATTTTATAGTCAAATGATGGTCAAATGAATATAATGAGAAGTTCTGCTCTGTTTTGTTTGGTTATAGCACTGGGGATTGAACTCAGGGCCTTTGTACTAGGCTCTAACACTTTTATTTTTGAGACAAGGTCTTACTAAGTTGCTAAATTTCCCAGGCTGGCTAGAACATGCAATCCTTCTGCCTCAGCCTCCCAGAGTGGGAATCACAGGATGCACTGCTATGCCCAGCTGAGGCTTGTTGTTTCTCCCCTGGCATTTGCAATTCTCCTGATCTGCCCCTCTTCTCCTTCCCTCCAGCTTCCAATATCCTAGGGGTTGTGGTACCTATGGGACCTCAGGCTCCAGAAGACAGGAGGTGAGGTTCTGCTAGTTGGACTGGGAGGGGCCAAAGGCACCACTGGAGTCCACTGTCCACATTTACCAGGGAAGCTGACTGCTTTTTTGCACTGTAGTTCAGGAGAGGTGTTCAAATGTGAGCCTTCTTTCTCCCAAGTGCTCAGAATCTCCACTGATGGAGGTTCTTCCTCTTCACACAGTTCTTCTGGACCTCACCATCTTAGTTCATTCAAAGGCGGGAAAAATGGAGGAGCGTAGATAGAAGTTTCTATAAGCCTAACTAGAAGTGAGCTGTCCCACTTTTCCATATGTGCCACTGCTGGGAACTTTGTTACTTGAAGTTGCAAGGACACTTAAAATGTTCTCAAGGAAGACTGGATTGTGCTTGCCAGAGGACCACACCTGACCCTGAAAGAAGTTTCATGTGCTGACGTCAGCTTTGATCTCCTTTGAATATCCTCTTTCTTTCCATCAGAACAGACACTTCATCTGCTCACAGATAAATTTCTGTTGAACAGAAGAAATAAAATTTCTAACCCTGATAATTGTGACTTATGGTGAATAATTGTTATTTACTCAAAGAGATGTTCTTATTTCTGGTTCTTCTTCACCCTTAGGGTGTGCCTTTTGAATCCCATTTCTACAAATTAAGGACTCTGTCCTAGTCCTTCAGTGTATGTATTCATCTCAAGGGCATCTTGTTCAGTAAATGCCGTTGGACCCCAAATCACCTGAGACCTTAATGTGCCTCTCTACTTAAATTTTGCCCTGAAGCTCCTACCCTGCTAGGTAAGCCAGGGTTTTCCTTTGTTCTCCACAAGAGGATCAGTCTGCATAACTTGCCTGCCATGTACCTGGCAAGGAAAGTCTGGATTTTTTTTTACCTTGAGTGGCCTGAGCTTGGCTCTGAGGTAACCTAGACAAGCATGGAGTTGCATCTCTGAGCTGCTACTACAGTCCTCGTGGCGGCTGCTGCTGCTGCTGCTGCTGCTGCTGCTGCTGCTGCTGCTCTGAGGACACTGACCTCACTCAGAGTGAGGCGCTTCTCAGAGAGCACCGCGTATACAGAAGTGCTACTAGCTGAGTTTTCAGATGAATGTCTAAACATCAGAGCACACTATGCTAGAAGTGTTTTCACTGCATTAGAATTGAGTATCGGAACTATAAAAAGAATGCACAAATGTACACAGAAATAATATGGGTAAGTAGCAGCTTTGCCCCTGCACTAATCTTCTTTCTTTTTCCCATATAATGTTAAGAACATCCACTTTTCTTCCACTAGCTGAAAACTCAAATCACTGATTAAGAGAAACAAAATCACTATTACTTCTTCCTGTGATTATGTGTTGGATCCAGATCAAGGCAGTGAACAGCATGCAAATTTTTTTTTTCTCAATTTCTCTCCTTTCGCAGATAAGTTTCTAATGCAATCGCTTTCAATACATCATCATTCTGGTTGCTCCTTTTCCAGAGTAATTCTTGGCACGTCATCCATGGCCAAAGCCACAAGCTGTGATCTGCATTCCTCTGATGTCACAGACTCACACTGCACCTCCCTTCCACTCTGTGAGATACCACCAGGACAGATTTGGTAACATAAGTCAAAAAGACTCCTGAAAAGTTTAAAGTGGTTTTTGTCATCGCTCACATTTGTTCTTTCAGAATTAAATAGCAGGGTTTGTGAGCATTCAATATGTCTCAGGTACTGTAATAGACATTTTAAATGCACAAGTTTATTTGATTATCCCAATAGACTTTGATGGGGATGCATATACACTTTCATTTTACAGGAGTGACAAGTAAGAATTAGCCTCTAATATGCCCAGGGTTATCCAGATGGTGTCTTAGTCTGCTGGGACAATATCCCACAGACCAGGTGGGCTGAGCAACGGACAGAATTTTGAGATCAAGGTGCTGGTGGAATCAGTATCTGGTGAGGGCTGCTTCCTGACTTGCAGACAACCAGCTTGTTGCTGTGTCTTCACCTGGTAATGAAAGAGCCAATTCTCTGGCTTCTTGTAAGGGCGCTAATCTTGTGATGAGAGTCCCACACTCGTGGCCTTACCAAACCCTTTCACTTCCTTAAAGCCTTGTTTTCAAGTAACATATGTTAGAAGTTAGGGCTTTAACATAAGAATGGGGTGAGGGAGATAAACATTCAGGTCATAACAGACAGTGCAAGGCAGAAGAGGCTCTACTTGACCTGGTTTCCACCCTCACTCTGTAGGTTCCAGCCACACCAGCCTTCTCTCTGTCTCTCATTTGCATTGAACTTTCCCCGAAATTTGGTGTGGCTCCCACCTGGAATACTTTCCTTCCAGATCTTGATGTGCCCAACTCCTTCTGTGATTAGATTCAATTCAACCACCATCTTTCCTGATCTGCCCTTCACCACTAATCTCCAGTTGGTCCGTCAGCCCCAACCCAGTCACTCTCTCAAGCACCAAATTTGATCTTCCCGAGAGTGTGTGTCACTCTGCAGCACTGCTTGTGTATGTGCAAGCCACTCACTTACTGTCTGTGTCCTCTCCACAAACAACCTGAGAGCAGGAACCAAGCCTCTCTGGTTTGCATCTGTGCCCTCTCAACCAGGAAGGTGCTGCCACATTTCTAAAGAGCACGAGGGAGTGAATGTCCACACCAAGGCCGCCATGGATGCAGTGCCTTGCCTGAAGGCGAAAGAGACGTGTGGCCCTGAGTGGGACATGCAGAGCCGCAGTGTCACATACCATGTGACACCTGAGGCAGTCCCCAGGGAAAGTCAAGCAGGACTGAAGGACATGATACTTCGGAAGTGAAAGCACCTGTCCTTGTCTCTGAACGCTCACCCAGAAGAATTCTAACTGCTTTTTAAAGTCTCTTCTATGGGGGATAGCTTAGCAGCACAGCACCTGCCTGGAAAGCGTGAGGCCGTGAGTTCGATTCCCAGTACCGGAGAAAAACCAAATAAATAAATAAATAAAATAAAATCTCTTCTATGGGCTGAATATGTGTATCCCCCATCCACAGGTTGATGGTCTAATCCCCAATTAAGATAGTATTAGGAAATGAGGCCTTCGGGAGGTGATCATGTTTTAGGGGTTTTGAGAGTGGGTCCCCTAGTAGGGTTAGTACCCTTATAGGAAGAGGAAGAGACATCGGTGCTTCTTCTTTCTGCCGTTTGAGGACACAGGGTGAAGCTGCCCATCTGCAAACCAGGAGCCAAATCCGTCATCATCTTGCTCTTGAATCTGCAGTTTCAGAACTGAGAAGTAACTGCCTGTTGTTTACGCCACTCAGTCTATGTTATATTTCTGTGGCACTCAGCGAAGACAGTCCCCCAGTCAGTCCACCTGTCATCATGCCCCCATGTGGGCTCAGGAACCTCCCTGCCTACTGTCACTGCTAACTAACTTGCCACCCACGCAGGCCCAGTGGGCATCTCCTCTGTGACTCATGTCCTGATAACATGACTCATTCCTGCCCTCTCTGAAGTTGCACCTCAATGGATTCTCTCTCCTCCTCCTGCTACAAGGAGTGCCCCTACTTCTGCCCTCCTGCTGCCTTCTGCCCTGTTGATGCCAGCAATGCCAATACAGACTGAACCAGTCTGTGGACTGGTCCAGCCTCAGCTTGGGTAGGCCACGTGGGAGGCATGGTCTCCAACCCTCTCTCCTCCTTAGAACTACTGGTCTCCCTTGGCTGATGTGGCGCTAGCTGGTGCCTGTGGGTGGCTGGCATTAACCCCTTTCTAGAAAGAAGAATGTGTCTCCTTTGGCCATGAAGCAGGGGAGGAGGCCCCTCTTTTCTCTGGGTAGGAAATTTTACCTTGTCCCAACTTTCTGTGCTAGCTATGCAAAATTATTTCCCTTGCTCCCCACTCAGAATATCACTCAGATTTTGCAAAAACCACATTTTGTATGTCTCTAATATATGAGCAGAATGCTTTAGAAACTTATATTCACCAACTGAACAAAAATTGAACAAAATCCTACTATTTTCCAGGCACTGTCCTAGGTACATTTTGAGTAGCTGTTAGTAACTGGCTAACTTACTGCTCTAGAATATTAAACAGCTTGCAAAGCTCTGTAGTAATAAAAACGTAAGTGTCTGCTTATTGACATTCTTAGATGCTGTCCTTCTAGCGGTCAGCTTTGTTTGGATTTTTTAATCAACTTAAATGTTTATTGCTGAGGGAATGCTGAAACAGTTGAGTCAGTCTTCCAAATGCCAAGTGAGACAATTTGAGCTTAAAAGCAACAACAAATGAATGCCAGGTCAGAGGCATGAAACCATTGTACCAGCATGGCTGCTCATCCTTGTGTGACAAGTTTCAGAGTCAAAATAAAGGATGTTCAGAAACAGACGTGGGGTTGCATTCTCCATTGGCACCACTGGAAAAAAAACAAAGTCAAAGATCAAGAAAAGCAGAGTTAAACCTACTTCCTTGGTCATCTAGTTCATACTAGTTTGAAAATTATGTTAAGACATGAACTGTGTTTTTCACTGTGTCAGGTCAGGTCAATGCCTCTGACAGGTAAAGGTGGGTGACCACTCCCTACTCTGACACAGCCCCAAGACAGCACTAGGTGATATAATCAGCAGGGGACTTAGGTCAGATCCATGGATGATTCACTCTCAAGATGAGAGCTGGTTACCATTCACTAGCTCAATGACTCATTTATCAAGTATTTGATATATGCCAGAAACTGGGTTAGACACTATTCCTACCAAACAGAATTTAGAGGAAGTTATTGTGAAAGGATATTGTTCATATGGCAAAGCCTTTAGTGTGTTTGGGAGAATGTCTGAGAAGTCCATGGAAACCATCAGTGGAGAGACCTGGCTGGGTAGAGAGAAGTGACCTGCATCTCAAGGAGGCAGGATTTCAGAAGACATTTGAGAGGGAGGAGGGTGCCGCTTCCACCTCTCAAACCCGAAGCTCCCTGTTTCTGTCACCCCAGCTGGCTCTGGCACAGTTGTCTTTGTGACTAAGATTAGCAACCCACTTGAGTGGACTTCAAAGGCAGATCTCGGTTACACCACAAAAAGGAAAAACACTCTATCAGCATCAAAACATTTTGCAGAGGGCTTTTGAGCCTTCATGGTAGGCTGGAAATCCTGGGGGCATTTGTGTTACCACGAAGGTGGGTCTCACCTGCCCCACGCTGAGCATGGCCCAGACCCAACTCGCCTGCTCCATTCTTGAGCACCTCGTCAGAGGAAGCCACCAAAATCTGGGGGCCCATTAACAACTCACCTTTATCTGCTCACCTCAAGACTCATGCTTTAACACTAGTCTTGGTGGCTTCCTTTGAAATCATTCAACAAGACTATGGTTTGGTTATCCTGCTGGGATAGTGGACAGTGGTTCTTGCTTTTGCCTATTCCTTCAGTACCTCCTCACTTCACCATTTCTTGCTATCCCAGCGCTGCCAAAGAGAGACTTTCTGCTCCCATCCTAGAGCCTATGGAGTTTATGCTTCCTCTTTCCTACGTTTCCCCTCCCTTGAGGTATGAAAATTCAGACTACACAGGCAGTTAGTTTAGGACACACCTACAGCTAGTCAGAATTACTTTTTAAGATAAACCACCATCATGCACGTCAATTTTTTCCCCCTCCTTTTTCCAAAACTGTCTCTCAAAATAACAGTGTCATGACGAGGGGAGTGTGCGTGTCATAACTCGGACTCATCATTTATGGAAGATGAGAGATTTTCCCAGTCAATGTTTCTCCTTTATCCATCTTTTAAAGTATTTTTTCATTTTACTTTTCTCCCTTTCTGGTATGTATTTCAAACATGATTCAGTTTGTACAATTGTAAAGGGACAGGAGATAGACAAGAACTATTAACAGGTAGCTTGGAAGATGTAGCGATGAAGGATGACATATTAAAGTTATATTTAAATTTCCTTTGGTATATGTATTTCAAAAATGGAGCCCAGAGGAAACAATTGGAAGCAATGGGTACATCTACTACCTTGACTATGGTGATATTACTATGGGTGTGTTTATATACAATCTCATCAAATGGTACATATTAAACACATGCAGTTTTTTATATATGTCAGTTACACTTCAACAAAACCTTTTAAACAATAAGTCGAAAATGAGCTTAAATTTTAAATCCTATTCATTCTTTCACTGGACATTTACCAAGGTGCCAGCACTGGGAAGAGGAAGGAAGTTATGGTCTCTGGTTCATTACATGTATGGAGGAAGACACAAAGCACAAAGCAATCACAATGTCATGCTATGAGAGGGAGGTTTGGTGCCATGGCAACGGGTACTAGGGTCTACACGGTCTGGGGGTGGGTTAGGATCGTAATTCACAAATCAGGGACTGTTTCAGGCAGCTATCGGTGACAGGAGGAACAACCTCCACAGACTTCAGCGGGAGGGAGCAGAAATCAATTTTCTTTTATAACACCATTTTATTCACACATGAGCATCCCTTCATTCCCACTTACTTATTGCTGAAAGCTGTCTCTGTTTACAGGCTCCAAACATAGTGACTAAACAAAGGGGCTCGAGAAGGACAGACAAAGCTTTCGAGAAGGTCCCACTCTCTATAAATGCCAGATTTTCTGCATCAGTAAGGTTCAGCCGTGACAAGCACTAAAGCTGCTTTACACGTGGTACATTTTCTAATGCACCGTGGAAAGAAAATACTAATACATGGGGGGAAGGAAACAAACAGACTCAATTATTTTAAAACCTTGTGACAATTTTTAATAACGTGAATGCAGCTTATTGAATAAACAAAGAAAATTATATCATTAATATACAGTGGAGCGCATGCATTTTTGTTTCAATCTGCGAGCATGTGAAGAATTAAGTCCTAAATTTAATCTCCTATTGTGCACAAGATACTGAATGAAAGTCTGATTAACTGGCGTATAATGACTCTGACACCATTTTCTACCTCGTGGTTATGCTAGTCATGCTTGGCAATTTAGAAATTGCAATTCCAAGAGCAGAATCTATCAGTTACCAATAAGCAGTTTTTCTATATGGGATACATGGACACATAGAGCTGATGTCTGAATTTTAACCAGTGATGAACGTGTCTGATTCATAGGAGAATTAATCAGCACAGGCTAGGTGGTCTTTAGTCACAGACTAGATGCAGATCAGTAAATTAACGCCAGGGTGGTGATGCACAGAGCTTCCTGGGTACAGATGACACCTGGGAAAGCAGCATGAAATAACTTCTTTTCTTTCTCCCCCACATTTGCTTTCATCCTGTGTTTGGCCCTTAGTTACAGGGGAATGATGTTTACTGCAAAGAGCCCAGAATCAGATGATCTATATTCTGGTCTCAAGGCTGCTAGAAGGCTGCTTAACTGTTTGACCCTAGGAAAAAAAAATAAGTTCTCATCCTTCCTTTAGTTTGCACATTTGCAAAATGAAGAAACTTCATAAGCAGGATGTGGAAAGGAAAAAAAAAGATCAGGAATGCAGAAATGCAGTGAAAAAATTTAACCGACACGAAGATGAAATTTCAAAATAGTCTCCACCAAATATAATTATGCATCATAGTAAGGGTGCACACTACATTGAAAATGTAAGGGATACCAAAAGCAGAATTCCCATTTTGTACCTCACAGAAGCCAACAAGGTTGAGAAAAAATGGCTTAAGTGACAAGGCACTTCCAAATACTATAAATTATTTGTGTATTGCAGAATTACATATTTCATAGGTGTATAGAGTTTTTGGAAATCCAGAGCTGTGCAAAGAAGGCAATGATCAGTAAGTTGCCTGCCTGTCACACACTGGGTCAGTTCCCCAACTTAAAAAATCAAGAAGGAAAGCTGATAAATGGGATCTTCACATGAGAGCTGAAGACATAGACCAATGGAGATGCTTTGTTACTAAAACCTGTAACAGACTCTGAAATAAACTTCTCAGCGACCAGCCAAGGTCATCCACAATTAATTCCAGTTGTGAATTCCAAGTGAGAGGAACAAGAGGAGACTAGCACAGCATGACATCACTGATTTGCACTTTATGGGCAAAGAGGTACTATTTTTTTTATTTTATTTTAAAAGTCAGCTGCATATTTCTTTTTATTTAAGTTAAAGTGCTGTATACATTATCATTTTTTTCAATTTCAGTGGATTTTATACAGACTTTGCTTGTGGTATTTCTTATAAAAGAATAATAATAAATATAGAAATATCATTCTTTTCATGGTCACATATTGCCTATCTTCTTCAGATTTAGGTTCAGGTTCAGACTCATCCAGTAATAACTGATTTGGAGAAGCACTGTGTGCTTGTACATGTATTTTCTAATTGAATCTTCCTACTGTGAAGCTGAGGTTTTTCTCATCTTGCTAAAAAAGAAACTGAGGGATGGAGATCATATGATTCACCATGGTTATCTGCTCTGTGAAGGCATAAAGTACATCATACCCACACTTCAATTTCAACTGCAGGCCTGTGCTGTGTATCTAAATTATACTGTCTTTATAGATGATAAATTATCCTAATCACATCTTCAGTTTTATACATCTCCAAATCTCCTTATTTCAATGTAGTTACATACATTCTGTGAAATGTTGGAAGTCATTATGGGTAAGCAAATTGCAGAAGCAAAACAAAACCTTAGAACTAACAAATGGTGAATGTGATTGACTGAATCTTTTGGGCTGACTCAAGTCTTGTCACGTAAGTTTTTTATACAGAAAGAATGCCCAATTATTTTTACCTCCTCCTCATCTCCATGGTTTTAATTTAGGCTATGGCTCTTTTTTTTTTTTTTTTTTTTTGAGGTACTATTTTGATAAGGAAGTCCCTCCATAATTAGCTTTAAAGATGAGATGTGATAAAAATATGGTGAATGTTCACTTTTGCAAATTTATTTTTAAATTTTTTTTAATTTTTTTGGTTTTTCTCCGGTACCAGGAACTGAACTCACGACCTTGCACTTGCCAGGCAGGCGCTTTGCCGCTAAGCTAAATCCCCAACCCCCTCACTTTTGCAAATTTATTACAGTAAAAGACATGTTGCCATTAATCTGCCTCAGAAATACTCCCCTCACTTCAAACACTTATCCCATCATTCTTGGCCACTTTCTGCAGCACTTCAGGAAGTCTTCTTTCATGAGTGTCTTTACTTGAGCTTTAGTGGCTGCCTAGATGTCCTGAATCGATTGAAAGTGTTTCTCTTTCACAGTCATTCTGATCTGGGGGAAGAACCAGAGTCTCACGGTGCCGGATCCAGTGAACAAGGCGGACACACCATGACGTTCACAAGCCTGCACTTGGCGGCAGCATTCACTATACTTTTGATCACACCTCATAAAAACACTTAGCAATGTGACTTTTACTCGAATAAATTATAAAAATTTAAACACTAACCATAGACTTTGATCACACCTCGTACATTGTCTCTGAAAGATAGACATAAGCTTATATTAATATTTAGTAGAATTTTCTTATGTTTATTAGAAGGGAAACATCATAAATCATAATCATGGGGCGCAACGCTTTTTCTCTATCTACTTCTCAGGTTTTTTTCTCAAACCAATAAAAGCCATAAGTATGGTTAAAGCTACAGTGATTAAGAACGTTAACAGTAACAGACGTCTCCACACTACACTGCGGATTATTTGGGGGTCATCTGATGTGCTTAGACACAGCAACTTCCTTTTTGTAGCTGTGAAATATTTTTATCAATTTCCCTATTGTTTACAGAAACATTGTGATAGGACATCATTCCAATTCCTGATCTTCCTGTTCCGCCTCTCAAACAAAATTGTAAACATAGAAAGAATGTACAGGTGTTCAAGGAGTTCTCTTAATGGTGATAAGAATATAAGATGAGGCACAATGTCACAGTGCCACACTGGAGTAGCAGAGGACCTAATGTCCTTCAACCCCTAGAAAGAAACACTGCCCAGACCTGGCATTTCAGGACAGCGCAGCTCAGCTAGGCTCATCCCTTTCCTGGGCTGATGGAGGACCCTCTGACACCAGGAGCCCAGCACTAATGGCAAGGGGAGCAGTCAGTGCCCCATGAATAATTAGAAACAAGGAGAAGTGTTCCTTTCTCCACTAGCCCTGGGTACCTGCAGGGCTAAAAGACAGCAGGGCCAGGGTCAGAACTGGCAAAAGGGGCTACTGACCATTGACCACAATAGACTCTGTTTAGGAAGCCTCTTTTATCCCCTGGATTACAGAGGCCTAAGACTACTGAGTTGGCCTCCTCCTCCTGGAAAGCACCAGGGACAGCAGGGGGAACACTGAAGGGACACAGCCGGGACAAATGGCCTGGCCCACTGTGCAGAAGGCAAGAAGGTGGGTGGGTGGGATTTAATAGGATAGTGCAGCCACAGCAAATGGTCAACTGGAGAAGATGCTTTAACCTCTTTTCTGGACCTAAAAGTTTGTTTTCTTGTCAAGGAGCGATATAAATCCTGGGACCACAGGAGAATCCCAGAAGGTCACTCTGCTATGGACAGACACCAGAATCCTGCTGGGAAAACTCCTTCTGTCCCCCAAAGCTGCACTACTTGAGAACAGAAGAATCCCTGAAAGACCAGATGAGCCAGGAGAACCAAAAGAACACTGGAAATGTTTTCTGAAAGAAAGAAAGAAAGAAGGAAAGAAAGAAAGAAAGAAAGAAAGAAAGAAAGAAAGAAAGAAAGAAAGAAAGAAAGAAAGAAAGAAAAGATAAGATAAGGTAGAAGAAAAAAATAGGTAACCTTGAGGAACAAAAGTAGGACAAGAGCAGAATATTAAATGCAGACAAGGAGACTTCCTACTAAAATAAAAGATTTAAACAGAATCCGCAGAATACTGACAAAATATCCAGTATATGATGGAAAATAAGTTGTTGCATTAAGAATTAAGACAAACCCAAGGTGAATAGGAAAAAATAATACACTAACTTTATCATCAGGATTAATTAAACATCAGAAATACCTGACAAAGTCTTTAAAATACCCGCCATAAAAGAGCTTCAGTAAACAAGTGCAAAGTCTGTTGACCCAAGTGGAAAAAATAGAAAACATCAGCAAAGAAATATGAAAGTATGCAAAAGAACTGAGTAGAAACAGTACAATCAAAAATACAATAACAAATTTTTAAAGAGTAGTGCAGTGAAGATGACAGGATAGAGTGAGCAGAAGGACAGATCAGCATAATTCCTCTGATCTGAATCTTTCACATAAAATGCACTGAAAAAATATTTTAATAGAGTCTCAGAGGCCAATAAAACAATAACAAAATCTCAAACACTTTATCATTAAAGTCATAGCAAGTGGCCTGGCCCACTGTGCAGAAAAAGCAGGAAGGCAGATGGTTGAAATTAGGTAGGAGAAAGTGGCCACAATAACACAGTAAGTGGCCAACCTGAGAAGACCTTCAAACCTCTTTTCTGGAGTAGTTTTTCTATAGAGAAAAAGGGTAGGACTGAATATATATATCCTAAGTGAAAAACAAAGCTGATGGACCTACAGTTGATTTTTTGGGTTTGGTTTTTACTCTTCTAATTTTTCTATAAAAAATATATTTTCTCTCCATATTTTGGGAAATAAATTAATCTCAATGAAAACATTATTTATCAAAATTAAATGCTGTGGATAAGGGCACTTAGAAGCATATGATTTTTTTGCACTTTCTTATTAAACATAGAGTAATGAGGCCAGTGAAGTAGGCATTCAGCTCTCAAGTTAGACAAG
Organism: Chinchilla lanigera; assembly: GCF_000276665.1. Classification (NCBI taxonomy): domain Eukaryota; kingdom Metazoa; phylum Chordata; class Mammalia; order Rodentia; family Chinchillidae; genus Chinchilla; species Chinchilla lanigera. The sequence continues at coordinate 49,638,738 of NW_004955403.1, forward strand.
AACATAGCCTAGAAGGCAGAAAGACTAAAATATTATAGAAGAAAACAGAGGAATTGACTTAAAATAAGACATTCAAAACCTGGTTCCTGGAAAACTAATAAAAAAAGAGAGAAAATCTCATGTAAAAAGTTAATTAAGAGAAAATAAAAAGAGGTCTGAAGAGATTTCCTAAACTATGAGATAATTCTATAGCCTGCTCCAAATTATAAATCATAGAAACAAGTGTTTGCTCAGGAAATATAAGTGCCCAAAGTCAAATATAAACTCATGTTTAACTATCCCAAATGCACTTTCATCAGAGAATAAATTGAAAGAGTTTTATTAAAGAATAACTCTGTATGAAAGTATCAGATCCAGACAGGTTTATATACAACATTTTTCAAACTGTCAAGGAACAGATAATTGTGTTATTTAAACTGTTTGAGAGTGTAGAGAAAGACAATGATTATTTTTTAAAAAATAAAACCTTAGCCAGTCTCTTTTATGAATGTAAGAGTAGGGGCTGGGGATCTAGCTCAGCGGCAAAAGCGCCTGCCTGGCAAGCGCAAGGTCATGAGTGCGGTTCCCGGTACCGGAGAAAAACCAAAAAAAAAAAAAACAACCAAAAAAAAAAAGAATGTAAGAGTGAAAATATTAAGGCAAACATTAAGAAGTTAAATACTGAGTGTATTCAAGTAAAGAATTACCAAGACAAACTTAGGAAAATTTTAAACTAGAATCTCAAGGAGAATTCAAGAGTAAGAAATATATGATTATATTAATATGACAACATAGACAAATCAGAATCATGCAAAAATAGTATATAATAAAAGACAAACTATTAAATGAGATCAAGAAAAAATTTCAGGAAAGTATAGAATGCAAGTTTACTAACAAAACAGGGTGAAAACGTCTGCCTACAGCTAATGACAATGGCAAACTTACAGATGAAATAAAAACACAGTGTCATCAAATACAGAAACAAGATAAGGACGGCTACAGTGCAACTTGCACGAGCAAGGACTAGTCAAAGACATTGAAATAAGAGGTTTTCTAACAGGCAAACATGGGGAAATAAGAGCCATTCTTAGCCCATTTTGGTTATAATCACGACAAGCACAATCCACAAAAGGAAAAACTTGAAAATTTGTACCTTCTTAAAATAAAATTTCTGCTCTGCCAAAGGCTATTAAAAGAATAGAAAACAAACCAAAAACAGAAAGACACTATTTACAAAACACATATCTGATATATGGCTTGCATCCAAAATATGATTTTAAAAGATTCTTAAAACTCTGTACCATCTACTTACTTTTCTATAATCATAAAGTTTCTCTAAAAATAAAGTTCATTAATTGAGGAAACAGTGTACTGCAAATATGAATAGTGCTGAAGCAAAAAAAAAAAAAACAAACAAACATTAGAACCAAGCAGGGTGTGGTAGTCCACACCTGTAATCTCTGCACTCTGGGAGGCTGAGGCAAGAGGATTGCAAGTTCAATCCCAGCCTAGGCAACTTAGAAACTTAGTAAGAGCCTGTCTCAAAATAAACTTTAAAAAAATCTTGGGCATGTGGCTCAGTGATAAAGTGCCCATAGGTTCAGTCCCAGGCACTGAAAATGTAAGAACAAAGATAAATAAAGGGCTGAGAACCATTAAAAGATTCATAAAGTTGTATTAGATGCATCTTACAAAGTAAAAATCCCAAAGTCAATGATTTCGCTATATGTCAGCAATAATGAAATATAAAATATACGAAAAGATGCAACACTGAAAACTGTCCTCCATCCCTGTCTTGCTATGTACCTAGCAGAGCAAAGAGGGGCAGTCTTTAAGTAGAGAAATCCCTGGGACAGAGTTGTTAACTCCCAGAGAGGGGTGGTCATGTCCCGCTGGCAAGGGTCTGGCTCTCTGCCTCTCCTTCCTGACCTGACAGGAGCAGCACATGCTGAGAGCTTGGCCTTGGCTCCTCTACCCCATAAATAATCCCAGACAAGAGAGATGAAGCTACTGAGACAAAGTGGGCTAGTGGACAAAAATAAAAAGCCCATTGACACGAATATTAGGCATTAAAAGATAATCAGCCTACACAACACAATCTGAATAGACTTAAATTAGGAATAGAATCACTAATCATTACAAAGAATTAGTAAATTTTAAGAGGTAACTCAGAATGCTGCTAAGAACAGTTGGAAAAGAACAGGTATTCAAAATTACTATGTAGAGACACAGGGTATTAAGATTAGGAGTATTGAATTAAGACCTTAGTAGGTTAAATACAATGTCCTAATGGATAAAGTAAAAAGTGGAAGTAGTATATTGGAGATTTGAGTTAAGGAATTTTCCCATAAAGCATGGAGGAGAAGTAAGGATATGGAATAAAGCACAAAAGATAAGTGATTTGAAAATTTGGTGGCTGGGGATATAGCTCAGCGGCACAAGCATCTGCCTAACAAGCACATGGTCCTGAGTTCAATTCCCAGTACCAAAAAAAAAGAAAGAAGAAAATGAAAATTAGGACAAGTATCCGTGCCCAAGTAACTGGAGTTCCAGAAGAGAAAAAATAGGAAGAAATAATGGTCAAGAATGTTTTGTAACTTAAGAAAAAGGATCTCAGCTTATAAAGGTTCAGAAAGATCGCAAAATGATAAGGGAAAACGTGTTGGAGACAGAGCCGTGTAAAGATTAAATTGCTGATCACAGTGCTCTCTGGTTGTATTGGAAAAGCTCATATTCACAGCATCTTAAGACAAGATAAGACCACAGCTGAGGACATTTGACTCACATCCCAATTCCAAAGCGCTAACTGCCAACCTTAGAGATAAGACAATTCTCTTAATCTGGAAGATTTACTACTTGGAATATCTTTGTTCTAACTTCTCAAGGTCTTGCTCATCTTCAAGCCTTCTGCTCCAGCTGCTCCTTTCATTCCCCTGAATTTGTTGAAAACCCAATAAATACTGGCAGCCCAGAAAAGTCTTTGTCTTAGCTCCAAAAGAGTTCTGACCTTCTAGGACCCTCAAACCTTGTGCTACTTGTCTCTTTTATTTAACCTTTCCCCATACACTCATTTTAGGAGATCAGAAGTCTGATCAGCTCCCGATAAGGCACACATCTAAAATATTTTTGTGATGTTTAAAAAAAGAAAATGCTAAGAGCTTCTAATGACAGAGCTTTTCTGTGGAGTGCTTTGAACAATCTTATCTGATGCACTGGTCACCCCAAGGGGTTCAGAGCTATATTTTGAACTGTTAAGGTAGGAATTTCTAACTCAGAATTTTTTATTTAGCCAAGCAATTATTCAGATGTGAGGAAATAACAGTCTTGGGTATCAAGACTTTAGAATGCTTAGCATATCATGAGATTCTTTGAAAATTCTGGACAAAACATTTCAGAGAAAAGTAAGTAAATTATATATATGTGTGTGGGGGGTGCATCTTTCAACAATCAGAATATAATTACTGCTGGTGGTAAGAAACAAAAATATAATCTTATGTGAAATAAATCAGGTTGAAATTTAAATATCACACTGCTTTATTTGTGTGAGAAAGCCAAAGTATAAATAAGTAACAAAATGTGGGGTAGATAATAATATACAGAAAGAACTCCCTCAAATGGGAAGGGGAACAAGGAACAAAGGAAGGAAGGAATGGAAAAGGAGTTTAAAGAAAAAAAGGATTGAATGAAAAAATGGAAACAGATCTTTTGTAAGTGAGGAAGGGAAGAAGGGATGGAGGGCTGGAGGGAAAGGGGATAGAAAAAGAATTATGATGGGTTACCTACATGTCGACAACCCCATGATGAATATAATGATTACGTACTACAAACATGTACTAATAAAAAATATGCAAAAAAGAAAAAGATACAATGACGAAAAGGAAAACAGAAAAAACTGCCAAAGATAATAATAGAATAAGAAAAATATGTAAATAATAAACATTTGCTTATGAAGAGTCAAAATAGATCATTTTTCCCGAGGTAATTTATACAAACTACTGCAATCAAATTTGATTGTTTAGAAAATATCTAAAATTTATTTAGAAAACTATCATTTATTGGAAACCCAGGACATTCCTGGAAGATTATATATATATATATACATAGAGAGAGAGAGAGAGAGAGAGAGGGAGAGAGAATGTATTTTCCCTCAGTATGACATTATAATTATCAAAATAGTGTGGGAAAGGATAACTTAGCCCACAAATGGTATTGGAGAATCTAATTAACTATATATAAAACAAAAAGCTATAACCCCACAGAAAAATGGGTTCAATATATTTTGACAGGCAAATGGATAAGTATATTTTATTTTAAAAATTAAACACAAGCAGAAAATAGAATAATGAGTACCAGACATTGGGAAGAAGAGGTAAATAGGAAAGAGAAATGTTTGGTTGGCAAGTTCAGTCAAGAGGAATAAGTTTTAGGCTTCTATTGCCTACTACAATGACCATAATTAATAATATTATTGCATATTTGAAAATATTGAACAGAGAGGATTTTAAATGTCCACACCCAGAAAAAGATAAATATTTGAGGTTACAGACATGCTAATTACCTTGGTTTGTTCATTTCATATTATATACGTTTGCTAAGTAGGACATTGTAGTCCACAGATTTATATAATTATTTGGTAATTAAAAGTAAAATACAACTTAACAAATTTAAAAAACAAAACTTTTCAGAGTCCATCACAAACAAAAAAGCTGAGTACCTCAACATATAAACAGGCAAAGAGAATAAGCCCTTTATTTAACGATAAGCATAATAAATATAAACTCTCAATTTAAAAAAGTTTGTTCTTGTGGGCAGTGCAAAGGACGGCAGTTCAAACAATTAGAAGTGTTCTCTTCCCTGCCCTTCTTGAACACTGTCAGGAATCTAAACATGGATAGTTTCCCAGAGTTAGAGTCTTTCTTCAATTTATTTTTTTTCCAGTTTTTTATTAGTATATGTTTGCAATACATAATAAATCTATGCCTCACAAGGAACTGGAGCATGAACACATGACATCTTGACCCTTTACTTCTGCTTCCTCTCCCCCATCCTTTCCAATCTCCAGACCCTCTTTCCATCTCCACAAAGTATACTTCTGTTTCCTATCATCTATGTGTTGTTCTTTAAATTATTTATACTTTGAGTTTCCCATATAAAAGACAATGTGATATTTAACCATCTGTGTCTGATTTACTTCACTGAGTATTAGTATTTCAAGATCCATCCATTTTCTGACAAATGACTCAAATTTATCCTTTGTTATAACTGAATAGTACTCTATTGTGTATAAGACCTATTTTCTTTATCCATTCATCTGTTGATGGACATATAGGCAGCTATTATAAGTTGTACTGCTATAAACATGGGCATGCATGTGTCACTGCAATATGATGCCTTAAGTCATTCAAGAAGATACTCCAAAGTGGCACAACTGGGTCAGATAGAATTTGTATGTTTAGTTCTTCAAAGATTCTCCATACTGATTTCCATACTAGTTGTATTAGCATACATTCCCACCAACAACGTTAAAGGGTCCCCTTTCCCTCACAACCTCACCAGCACTTGTTTTCTGAGTTTTTCATGGTGGCCATTCTTTCCTCACTGTTGTTTTGATTTCCGTTTCTCTAAAAGCCAAATATGCTTGATATTTTTTCCTTTAAGAAATGTCTATTCATTTCAGTTACCCATTTTTAATTGGGTCTTTTGTTAGTGGAACCTATCTTTTTGAGTTCTTTATACTTTCTAAAGATTAGTCCTCTGTTCAAGGAATAGTTGGCAAAAAATTTTCCATATTCTACAAGCTGTCTCTTCACTTCTGTTGGTCATTTCCTTTGCTGTGCAGAAGCTTTTTAATTTGATGTGATCCTACTGTTTGATTGTTTTGTTCTTGGTGTTATTTCTTGGGCAATTGGGGTTTTCAGAAAGTCTTTACCTATGCCTACGTTTTCAAGAGTTTTCATGTATTATCTTCCACCAGACCCAGTATTTCTGTTTTTACATCAAGTCTTTGATCAGATTTGATTTTTAGAGTAGGGTGAGAGATATGAGTCCAGATTTGTTCTTCTGCATGTAAATAACCTCCTTTCCCAGCACCATTTGTTAAAGAGGCCGCCTTTTCTCCAACATATATTTTTGGCCTCTTAGTCAAAGATGAACTGGTTAAAGGTACCTAGGATTGTTTATGCATCCACTGTTCTGTTCCACTTATCCATGCGACTATTTTTATGGTAATACCATGCTATTTTCATTACTATAGCTTTGTAACATTAATTTGAAATCCGGGACCATATTACTCTATATCCAATAGACATTCTTCCAGGAATGTGAAGTAGTTCCAGCCTTAGCATTCAAATCATCACAAATGTGTTCTCATCACGATAAATTCTGCCTGTCATTTGTAATTTGTTCCCCAGTTTTCTTGTGAGCTCTAGTTAGCAGTATTTATGAGCTACTGTCTGGAAAATGTTAGCCTACTTACATTATGGGTTAATCCTAAAAGCTTTATTGAATTTGAGGTACTATAAGTCAAGGTACTCTCTGGATCCTACAGACTTGCCCAATTTTAGTTTTCATTGAATCCTTCCCATTCATGTGTTTCACCAATCTACAGCTGTGTTCCCCTTGTCTCATCAACCTCACCAGGTACAAGGGGAACTTCTCTACTTTACACCTGTGTTCATGGCCCAGAGATTTCAGATATGCAGCTCATTAATTTTTTGTCTTTGTCCTATTTTCCAGTGTCTTCTAAAATACTTTGAGGTGTAACACAATGTATGACCTAAATATTTAGCTAATCCCCCTTCAACTTCTCAAAGGACAAGGTTGAATTATAAGGCACTTCTAGTTTTCAGACTTAAGTTTGCATTTCCAGTGGAAATATTTCAGAGGATTTCATTTTATGATGGAATATAAAAAAAAGAGTTAACATTGTTAGAAGTTAGATTATAAAATTTTCTTGATGGGTGAGATTTTTCAATCTGGAAAATGCTGTCAAGATGAGACAGTTTATGGACGAGAAGTTCAGTAGAAATGAAATTTATTTCCACTTTAATAAAATAATTAAACTCATTGCATTGGTAATTTTTAAAGAAAAAGATAAAAATAATTTGTTACTGGTTGAGAGAGTATGGATGTGATTTAAAATAGATTCAACTGTAATGTCTGGTATTTATAATAAGTAACCACTTGATTATCTCAGCTTTGGTTTTCCTCTCTGTTAAACAGAGGTATTACAATTGCTTCAGAGGATTGCTATACATTTCCATTAGATTCACATCCTTAGGGGAAGCCATCACCACACCAGCCTTGGCCAGCTACTCCTCTTCTGGATCTCATACCACCCCATACAAAGCTTTCATCGAATCCACTGTGTTTCCATGGTTATTTGTGTAAGGGAGGTGTTAAAATAATGCAATAAGACAAATTTATAAACCTGTATTTCAAAGAATAATTATTCTCATTAGGATTTTTCCTAAACTTTATTAAGAAGGAGGTACAAACAGTCACCTACAGAACTAGGACTCTATTTCCAGGAACTTTTGTCCAATTGTTGATGAGTCTTGGGATGGTCCCTATGGGACTTCTATTCTTGGGGACCAATAACCAAGACATGATGCTTTCCCTGAGTTTCCTCTACTGAGCATGTAATTATCCCATGTTTAAGACAGTGACCTCCAGGATCAGAATTTGCAATACGACAGTGGTGTTCCAAAGCTTGGAGCTTCTGGGAACCAGAAGTCCATGTCCAACACCTAGGGTTCTGCACCCTTGCAGATTTTGGGTGGTTCCCAGGGTTGATTTCAGGGCCTACAATGATGCTGTGCATTTTGAGACTTCTTTTAAGAAGCCCTCAGAGTTGCCATAGAAACAAGAGGGTTCTGGGAAGCAGAATCTAGAAGTAGCTAACTGGCTGAATCTCAGTGAGCAATTTTTCTTGCTGGAACAGATATTTCAGTTTTTTAGGGGAATCTCCAGTGACTTCCTCAGTGGTCAGGTTCTCTGGGGAGGATAATAACATAAGTCACAAGTCTGAGCTGCAGACACAGAGCACTGGTCCCTTCCCATGTTCTACTGGTGATTTGTTGACAAGCATTTGGCAGACTCAGGGCCCCATGGCTCCAGGTCGGCTTCTAGCTGTTGCTATTTCAAAGTTTTCCACTGAACTTTTCCCTACTGTTGAATACTAGGAGCAAAAGAGAAAGACACTGAACATGACAGAGTGGGGGTGGGGTAGGGGGTCAGTAAATCTAGCCTTTGAGAAGGAAGAGTTTCATGGTGGGAACCTGCTTCCAATGTTTCTAAATCATTTTGGAGTCAAAAGAATGTAATCAGGAAAGGAAACTTCGGGATCTCATGCCAACTCCATTTTACCGATCAGAAACACCAATGGGTACATTAAAAGATCATACAGTCAATTCATAGCAGTGCTGAACTTGGAGCCGTGGACATCTGTCTCCAGCAAACTGTCCTTTCTGCTCTCTCTGCTAAGCAAAAAACTTATAAATGCTGTTCTCTGTGTGACTGAAGTTTGACTTTGAATTCTAAATACATGTATTTTTTAAAGCTACATAATAAATGTGCAAACTAGCTACCCTTATTTGTTTTTTCTCATATTAAGATAAGACTGTTATTGCAATGGAAAAGAGAAAGTAGAAAGAAGGTGGCCTCCTGCAGGAATTCTTAAAGGAGTGCATTCAGAAAGTCTTTGTGGGTATCAGTGGCTAGGGAACAGTCCCCTTGTTGAATTTCTTTTACTGTTTCTCTACAGGGGGTGCCATAGGGTGCTCCACGGTACAGTTCATGCTATCTTCCTTCTTCTCCAGCTGTACCACAATTCTTTGTTAAATATGGAAGAATATCCCATATTGTGTGAATGCTGCAGTCTTAACATTAGGAAGAGATCAGCTCTGATTTTCAGCCCAATTTTATTTAAAATGTGTACTTCCTATCTTAGAAACTTTTAAAGATGGGGTAGGTTTAGGGCTTTGATGATAAGGCCAAATGCTGGAGAGTTTCCATACCATTTCGTGTGTTTCCTTAGTCTCAGAAATACTGGAAAAGAGTTGAAAAGGGGTTGCCAGATGTATCAGGTAAAAATAATCTGCTCCATTTGATTTAATTTCAGATAAACAGCAAAGGGCTTTATGTATAAGTAAGTGCCATGCCACATTTGGTACTTACATGAAAAAGATTATTCATCATTTATCTGAAATTGAAATGTAATTGAGAGTCCAGAATTTTCTGGCTACCTAAGGGTGGGGAGAGGAAGAAGAGGAGGATGAGTGTGGAGAAAAACAAGAAAGAACAGGAGGATAAGAAGGAAAAAGAGTAGATTTTCAATGACTGTAATATGCTCCAGAGAGGGGAAGAGGGCATTACCTTCCAAGATCTATTTCCTATACAGTGGCTTGTATGCTAACAAGACCCAAAAGAGACCTCTATTTCTTTTTCTTTCTTTTTCTCACCAAAGTGGTGTGTAGGTGGCCCACTGCTTAAACTTTTTTAAAAAACTGATCTTACACAGGAAATTTTTTCATTCTTTTCCACCATTCACTCAAAATAATTCTTGTATTAACAAACTTAAGGGGTGCTGCGGGGAAAGTGTTCAGAGGTGATTAATTTGTTCCTCTTCAAAAACTCACCAAGTCTAGGTTCCATAAGAAAAATAAAACCAGTAAGAAGGTTGTGAAAGGGGGAGGACGCACAGTGTCTACACAGAAAACAAACTTGAATTTGACCCTGAAAGACTGCATCGGGACCATCATTTGAGGCCATTGTGGATCACCCCGAAATGTTGGCTTCACAGGGGGTCTGCTCTAGTGCACCGCATCACCTCCTGGAGCAGTGCCCAGGCAGGAACAGCTGCAGAGGTGGAGAAGATGCTGGGAGAACAGGTCCCCAGGTGGTGGCAGGACCAGCTGAGCAGGAGCGAGCATATGGTCAGCTTATGTAAAGTGAAATTTGGGGGTAGCTCCGAAGTTCATGCTTGTAGCACTTTGTTTAAAAAGCAAGTGAAAAAATATTAATTAATTCAGAATATCTGCCTAGTTGTTCAAATTTTTTCTTTCAGGAAAAAACCCTTCCATTTTATTTAATATATAGCAAATATTATATGTACATTAAAATTTTAATAAGATCATAGATCAATATTATGTATCAATATAACATATAGTAAATATACTAGGTAGTACAATTGCATATATTATATATATAGAGAATATAATATATATAGTGAAGTATTTACTATATATTACATGTATATGTCATACATTATTTTATTTACAGTATACTATTTTATATGTAGTTAACAAAATGTAAGGATTGTTCCTGAAATAATATATATTGTGTATAACATTACTATACATAATACATACACTTGTTTGTCAGTGAAATTGAGAGGGAAAGAATTGACTTCTAGAATATAGTTTCATCTCCCAAGTTGAAGTTTGTCCGCCCTGTTGTCTTAGAGAAATCACATTTTTAGAGAGAATATCTGGCAGACATCAAACATGGAAGAGAACCGAAGTCTCGTGGAAGAGTGTATGTGAATAATTTCTGGTTCTCATTGCTGTCTGTCTTTTCTTTTTAAAGAAGACCAGATCTTTATTACTACTCACAAAGGCAGCCATTCCCAGTCCTTTAGTGATTTCATGAAATCAAGAGCTTGACATCTTATTCATATAAAGATCCAAAAATACCAAAGAAGTCTCACATTCCCAGACGCTAAAGAGATTTTTAAATGAATCTTACTCAAGAAATATGCAACAACAAAACACTTTAAGGCAAGGAACTGCATGCTAAAAACAAAAGAATGCAAAGATCAATTCTAAATAATATTCCAAGAGGAAAAAAAAGATAATTATCAGACACTACACATTCCAAATTTAAAAAAAAAAATGAGGATGAATTCAAGAAACAAGTTTATTTATTTATTTTGCTTTTTGTTTTTTTCCTGGTACCGAGAATTGAACTCACGACCTTGCACTTGCCAGGCAGGCACTGTGCCGCTGAGCTAAATCCCCAGCCCCTTAGAAACACGTTTATAGTTTAACTCTCTGAAACGTTTAGACCAGGAGGGAAGAAACTGAAGCTCTACTGTAAATGGCCACAGTCAACAGAAAAAACTGCAGAACCCTCGTTCCTTTGGATAATCTAAATGGCCTCAGACATCACCGTCCTCTGAGTACAAATAGCACCAACATCCAAACAACACCGACTCTGCATCTTCCTGGGAAGGCAGGTCCCTGTCCCGTGGCACCTCCAAGTGATGCGTCTCTAGCTCTCCCAGATTACCCCAGGGGCTCCAGCCCGTGCCAAGTCTTCTCGGTGCTGCAGCCACTCTGACCTGTATCTTCTACATCCAGCAATGCTTGGGGAAGCTGGGTGCCACACCGTTTGAAATGCCCACTGGGAAAATCTGATGACAGTGTTCATGGGTACCATCTCCCTCCACTCACAGAGGCTGCTCTCCGCAGGGCCTGAGCGGTACCAGAGCAGACATGAAAGGGAAGAGTTGGCAGGTCCGGGCAGCCCTTGGACTTTAAAGCCTGGAGTGTCACCAACCTGGTGTACTAACTGGCTTCATGACCCCAAAGCGCCTTTTCTCCCCATCACCTGAATTAGGCAGATGCCTTGTCCCACCATGCCGTATTCTCCATCTCAGCCCTTGGCTCTTCCCTTCTTGCTGTAATATCAGGACTGTAATTGGCAAATACAGGGTTCCTCCCTTCCCTTGATTTCACTTTCCCTATTTCAGTTACCTGCAGTAATCTGCAATCCCCAAATATCAACTTTTGACTTAACTCCTTCCAGAGAGAGACCGCATTCATGGGACTTTTTAGTATATTGTTCAAATTGTTCTCTTTTAGTATTATTCTTATTGCTAATATCTTATGTATGGCACAGAAAGAATAGTTGCTATAGGATTTGTTACTATCTGTAGCTTCAGACACCCACAGGAGCTTGCCACTTATCCCCTGTGTCAAAGGCAGGGCAACAGTAAATGTTGTATCCTGCCTTGATGGGGTCCCTTCCCTACCTCCTACGCTTAGCGGAAATTAGTTAATATAAATGTTTATACAACAGATGAAGGAAAGGCTTTTCCTATAGACAGGCCCCTAAGTTTTGTCTCTAGCTGGTGTCTCATCACATCAGTAGCAAAATAATTCTTCTTGTGCAGCCACCTGGCTTCTAGTGCTTCCCATATTTATGCATTTTTTCCTCATTAAAGGAATTTTCATTTTCTCCATGTTGGGGATGACAGGATTGATAAACGGGACCTTTAAAGACTGGCTCAGCGTGACCAGTGCAATGAGCAGCAGACCTGACCCTCTGAAGCGCACAGTCTGGTCTCAGAATCAGTGCTCCTAACTTCACGTCAAATCACTAGAAACCCAAGGGATGCGGCAGAGGATTCCAGCCCCTCCTCTTATCCCTTCTCTGCTTCAGGCACCTTCCCTGGAAAGCAAGCCACACGAAAACAAACTGAATAACAGTAGGAATAAGACAGCTGCCCCCCTGGGGAGGGTCATATCTCACGCCTCTCAGTGGGGGGCCCAAAGTCACAGATGGTACAGGAACCTGTAGATACTATGATTTTTCTTATACATACAGACTATGATAAAGTTTAGTTTATAAATGAGGCACAGTAAGAGAGCGGTAGTTTTTTTTTTAAATTAGTATAAGTTTGTAGTATATAGGCAGTTTAAATTACCCTTTAATAACTAATAAAATAGAATAATTATGGCAATGTATTATAATAAATGCTATGAGAGGATGTTATGTTCTCTCTTTTACTCTTTCTCAAAATAAGCTACTCTACTATGCTATAACGCCTCATTCCTTCCTCCTTTCCTTATTCTTCCATCCTTTCTCTCTCTCTCCCTCCATCTCAGTTTTACCAGGCACTCACACCTACAATGCCAGTCCCTGGATGACAAAGTTAAAAACTGTCACTGCCAAGAATGGGAATCTGCTGGCACCATTAGCCATTTAACCTAAATGAATGAGGCACCGTGGGAGCATCTGGTCAACCTCAATGTGCACAGAGCTGGCAGAACAAAGCCAGAAGCCACAGGAAACTGAGGTCCTGAGAAAATTGGGAAAAAGTGTTTGGGCCCAAGTCAAGGCTGACTTCTAGCTCCTGAGGCTGTAACTGAGGAGTGCAGTTTCTGCTGCTCACAGGTAGGAAATAAATAGCTGCCAGATGCTCTAGAAGTAGTGAAAAGAAAGCCCCACAAGGGTTTGGTTTCTAGTAAACCTCACTATATTTTACAGAGACGATGGCCTGACTCACAAGAGTGAATAATCAAAGGGAAGAAATTTAGCATTACATCAAGCAGTGCAATTTATCATTCTTTCAGGAGGAATTTCTTAAGGGCCAAATTAAAGATTCTATCTTGGTCTGGTATTTGTTCAGTGGCGTTTGTTTTGTGCATGGGCTCGTATTTTAGGAAAGGCCATATGTTACATATAGGATGCATCCATTAGCGGAGAAGGGAGAGCTGCAAGGGCCCAGTCCCAAGCAGGGGTCACAGCAAAGCCTGGGAAAGGCTGGCAGGGAAGAGAGCAGAGGTCTCCAGTTCTCAAGGCTGCTTCTTGTTAGGATCTTGTCAGAGAGAGAGATCTTTGGAATCACAAAGCCTGTTAGGAGCGGATCCATGATTTAGCAGCTGTGTGACTGTGGGTTGGCTATAGAGCCATTTTAAAGCTTGACTTTTCTCATCTGCAAAATGTAAACTAGAATGGTGTCTCCTCCATAGGATTTTCTGTAGTAATCCTATGAGATAATGCCTGTCAGTAGACTTCCTGGTACTAGACCCATGGTCGCACCACTGTGTCCTTGGGAATGGGGACAGTGGCAGTAGAGGAAGCATGTTATGGCTTTTGTGTAGATGTCCACCACACTAAAGCCTCATGTGGTCATAGGGCTTTTACAGAGGTGGCTGCATCTAGAGTGTGTGATTGATTCATGGTGCAGTGCTAGGTTAAGGGTGCTGAAATTAAGGGGGTATGATTAGCAAATCACTCCATTGATTGGTTCAGCATAGCTCTCACTAGGATAAAGGATGTGAGTGCTATACCCACCCTAGCTTGGGTAGCCTGCATATAATACGAGGGACAGAAAGAGGCTTGTCCTCTCTGTTTTTGCTCTCTTCTGCTGCCATGAACAATTGCCTCTCTGCCATGTTACCCTGCCTTGGAGCCAGTAGAGTATGGACTGAAACCTCTACAGACTGAGTTAAATAATCCTTTCCTCCCTTAAATTTGGGCATTGGGTATTTGGTCTCAGCAATGAAAACAGGAAAGGCAGTACTGCATTCCCTTTCCTAGTTCACTGCTGTTGTCCTTACTTCTATCTAAATGAATATAACAATTCACCCTAACTAGAAAAGTAATTAATATTCTGGGGTCCTTTAGTCAAAAGACTTTCCTAAATAGCACTTTATACCCAAATGCTAACTCATATATCTGTCTTTGGCAAGATCCATGGAAGTTACTTCCTATAAAGTTGCTTTAAAAGCTTTGGTGCCATGGATGAAATATCTCCAATCTCTTCATAATAAGGTTAGTGCTATATTTAAATCCTCACTGGATGCATTGATATTTTCTGCTTGTTGGAGTCAGGCATTCTCATGCTTTCTGTCTTATGAGTAGGTATGAAACATTGGCTTTCAGCTGAGATTGCCAATGTGGGAGCTTGGCACTCCAATGGGTTCTGGGGTTTACTATAACCAGAGGTCACGCAAGGACTCAACCAAGGCAGACTGTCCTCACTGCTGGGTGTGTGAGTGGGTCGGTGTCACCCAAGGTCTCCCAAACAGCAGTCCAGTTACAACATCCCTACAGTGTTGCTGGTGGCCTTGCACAGCTCCCAACCAAGCACTGCTAGGAAGAGCTACAGAGGCCACCAGACAGAGAGTCTGTGCTTGAGAACAACTGCTTGGCACCTTCCAATGACAGTATTCTCCCTAAAACAGCTTGAACCCAAACCAGAGTGACAGGAAGGACAAATCCAGCAAGAGGCCAGCTTTGAGCACAGAAGCTGGGACAAGGAAGAGGCTAAACATTTGGGAAATTTAACCTCATGCTTTCCTGAGCAGGGAAGGAGCAAATTTCTTAGAGTGCAAAGGTTATTAACATTCTCCTTATATCTGACGCTCTAACTCAACATGACATGGGGCATTGGGCATGGACTGCGCTTCCCATCACCATGGACTGTGGAGTTATAAGATGCTTCTGCCTCAGAAACTAACTGAAGACCTATTGCTCTGCTGTCACAAATCAAATCATCCCACCCATCTCAGTAGGGCTTGGGCCCAGTCCAAGAGTTACATGCAGAACACAGAGAGATGACTCACTTTTGAAAAAGGAAGGTATCTGCTCCAGTAGGAAGGAGTGACAGCATACATTTTCCAAAGGACTTGGAGTCAATTCCCAGAAGTGAGGGATGGCTTGGAGTTGCCTGACAGACCCTCTTCCCACTTCCGCCTCCTCTGAGAGTTTCATCAGAATGTCTGCCTGCCAGTAGGGTGAGATAAAGCAAGCCGATGGTTTCTGAGAGTGCAAAAGTGATTTGGGTGAGTCCTTGAAGAGCTGGGGAGACAAAGAGCTATCCTCTGCATCCTTGGAACACCTTCAGGGACCCAGTACCACATAAGTTATGAGCATAGCTCCTGAGGGGTTCTGACCCAGGAAAGACTCCAGTGATCACTAGATGATTAACTCAATGCACTTACTAGGAGTCTATCACTAAGTTTAATTTCTGCATATTTCTTATTTATTTGCCAGTTTTTAAATCACTAGTAGGCATAGCTTTGGAGATCACCAAAGGCTCCTCAGCTTTTCTTTATTTCACAGCCGGATTTTTCATGAAGCCACTAAGACTACCTCTGTGTTTTCACAATGCCTGTAAATATACCACTCATCACACTATGTGATGTGGACTCTTTGCTAATCTCTGCTATCCTCTGGACTGAGAACTTGTGTTTGCTTTTCATTGTGATGAAGGACATGGGAGTGACAACTTCAAGGAGGAAAGATTTACTTTGGCTTACGGTTCCATTGGTTTCGGTCCATGGTTGGCTTGCTCCCAGATAAAAATGTCATGACAGGCATGGAAGTGGAAAGCCATCCCCTTCTTGGCAGCCAGGAAAGAGAGCAAGAGAGTATGTGCTGACTGGCTTTCTCCACCTTCCATTGTTCCACCCAAGCCTGCACCCTATTAGATGGTGCTGCCCATGTTCAGGGTAGGTTTCCACTCTTGGTTTGCTGTCCCATCTGCCAATCATCCTGGGAAACACCTGCAAAGACACACCCGGAAGTGAATGCTACTAAATTCATAGATATTTCACGATCTAATCAAGTTGACAATCAAGATTAACTGTCCCACAACTCCTTGAGCAGAGGAGAGGGAAGCCTTCCTCTTGTCAGTGTCACCTCAATGCCAAGGGAAGAGATCAGCATATGAGGAAGTGTCTGGTAAACACTTGTTACATAAACTGCACACTTTAAGTTAAGGCATTGTGTGTCTGAAGCGCTTAAACTGACATTTATCAATTTCAAACACTTCAAGAAATAAAAAAGTCTGTGCTTTGTGTCACTCATAAATCCAAACTAAACTGTACAGCTCACAAGAAATAAGCAACATTTTAAAGCTTGCTCTCACTTCCTATTATGTACTTTTCTACTTCATACTAATTTTGCTGTCAGAGGTCCAGGGAGAGAGCAAAACACTTTAATTATGTCTCCTTGGCAGAAATGTAAAGCATAAGCCCCACTTCAAGCACGCTCTTTTATTCAGGTGTTTTTTTCTGTTGCTTTGTGTTTTGAGTGGCTGCCACTTTCTCTCTAAAAGTTAAGTCTGGAGAACTTTGGGCTTATGATACAAGGAAGCAGAACATCCACCTTCAACATCCTACAAGTGTCTATTGAGTCCCTGTCACTGAAGGGTGTGTTCCAGGTGCAAATGAGAGAGATGGAAAAGCAGATAGAGCCGCTCTTCTCAAGAGCTTAAATTCCAGTGAAGGGGAAACTGGTGAACAGAAAATGTCAAGAGGTAGCAGATGTTCTAAAGAGAAGGAAACAGGGGTGTGGTCACCAGGTTGCAGTGGACAGCTCTGCACAGGCAGCCAGGACAGTGCAGTCTAAAAGATGACAATCTGGGTTGCTTCTGATTCCATATGAATTTTAAGATTGTTCTCTATGTTACATGAAATTAATCAGACACACAAGCTTAAATATCACACAGTTTCTCTTATATGAGAAGCCCAAAGAATAAATAAATTAAAGGGCAAAATAAAAAATAGATAATGGGAAGCAGGGAGATAGATTTTTTGCTAAAGAGAAGGGGCAAATCCAGGAAGAGGCCAGCTTTGAGGTAAAAAAGTAATTGAGCTGAGTTATATACATGCACCAACTTCCCATGATACATGTAATCTTTATGTATTGCAAATATACACTTATGAAAAATAAAGTGGTAACACTGAACCCAATGCGTTGGATGAACTGGAGGACTTAGGTCCCGGGCCCATGGGAAAGGTGAAACAGTAGGGGGCTATCGGCTGACATGAGGCAAATCTGGAAACAAGCTTCTGTCCAAGCAATAGAAGATCATGTCTGTCTTCCTCCTCTGCCCTGCATAACTGAAAGGGAGCCGACCCAGGTCTGCCCTGTCGTGTCTTCTTCTCCCCAGGTCTGCAGGAAATCTTGGCTCTACTAAAAATCCTGTGACAAAGAAGGTGGATTCATCAGCCAAGTTGTCCATCATGGATGTTTTGATCAGCCCTGGGCAAAACCCGAACTGATTATTCCCTGAAGATCATTCATACCTTTTATAATCTTTTCTGTTCCCGGTACTCAAATACTAGAGTTACCATTTGCCTTCTTCCCTATTTGTGTTCTCTCTTTCTCTCTCTCTCTCTCTCTCTCTCTCTCTCTCTCTCTCACACACACACACACACACACACACACACACACACGGGCTTACAAGGAGTTGATTTCTTTGAGGATTTTTAAGAAGTATTTATGGGTCCTGACTTATACAATGGAAAGGCAAAGAGAATTCCAGAATCCCTTGCCCTTTCCTTTCCCTCGTACATGTGTACACATATGTGCTAAACATGTTTGATTATGTTAAACTCTTTGCAACCAACAGTCCAATCAGGAGATTTTCTCAGAAGTTAGTTTCCCTGGGAAGCAGCAGCAGGTCTGTGGGCCTGAAGGCAAGCAGTTGACAGGCACTCCCTTCTCTCTCCCTGCATCCTGAGGGGTTTGTTCTTTCTGAATCTGCAGCTGTCCTGGCTGACCCTCACCTTTAGCCCCAGAGCGGAGGGCCTACCATGCCCTCCCCTGGGAAATATAGGGCTGCCAGAGTTTAGCAGCACTAAGAGGTCAAGGTTTAGTTTCTCAACCTTAAGTCTCCCTAACGGAAGCTGTGGAGATACTTATGCAATCCCATTAAAGAGTCCATCAGCACAGAGCACGCAAAGGACTGTGAGTGGTGCTTTCCCATGTTCTTTAATCCTTGCAGCCAGCACAGGAAATAGATATTAGCTCTGTAGAGAGAGAGAAGGAAGCTGCCGCTCAGGGAGGGGAGACAAACACACCTCTGTCACCCAGCTGGTTTCTCAGTGTTCCAGCGGAGACGTAGCCAAAAACCAACACTGAAGTCCATTTCTTTTGGCTTCAGCACCACATACAAGAGTCATGAAAAGTTTTGTCAAGCTCACCTGCCACCCCAGAGTCACAGGGCAAACTTTGAACCTTGAAAAGGTTGGCAGTATTTTGCTTGCTCTGAGTTGTCTGAAATCTGGTCATCAGGAAATTTCTTGACTCAGTGGAAGTAAACACACTTGGAGAAAGAAAGAGTGAGAAATATGTGGAGAGAGAGCGACGGGGAAGGAAATGGAACAGGAAATGAGGAGTTCACCTCTATGGAGCACCCACTTCATTATACATACTCTGCTGAACTCTGTAATTGTATGAGTTCCCTTGAAATTCTTCATCCCTGAGCCATTACCTCCTGATGTTACAATGACTGCTCAGAAGTCTTAGAACAGATAGTCCATGGAAAGTCCCCAGTACAAATTTCAACAAACAGTAAATCAATGATTCAGTTAATACCGGAGATTCAAACTCCCTGGGAAAACAGGAGTGCTGCTCTTGGACACCTCTTCGTGGCCACCTGCAAAAACACACCCAGGAGTTTGGGTCTTTGCAGGAACCATTAAAACATGGAGGACATTATGCTGAGTGAAAATACACCATTCGTAGAAAAATAAATGCTACATGATTCTATGTATATGCAGAGTCTAAAATAGGCTCACAGAAGCAGAGACTAGAACCGCGATTGCCGGGGTTCTAAAGAGATAGAGAAGGAAAGAAGAGAGAAGAAGGAGAGGGATGTTTTTCTGTGGGTGTAACATTAGAGGTATGCAAGGTGGAAAAGTTCTAGTGATCTCCTGTACAAAAGTGTGCTGAGAGTTTATTACACAGTATTATGCTCTTCAAGATTTGCTAATTGGGTCAATCTCAGGTTAGTAGGTTTTATCTTAGAAAACAAACACATTACATCTCCGCAACCAGAATTAAGGTAGACGTGGAGGCCTAGATTACGTCTCTTACTTTTACTGACTGTGCAGCTGATCCCACAGCTGTATGCATGTCAAACTCACCAAATTATATACATTAAACATGTGCAGCTTTATTGTATGTCTCTTATACCTAAATAAAACTGTTGAAGTCCTATTGCCTGGAAAAAGTCAGCTCAAATATCAGAATAAAATTATGTTGTCAAACAACGGACCAGAACAGTATCTCCCTGATTTTCTTCTTGTGCATCTTTTCTTTTTCCTGTTACATTAAGAATATAAATAAATAGTAGAAATATTATTAAATATCCTATTAAGTTATTAAATATCTTATTAAATATTGTATTAAATTTTAGTAGCTATCCTCTGAGTGGTTTCAGAGGAATTAGTGGAAATAGGCTTTAGAATTGTAAGAAGGCAAAAGTAAAATACTGCTCAATCATTCAGCAGCTTTTGGAATGGGCCAGACTGGATCTCAATTGCACTGTCAATAAATCGGGACCAAGAGCGCCTACCAGTGGGGAGACTGTGCAGGTGAAGGGGCTGCAGGTAAAAATCTGTACTCTCCTCAGTGAGATACACATGTGAGTGCCTTTTCTTTCCCTTTACCCCATACATAGAATTCCTTCTACAGACCAGTTGGCCATTAAACACTCAACATCAGACCAGATGTGTCTTTGCTAAGCCCTTTCCTAAGTCTAAGGAAAAAGCATTTGATTTAAGAAATGAGAGGAGGGTCAAAGTAGTTGGTAAGAGCAGGTTAGCTTTAAGGACCTTTCAGGATAAGAGGATCTCAAATGTGGAGGAGCTGAGTGAAAAGGGGTGTTTATGACCAGAATAAACTTCCCAGGACTGCAGCTCAGAGATCGGCCTAGAGCACCCCTACCCTACTCTAAGTGAACAGTCTGTTTGCCCTGCTGCCACAGCCTGGAGGCCTCAATGCCCTCCCCCCAGCTGCAGGAGAGGAGGCTCTGGCTGCGACCAGAGAAGCCCCTGCCTCCAAAGGACCAAAAAGCACATTGGAAAACCATTATTCTCTGACAGCTATAACCAAACCGTACCTGTGGCTCACCTTTCACGACAGATGTCTTTTCTGTCTTTAGCTGCAGAAATATTTCCAAAACAGATGCCAACCATGCACCAGTGCCAAAAACACATATTTGCAAACTGTAAAGGGCTGAGGAGAAAACATCAGCCTCCTGGAACACCTCCAAAGAGAGGGAGCCTGGGCTCAGTGTATTCTGCTCTCTTGGAGAGAAGGTGGGGTGAGCTGTAGAGGGGAGGAGGTCTTGGTAGGTGCCTGCCAGTCCTAATGTTCAGTTGTAGGATATGTTTAAGTCAAATTACAGTTGTAAATCTGTATTACTATATATTGTTAACCGAAGTAGAGATCATGAACTAAACTAGTAAGAGTGGAGCTGAAAATTTTATTTATAAATAAAAGGTAAGATAGTATGTACATTTTTTCAAGGTGTTTTTGCTCTAAATTGAAAGAATCCTAACTCCATTTGTATACATGGGTGTCAGAGGAGTTGCTAGACATTGCTGCATGTTGCCTGGTAGCTGATTTCTTCATATCGTCATTCCTGTTTATGCTTCACACTGTAATTTCTGGGGACTTTTTTTATGTAATGGCGGAATATGACCCCAAATCAAGCTATATGGTATCTCCAGAGATTCAGATTTGAAATTTACAATTATTTGCAAGTAAGAATGGAGGGAAGGACTTGTACTTTAAAATAATTTGAGTCCATTAAAGCAAGGGTCTACTCCAAAACTTCACCCAAAATAAGATTCTCCTGAAAAGGCCAGGAAATATGCACAACATAGCTATGAATCATATCTTGAGCTTCAGGCTTTAAATCTGAAAAGTCAGTAATAAATCGACAATTAATTGTTAGCTGCCTCCAAAGATATAAAACCAGTGAGCAATTCTACTATCCCTGCTGGAATCCTTGGAAACTCTGTACTACCTTAATTTGCTATCCTGGCAGTCTCAAAATAATAGTGGTGGGAGTCTGGAAAAGAATAGAAAAGTAACAACTATAAAAATTTTATTACCATATCCTGGAAGTTAAATAGGCCCATATGTTCTCTGTTTCTTTCCAAGTAGTTCCCAAAACATTTGGTATCACAGGCAAAAAATGAGGAAGAGTAGAGCACCTTGAGGGCACTAACTTCAATTTTCAGTCCGTATTGGTGATAACTCTTTCCTTTTAAAATTACCCTATATTGTTACCTTTCCTAAGTTCCTAATTCCTCTGGTTTTTCCAGTTAAAAGTTTGAGCACAAAGAAAAACAACTTGGCATATGCATGCTGACTGAAATACAGAGTATTAGAAAGAAGATTAAAAATAAGTAAGGCTGGGAGTGATTGCACAAGCCTGTAATCCCAGCACTGGGGAGGCTGAGGCAGGAGGATTGTTGCAAATTCGAGACCAGCGTGGGCTAAAAAGTGAGCTCAAGGCCAGCCTAAACTGCACAGGGAGACCTTGTCTCAAAAAAGACAAAAAACAAACAAACAAAAAAACTAAAAGTAAGTAGGTGTGGATATAGGAGAGAAGACTGAAATTCTACTCTTCTGGATTTAAATCACATACCACAAACTGAGACAAAGTGTTCTAGTAGAATACCCTATTATGACGAGTATTGTAAGACTCAGGGATACGGGATGGGAAAGATCCTTGAAGATGTATTGGGTTCATGGTAACCTGTTAATGTGTGGTACTGGGCATGTTATCTGAGATAGAATTATTAGACATAAATGATCTCATGACCAGCAGTGCTCCATCAGTTCAAATGAAAGCTAAGGAGTAAAGTACTGTCAAAAGTAATATTTCTAAAGATGGATATCTTAAGTGCTATTTTCTCTGTATTTAGATATACTTCTTATTTTGGCTTTCTGTTAAATATATCTTTTTCTTTTCTTCTTTATTTTAGTTTGATCCCTTTTTTTCATCAAGTTTGGAAATTAGATGATCTGCTTTTATTCTTTTACTGGTGTCTTGGTTACTTTTCTCTTGTTGCTGAGACAAAATACCTGACACCCAGAATTAAGGAAGGAAAGGTTTATTTAGCTCACAGTTTGTGGAGGTTTCAGTCCATACTCAGCTGGCTCGAAGGCAGAGCAGCACATGGCAGAGGGCAGCAGTGCTGGTGGAAGACAACAACAGCAACAATAGCAAAAAGAGAGGAGCAGCAGACAGCGAGCCTCTTTCTTTTCCTTATATGGTACGCAAGCTACCCTCCCAAGGGTGAATGTGGCACTCACACCCACAATCCTAGCATTGGACCATGAGTCAATCAGAAGCTCTAGATTCCCACCCAATAACTGCATGAGGCTTTCGGGGGACATCTAGACACAAACTATAACAACTGGTGATTAAATTTTTTTATCTAAGGATTTTTCAACATTAAATTTTAATGATCTGTACTTGCCTGAAAAATGTAAAAATTTTAGAATATTCAGCTCAATTCTCCATTCCACCTCTAACCCCAATATTTTCAGTTTTTTTTTTTTTTGGTTTTTCTCCGGAACCGAACTCACGACCTTGCACTTGCCAGGCAGGCGCTTTGCCGCTGAGCTAAATCCCCAGCCCTATTTTCAAAGTTTTATAAAATATGTTATTAATGGCTTGGTTTGCAGCTCCAGATTATTAATCATCATTAGTATCCTAATTATCAGTACTCTGATTATCCTACATTTGGTGATCATTTTAATTTACTCACATGTTTACTATTTCTTTGTCCAGTATTTCTTATTTCTTTATTTCTAGATTTCTAAGGAATATTTGGGGAGTTTTTGATGACAGTTGCTAATGGTACATGTTCAACACTTGCCTGTCTAAAACCATCTTTTATGTTACCCAGTACTTTGGTGACATTACAACTGGGTATAATATTCCACAGTGATCATTACTTTTTGTTAGTAGATAATTTCACAGCTTTATTCTATTTATTATTATTATTATTATTATTTTTGTTTGTTTGTTTGTTTGTTTTTTGGTTTTTCTTCTGGTACCAAGAATCGAACTCACAACCTTACGCTTGCTAGCCAGGAGCTTTGCTGCTGAGCTAAATCCTCAGCCTTATTTTCATTATTGATAAGTCAACTGTATATTTCCAGTAAGTATAAATTATATTACTAATATGGAGAACAACTTGGTGATCTATTTCAAAATTATAAGTATATATACTTTTCATCAAAACAATTCATTTCTGGTTTATCCTTCATATATACTCAAAAAATTACCTTTGAGCCTCACAGCTCAAAATAGCTGCATTCTTCATTCAAAACCAAAGTCACACTGTTGCTCAAGCCCAGCCTATCAGCACCTATGAATTCTATCATCTTCCCATTCTTTACTGTGTCTCTTGGTGGTTTTCTTCGTGGTGACTTTTCACCAAATTTTTAATGGAATTTTGGTAGGATTATAACTCCCAAGTAAATTCTTTACAATTGTAGATGGCATAAATATGAATCATAAGTTAATTGCTTTTAATTTATTCTCCTCATAAGTAGTGTGATTATATTTTTTGTTATGAGTAATAAATGTACTTGACTAATTGAGAAACCATTATAGAATTTCTTTTGTGTTTCTCCTACAATAACTTTGCATTTTTTTCTTTTTCTGGTTTTACTGATATTTTGAAGCAGCTATATAATAGCTCAAGTGGCAGTGTAATAGAACTGTGATTTTTGGGATACTATTTTATAAATGTACATTATATAATGCGAAATCTCTTAAAAGTAGACTATATCCTATCTATTTGATTTCTAGAGGTTATAATTTGTCATTGCTAGTTAATAAATATTTTCTATCAATCCAGAATCACTACAAAATATTGTCTATCTTCCAAATTGTGAATTTTCTCTCATGTTTTTCACTGCTCTGGTTAAATAATTATACAATGGCCGAATGGAGCCTCAATAGAATTATAATTCTCAAAATTGCATTTTATAAATGTCGCAGTAAACCACATAAGTATATTGTTTTCTTTTCTTTCTTTTCTCTATAGTCTAAGGCTAATATTTCATTTGTTGCCATTAACTAACACTTAATACAGTGGACTCTTGATTTATGAACTCAATTTATTTACAAAGTCTGGTTGTAACTCAAGTTGGTTGTAAGTCAAGACTATATTTCCCATAAGAAATAATGAAAATATCCATAATGCATTCCAAACCTCCCAAAGTAATACTTAACTAACCTTTTCATGATAAAAAGACTTGTATATGGTGAATAACTTACCAGAAGCATCCATAACTTTCCTAGTGTTTTCACCAAAATTTATAAAATGTGTTTAGTTTACCAGAAACAACAGTTTCATACTGTACTCAGCATTCTAGTTGACATCTTTGGCTTGTGGGAAGGGAGACTGAAATGGAAGGTGGTTATTGTTTGGAAGGAGAGCTCCCCTCCACAACAGCAACAGGAATCCAGCTCTTTGGTGTCCTTTCTCTCCTTGAGAGAGTCTTTAGGCCACTAGGATTTGCTTTTGGATCACTGGGTCTCAACTTTTTCAGAACTAAAACTTGTCTAAGGTTGTCTGTTTCTGTCTTTTCTTTAACACTGTTCTATAGTATGACATGACATTGTCATTAAGCAAAGGAATGCAACATTGGCTTTTTCTCTGTCTGTGTCAGTCTTCTCCACAAATATTTGTAGCTCCATCAATTTTTTCAGTATTTCCTTTATTTCAGAAGAAGAACTTTGCTGAACTGGTTGCTAATACTCCCCTTCTCTTCAGAAAGCTCCTCAGCTTCCATTCTGTTGCTCAGCCAGAAGTTGCTGAAGCTCTTCTGTAGGCAGTTCCTCTGAGTGTTCCTCTACCAGTTCCTCAACATCACCACGGTCTACCTGCAAGCCTATGGCCTCTGCTATAGTGACAGTGTGATCAACCACAGGGTCAATTGAAGGCTCAGGCTCCTCTACACAGCCTTCAAAGTCTTTCTCGTATATAATTTTAGGCCACACTTCCTTCCAGGCAGATCTCAGTGTCCTTAGAGAGACATTAGCCCAGGATTTCTCAACTCCACACAGGAAAGGATGTAATGTTCTTTCTAGAACTCTTTTATGGTTAAATCTGTATCTGAGATCGTCTGGAAGCACTTCAGGAACAGTTTCTTGGTGTATAGCTTCTTAAAATTAGTTACAGTATAACCTGCTGGTCCATAGGTGGCAATAGAGGAGTTGTATTAGGTGGGAGGAACTCGTCGAGAGCCATGGGAACTCTTCAGCCAATTCTTCTTCCAAATCTCATGGGTGAGCAGGAGCATTGAGGAGGAAAGCCTTGAGTGGTAAACTTTTGTCCTCTAGATATTTCTAAACAGTAGGACAGAAAGCCTGTTTGACCCACTCAAGAAAATGAACTCTTGCTACCCAGGCTTTTGCATTAGATCTCCACATGACCCCTAACTTATTCTTCATGAGTTTATGTTATCTGAACAATCTAGGGGTCTCAGATTGATAAACTAAGAGAGGCTTTATGTTGAAGTCACCACTCACACTGGTATATAGCAAATAAGTTTAGCCTATCCTTCATATGCTTGTGGCCTGGCATTTTCCTCTCTTCCTGGGTCACATATGTTCTCCTGGACATTTTCTTCCAGAAAATACCAGTTGCATCACAGGTGGAAACTTAGTGAGAGCAAAAGCCATTTCTCTACGTCATTGTTTCAAAATGGTATATGTAATTTTCAGCAGCCCTCTTATCAGCACTGGCTGCTTCAATATACCTAGTTATGCTGTAAACCCTAGTTCTTACTTTAAAATTATGAAACCACCCCTTACTGACACAAAATGTTTCATCATTATCACTCTTTAATGGATTATCCTTTATGAGATCTTCACTTATAGCCCTCGTTTTTTTACCAAGTATAGGCTCAGATAGGCTATAACCTACCAATGCCTTTCATTATCCACATTAATAATAGCATTTCTACCTCCTGTGACACTGTTGATTGTGGCTTACTAATTTGAGTAACACCTTTAGCAACACTAGCTTCCTTATACAAATATTTTCTCTGTACGACTGTTAAGATGGTGGATTTTGAAATGCTGTACATATTAGCAAGATTGATCACACGAATGCCACTCTCATATATCTCCACAATTTCCTTCTTCTTTTTGATTGGGGTTGCTTTCTTTACCTTCCCTTTCTTTCTTAGCTTCTTTTCGAGTTTTGGGACAGCCATTTTGATATCAATAATCATAATGATTATGTAAAGCACTGACTGAAATCAGATGCACAACTAGATCCAAAACCAAACCACAATGAGATTCAAAACCAAAACCAGATCCACAAACATGTTCATCTGGGCTCAGACTGATGTTATGTATGCTTACATATGCTTTTCTATCACCTGGAGTCTTTGTTTACAACCACACAAGTGGTCAGCATTCAGGTTGTAACTCAAGACTTTGGTCATAAGTTAAACCTAAAAGCTTGATCATAACTCAAGTTTTTCCTATGTGAGGCCAGTCATAACTCAAGGATCAACTGTATATGAATCTGAGTAATCATTTTACCTAAGTCTCAGAATTACAGGTATTTGGAACTCAGTGTTTATTTCTATATACTAAGAGGTTTTTTTCATGTATATAAGACTGATACTTCCTAGCTGGGTGTGGTGATGCACACCTATAATCCCAGCACTTGGGAGGGTGAGGCAGGAGGATCGTTGCAAGTTCGAGACCAGCCTGGGCTACAAAGTGAGTTCAAGGCCAGCCTGAACTACGTAGCAAGACCTTGTCTCAAAAAGACAAAAAAAAACCCTGATACTTCTTGATTTAAAAATTATTAAGCTAGTTGCATATGCAGACTGTTAGGAGGGAGAGGACAGTCTTCAGTAGGAGGTCCATGTGTGGGAGTTGCTATCCGTCCAAAGGAAAAAGCAATGATTGGAAACTGGCTACCAACAGGGAGAAGGTTCAGAATGCAGGATAGAGATATGGAATGCTTACTATACGACACAGAGGAGAACTTCAGAAGTATTCTGTGGGATGGGACAGAAAGTTGGCTCTATATGGTTCTACATAACTCCTCTTTAATAAGGGTAAGCCAGGTAGGGCTGGGCCAGCCTTCTTCATGTGCTGAGGACATCCACACAAAAATAAAATAAAACAAAATAAAATGCTAGTGGTATTTGAGAAAATTTCTCTAGACCTTCTATATCTATACATTTGCTTAGTATTGTACCCAGTTTCTGAATTCTTGACTCTGTGACTTGAGATTTTTCCTGATTCTGCTATATTTGGTTCTGCTCTCCCTGAACTAGACATAGGATTTGACCCACATGATTCAGAACTCCTCTTAGTTTTTTTCTGAAGAGCCCCACTTTTCTTCTGGATTCTTACCTGACCAACCATGTAATATCTTCAACTCAGATCAAACACTCATGACGTCATTTATTCTTTTCAGATTGGATGGTCCTTCTTGAAGAAAAATATCTTACTATAACTACTGCTTTTACCTAATTTAGTAAATCAAGTTCTTCTTGATTTCAAGCCACTATTAATTGTAGGACAACCATCAGTTTGACACTTTTTTATTTTTCATGGTTGAGTTAGCACTACATATTGATTCGTAGAACTGTCTCAAAACAAACCAATCATCTGGATGAAAACTAGATTAAAAATAATTTAGTCACTTAAGAAGATTTCTAAAAAGAACAGTAAGATACTATGATGGATTAACTAGTGGTCAATTTGTAGCACCCAGTTGAACTGAATCAGCATGTTTCTGGGTGTGAAAGGTTCACCCGAGGATTGTTGCCAACAGCATAAAAGGAGAACTGGAGGGGAAGACGGTGTTCTGCTGATTCCCCTGGAGGAGCTTGTCACACTGGTTTTCCTGATATGAACCTGGCTGTTCTCATTGTCAGAGAAGCTTGGATCCTGGCTGTCTCCGAGGGTGGCTGCAGTACTTTTGGGGGAAGCTCTGGTTGTTACTTTGAGCGTCGCTTTCTGGCTCCAGTGCAGCTCCCTCAGCCTGCTGGCACAGACCCTTCATCCCATTGGTGCAGACTTTCTAGCTTCCACCCTGACCTTTGAGCCTTCCCAGTGTGAATCCTTGGTACAGACTTGCATGAGACATTGTTGTGGGATCAAGGCCTCCAGCTGAACTCATGGAGGACATCACTATTGGCTCTAGATCTGCAGCTTGATTCATGCAGAACATTGCTGTAGGATCCAGGCCTTCAGCTGGATTCTTTGGATCTTTAGTGTGTGGACAGAGTTCCTGCACTCTTTTGCATTTGACTCTTTGGGTAAATATTATAAAATAATCCAATAGATTATGTGCACTGTATTAAATCTTTTCCCTTGTAAACCTTACAACAGATACCAAGGAAAACCAAAGGAAACAAGAAATAAACAAACTCATAAACTAGTGAATTTTTAAAAATGGAAAAAAAATCTAGAAAACAATGAAAAGCCCAAAAGCCAATTTTGTAAGAAAAATAAAATATAAATAATTATAAAACCTACTAAAGAAATCAGAAAAACAAACTCATAAACTTTGAATAAATCAGAAGAAACTTCAGATAGCTTTGTCACCTCCAGGAAAATATATTTGAGAACCTGAATAAAACTGATGACTTCTTAAGGAAAACAAAAATAAATTAATGAAACTCTATGTAAGCACACCAATCAAAGAGAAAAAATGAAAAATGTTTTTACAAAACTCCTATCCAAAGGATTTCTCTTCCCAGGCAATTTCTCAAAGTACTTCTTCCAAAAATGAATGCATTATATTGGTCAAGAACATACAAAAGGAAGAAATAGTCCATATTGGCTTTTTGGGGTTTTTTTTTTTTTTTTGGTACTGGGACTCAAACTCGGGACCTCATTCTTGCCCTTCCACTGAGCTATCTCACCAGCCCTCCACATTGTTTCAGGAATTCAGGTTACCATTGATTTTAAACTACAACAAGCACAGTTTATAAAAGAAATCTAAGGCTAAGAGCAATAACGCTAAATGAAATATAAATTAGCAAAATCCCAGGAATTTGACTCCATGAATAAAACAACAGTTCAAGATTAGGATGTTTATTAGCACAAGTTAACATATAAAACAGACCAAACAGAAAAATCTCAGCATTATAGCTACAGTTGCTGAAAAAAACACTTGATAAGAGTTAATATTCATTTTCCTTATTTTTCCATAAAAGTGGCATCTATTTACAAAAAAATGAAATAATGTGTAGTTCAATGAATATTCATAAAATGAACATACTAGCCAGGTGGAGAAACAGAACATTCTCATCACTTAGAAAATGTCTCAGACCTCCTTGCAGATTAATGACTCTTCTGTCACTTGGAGGCCACAACTCTAATTTCTACCAACACAGGTAAATTTTGAAAACTTTTTTTTCGATATCCATTACTATGAAGAGGAAAATCCTAGCTGGGGATGTTGGCACATGCTGTAATCCCAGCACTTGGGAGGCTGAGGTAAGAGAATTGTGGTGGGTTTGATGCCAGTCTGGGTTACATAGCAAGTTCAAGGCCAGCCTGAACTAATAGCAAGACCCTGTCTCAAAGAAAATAAAAGAAAAAAAATCTTAAAACAATAAGAATTGTTGGTGAATGAAGGAAATATTCCCATAAAAGTCAGTAACAACTATTAAGATGTGTTTTCTATTATTCACATTATACTAGTACACAGAGATATGACAAGGAAATAAGTGTAAATATTGAAAATGAGGTAAAATATAGGGAGGTATGATATGATATTAAAACTAATGTACTATATTATAATTAACAAGTTAAAAATCTATTATTAATATAATATACCAAATAACACAGTAAAAATTAAATATGTGAAAAACCTAAGATAGTAACTCAAAAACTATTTTAATTTTTTAAAGCTCAGTAAATTGGCTAGAACTAAAAAGAAAATTAATATTTAACTAAAATAATCAAAAGATAGAATAGAACAGAGACTACTCTTAAAGTAACAGATAAATAAAGTGAGAAGACATAAATGTAATGAGAAATGTGCAAAAATCATATGAAGAAAATTTTAAAATATTGTGGGAAGTCAAAAGTAGACAAATTGAAATCTACTTCTCATGGTCAATGCATACACCAAAAATAATACCAACAAGAATATACATATAATACATACTAAATTCATATGTGGGAAAATGCAAACAAAAATACTCAGAAACTTGTGAAAAAAAGGAGAAATAGGAAAAGATACATATTTTATTGTAAAGTTAGTTAATAACACAGTGGGATGTTGATGAATGGATTAGAATGGGAGCTGTAAACATTTTTCCTCAAAGGTTCCATGGTGAATAGTTCTTTGTGGCCCATATGGTCTCTGTCATTATTTTTCAGCTCTGTCGTTGAGACAGAAAGTAACCGCAGACAATAAGCAAATGCGTGTGGCTTTATGCTAGGATACTTTCTTTACAAGAACACACAAAAATCTGGATTTAGCTAACTAGTCATACAGCCAAGGATTAAAAGTAGAATCCAAAAATAAACAAAAAAATATACAAAGATAATTATCATGTAAACAGATTATATGGAGAAGGGATAGATTATTCCATAAATTTTCTAGACAAATGTGCATCTGTCAGGGAAAGCAATAAATGAAGTTAGATTTTTGCCTCATTCCTTAAACAAGTCCAACTGGAATAAAAATTAAAATAGATTACTAATACACTAAAGTACTAGAAGAAAACATAGGAATATTTATATGAACTAAGAGTGGAAAAAGGCTTCCAAGGGCTAAAACTCAGAAACCATGAACAAAAAGACAGAAAATTTTAATTTCACAAAAATTAAAATTTCTGCATGGATCTACCACCAATAAACAGTTAAGAGTGAGGGTGGAAAGTATTAACTCATTTCACAGATCCTATGACCAATGACTGAAATAATAGTTTTTGTCATTCTTTGTAGTCTGGTTTCTAAATATGAATAAACACCTATATTTTTGATATGGTGAGTCAGTCATCTTGATATTTTAAAAATTTGAAATGTTTGTATCTTGAAATGAAGATCAAAAAACTCAATTTAGGTAAAAACATGGAACAGCTTGCATTCTCTAGGCCAGACATGAGCCCACGCAAATCTCAATGAGCAAACGTGTGATTGGCACAGTGCCTTAGGGCGAACCTATGCTTCTGGAAGAACAGGATAAAGAACCTTCTTCTTATAATTGCTACTATGCAGGTTTCCACAAAAATGCTTGTTGACCGAAGTTCTATTTTGTAAAAAGACTCCACACTTTGTGAAAATTATGAACTGAATGAAGGGATGCTCATTTAGACAGTATTCTTCTACATCACCATAACCCTCAAGAGCAGGAAGATAATGACAATGAGCAGAGAGAGATTTGATTGCTAGAATGATTTTCACTGTAACTCAAAGACTTTCTAAAATGATGAAATGCAAATGCGACAACACTGACATTAACACAGGTAAATTTATAGATACCACAGCCATGCCCTGTGGTGCGGACTGGCAGGGTGGATGCAGCCAGAGCCCCTGACAGTCTGTGCAGCGGGGACCTTCCTCCCTAGGAGGAAGACAGTAAGGGCAGAGGCTGTGACTGAACCTCTGTAACTCTGGGGAAGGCTAAGCTGCGGGCAGAAGTGGCAGATGAGGTGGAAAGTTTGAATTTGAAGCTGGAGTGATGGCAGCAGCAACCAGGTTGTCCAGAATCGCAGTGGCCAAGGTCCCAGAAGACAAGAAGCTGAGGGACCTGAGTTGGCCCACACTTATGTACCTGAGATAGCTCCTAATGCTGCTGTCCTGTTCAGCTTCCTGTCAGGTATTCCTAGGTTTACTCCTTGATCTCAGCTCTTTTCTTCTTACCTTGATACTTTTGAATATCTTTTGATGTTACATACAAAAATGTATTCCATTTTTCAAACTTTTATGTAGTCCTTGCTAAGTAACAAGCACTGTACTAAGTTCCCTTTTGAAAACAACTTTATTTTTTAGAACAGTTTTAGGCTTGTAGAAAAGTTAAGCAGAAAGTTTAAAGCTCTCACAACGGCCCTAGCCCCACACATGCACCTGGACAACCTCCTCCCCTGTGAACATTCTGCACCAGGACGGTACACGCATTGTAGTTGATGAAGCTATGACAGCCTGTTGATGGCTTACACTAGGGTTCGCTTTTGGTGTTGCCTGCTCAGTAGGTCTGAGAAATGTATGATAATATGTAGCCACCAGTATGGTGCCACACAGGACCTTCCAAGCCCTTGAAATTCTCTGTGCTCTACTGAATCATACTTTCTTCTCTACTAGCCCTGGAAACCACTGATCTTTCTATCATTTGCATAGTTTTGCCTTTTCAGAATGTCAAGTACAGTATTTTATTTTTTTTAGAACAATGGGCTTCTTTCTCATAGTCATGCATTTAAATTCACTCCACACTAATTTCTTCTTAAAATAATTTAACCATTATGTATAATATATCGTGTTATAATATATTGTATGTGATTATTGTATGTAACTAATGTACTATAATGATTCCTGAGTGGCATCCTACTGGCTGATGTGCCAGTTTCTTTTCCCTGTTGGTTTTTTAAAGACATCTTTTATTCATTCATCACACCTGGTATGTTTTCTTCTGATGCATTTTCTCCTGATGCATTTTCTCTGATGTATTAGACACCAGGTCTTGTACTTAGTGTAATAAACATTTTAGTTACTTTTCTCATGTTGCTGAGACAAAGTACCTGTGCCCAGAATTAAGGAAGGAAAGGTTTATTTAGCTCACAGTTTGTGGAGGTTTCAGTCTATAATCAGCTGGCTCCAAGGTAGAGTGGCACACAGCAGAGGGCAAACATTCATGGCAGCAGAAAGCAGCGAAAGCAACAACACAAGGAGGGGAGTGAGGCAAGCAGCCTCTTTCTCTCCCTGGCATTGTACACAAGCTACCCGCCCCAGGGCAGGTATAGCTCTCACACCCAGGACAGGTATAGCACTCACACCCATAATTCCAACATTGGATCATGAATCAATCATAAACTCTAGAAGCTCTCCCCATGACTGCATGAGGCTTTAGGGAGACATCCAGACACAGACCATAACAAATAAAAAAAGGGCCTAGATTCTTAATCTCAGCCCCATGCCCAGAAGTAGGCTCCACTGTGTGTTTCTTGGATGAGCCATTGGATCTCTTGTGTGTCAATCTCCCAATCTCTAGAATAATCTCTAACATTATCACCTTCTTCATAAGGCTATAGGATTCAGTGAAACAATACCTGTAAAATATTTAGCATAGGCTCTGGCTTAGTCCATGTTAGATATGTCACTGTTGGCCTGCTTTTAGAAGGTCAAAAATTATATGATTGATTTTCTTCTAAATGCTGAATGATATCCTAAGAACTCCACAATGTTTACATGCATTTATGCAATAATAAAAATAAGTTCACAGAAAATGAAAGAGTTGATTAATTTAAACACAAGAAGTAATTTCCCAGACTTCTGCTGTACATCAAGAACCAATTATAGCCTATTTCTATGTCTTCTAGACATAGCCCAGGTGTTCACATCAAATCAATAATGAGGAAATGTCATTGAGGCCCTGTGAGCATCTCCCACTGGAACTCTGATAGCACTGGCTTAAGGGGGAATAGCAACCTATAATCTTTGCAGCTAAAAAGCCTCCTCAAAATATGACTGAGCGCACTCACCGGCATCTCTAGCAAATAAACAGCCAAATGGAAAGAAGTATTCTGTGAGCTGCGTGCTGCTTCAAGACTGTGATCAACCCAACTGAATATCAGCTGTGAGAGATACACTCCACCTTGAAAGGAGATGCAGAATTGGATCTTAATTGTCTAGTTTGTTGGTGATGATTTGAAAATACAAAAACTCTCTAGGGCATCGGGATTCTGAGGAGCTGATGTATCAAACTGTTCAGGCTCTGGGAGTCCAGTAACTGTGCTTTGGAGTCTGGTAAGATGTCAGCACTGAAAAGCTCTTTCTCACCTCTTGGTGCCCAACGTCATCCATTCTCAGAGAGGTCATTTCTTGACATCTATGTGAAGAAATGGAAAGACTGTTTCTTGATTATTGAAAGGTCATTATCTCTTCCCACAGAAAGGAGTTATGCAGCTATGACACCTGCAGAGCTTATCAGGAGACTGTACTTGCGAGCCAAACTTCGAGAGGGAGAATGGAATAAAAATGCAACCTTTCGATAAACTCATAAGACACAGGGGAGGGAGCGAGAGAGGCAAATGAATAGTGTGTTTAAAACTGAAAGTGAATTCACTAATGAGCAGGAAGTTTACTGTTTGACAGGTTTCGGCTTGAAGAATACAGCATTGCCATACCATCTGAGAGAGGCTGAAAAGGGTCTTTGAATGTGCAAGGCTTGGTTTGTTGAATTTCAGTGATTAAAAGGATGGAATAATGTTGCCCAAAATGTGAAACTCATGTCATTTTTTAAGCCAAAGGAGAACTGTAGTTTTGGTTTGAAGTTGATTTGAGTCTTGATATCTGAGACTTTCACGTATGTAGAAATGGAATGGGTGATAATACGTATGATAAAAATGTAAGAAATGCAGAAAATCCTTCATGTCCCAAACTCTCAAACATAATGTGCTGCCAGACTTCCTTGTATTCACTGATTTTCCTGCCAACTTGAGATTCACTCCAGTTTCCACAGGGTCTCAACATTATACTCTTCTTGAGAATATGGATCAACTGCTTACCAGGCTTCATTGCTATAAAGCAAGCTGGCTCATGTATACATCAGACCTTCTAGTACCTTCTTAAAATATGGTACACTGAAGTAGTAAGGATTTCAGGAGGGTAAAACGTGGCACAAGAGACAATTTGGAGCATAAGAAACATTAAGTGAAGGACAGTCTGAGTAGTCTTCCAAAGTGAGAACTTTAGTCTACAATTTGAGCATGACGAGACACATAGTAAGGATGGACAGAGGAAAAACTAAGAGAATTAAGAAGAAAAATATTGCACTAGGATTTAGGAGTGGGCTTCAAAATTAAATTGCTATTTACAACTTTTCCTATCATCAGATCTTCACATTTCAAGTACAATAGACTCCTCTTATCTGTGGTTTCCTCTTCCACAGTTTCAGTTATTTTGGTCAACTGTGGTCTGAAAATATTGGATGGAAAGTTCCAAAAATAACTCATAAATTTTAACTTGCACACCATTCTGAGCAGCATGATGAAATTTCACACCTCTCAGCTCCATCCTGCCCAGGATGCAAATCATTGCCTAGTCCAGCGTATCCACACTGTATGCACTACCCACCCATTAGTCGCAACTATCAAGTCAGTGGTTGCTATGTCACAGTGCTTGTGTGTGGGGTTCAGTGCTATCAACAGTTTCAGCTATCCACTTACAGTATATTTCCTAAAAATAAAGGTGAGAACTAAGGTATGAATTCTGAAACAAAATTAGAAAGGATGATATACATCTGGGCAATTCTTTCATCTTATTTTAGCTTTAATATACTATGTGGTATTAAATTTACTTCAGAGACTAACACAGCACCACAGTTAATGACTTGATGGGACTCAAATATGGTCCAAATCTCTTGAATTTCAGGGTTCTCTCACTAACACTAGGCTGGGGTACATCTCAGTGGTAAAGCATTTGCCCGGCATGCATGAGACTCTTAGTTCAATCCTCACCACTGCAAAAAGATAAATAAAAGTTAGTATGGTCATTTCCCTACCCTCCCCCAGAATTTTACATGAGTCATTTTTCAAATTACCATTCTTGGATATATGACTCAATGCCAAGACACTATGATTATTTGGGAAAACAATGTCAAAATTGAAGAGCCAGTATCTATAGATCCTGCAGGCTTGGATCATCTACTGTGTTCTCAAGCTTTCCGGGGACATTTTTAGTTCCCCTAGCTCTGCAGGCTGCCAAGTATCCATAGCACCTAACCACAAATGAAGAAGACAGTCCACTTTCACCAGATGCTCAGTCCAGCCACATTCCAGGCAGCCTGGGAGCCATCACGATGTCCTTCAAATTCAGGGTCTCATATTTCAAAACACAGCATGTAGGACTCAAAACTCTCTTGTCTGTCAGTGTTGCGCCATGCCCAAATCTTTTGGAAAGAGTCATAGCAAAGTTAGGCAACAAGAAAATCCTTGTTTAGTCATAGAACAATCATTCCACAAACACTGAGCATTATTCATCTAAAAAATAAGGGTTTATTTGAAAATTCTCTCCATCTAGAAGAACCTTTCATCCCTCTCTTATTTCCTTCTTTCCTTCCTATTCTTTTGAGGATTCAGTCTACAAACATTTATCCAGAAACTATCATGTGCAGACACTGGTATATGAATGGTGATAACAGAGATAAATAGACTATGTCCTGCCTTGTGGGAATTCACCACCTATAGCACAAAATAAAGCATGTAAATAGAGCATCAAAATACATTACAATAATGTAGCAGTAAAGCAGCTCAAGTTAGGAACAGGTGTTAGGTGCTCTGAGAGTCAGACAAGCTGCATGGCACAAGTGATGCTCAGGAGGGTCTGAAAGGAATCTGGTTCTCACTAAAATGCTCGTTATTTTTTGGGTCATCTCATTTCTGTCCCATACTAATAATGGATCTTGCTCCAGGAAAATGGGTGGTATAGTTCTAGTCTGTATGATTAGTCCTGCAATCCAGAAAAGTGTATTGAGTGCAGAGTGCAGGTCCAAGTGCATTTGGCGGGGTGGGGTATTAGTATAGCACAGATGTGTCATACATAATTACATTTATTTGGGGGATATACATAATATATATTATATAAGATGCATAATCATAATCATTTTTAATCCCTTCTCTCTCCTACCCTTTTCTCTTTTCTACTCTCCAGGTCTCCTTGCCTAGATCCCTTTCCCCATCTCTGAAAAGTGCTCCTCCCTGTTCCCTACCATCTCTCCTTTATTTTGCTCTTACATTATTTATATTTTCAGTTTCTCATATAAGGGAAGCCATGTGACATTAACCTTCTGTGACTGATTTATTTTGGTAAGGATTATAGTTCCAAGATCCATCCATTTTCCTACAAGTGACTCACATTTAACTTTGAAGGCCCAGGGACCAGGAAAGCCAATGGGGTGTTTACAATTTAAGGAAAGAAAAATATGGATGTCCAACTCAATCATTCAGGCATACAGAAAGAATTCAACCTTCTCCACCTTTTTCCTACCAGGCCCTCAGCAGACTAGATAATGTCCACCCACATCACAGAGGACCACCTGCTTTATTCAGTTCACCAATTTATATGCTCATCTCTTCTGGAAATACCCTCTTAGACACACCCAGAAATAATGTTCATGGATATCTGGCAACACCTGGGCCCAGAAAATTAAATTGACACAGAAAATTAGCCATCCAAATATTGAAACTGGGTAGGTCAATGCACACCTGTAATCTCAGCACTCACCCTGTATCTCAGCTGAGGTAGGAGAATTGGAAGTTCAAGCCCAACCTAGACAACTTAGTGAGACCCTGTCTAAAAAAGAAATTTTTAAGAGTTGTGGTGATGCACTCCTGTAATCTCAGCATTCAGGAGGCTGAGGCAGGAGAATCATGTGAATTCAAGACTGGCCTGCACTACAAAGTGAGTTCAAGGCCAGCCTGAACTACATAATGAAACCCTGTCTCAAAAAGATTAAAAACAATCAAACAAACAAACAAAGAGTCGGGGATCTAGCTCAGGGCAAAGGCCCTGAGCTCAATTGTTCATGCCATAGAAAGAACCAAAACAACAATACAAAGAGATTTGCCCTCCACTGGAGTTAACAGAGAGAGCTGGAATGCAGATCAAATATGCCTTCCTGGGAGGGGAAGGCCTTTGCTAAAAGGAGGAAATGGTCTAAGGACAAAGCCCAGCTTGGTTGGAAGAACCAGGGAGTAGGGCAGGTACTGAGACAATCAGCATCAGCAATACAGCAGTAAACATTAACACACATTGCACGCTTGCTTGCTCTCGGCCAGAAACTGTGCTCTGAGCTCCATGCATCCTCATTTCTATTCACATCAGTTTTAGAAGCCAGTCTATTATTATGTATTTTATGCATGAAGACTTCGAGGCTAAGTGTGGCTAATAAGTGAAGGAGGCAGCATTCACATTCATGGTGCCAGCCCTCTGTCCTTGGGAAGAAATTGGTTATTGATTCTTTAGATGAGAAAGTGAGACAGTGTTGGTAAAACCTTGGGATAGTTCAGAATTCCCTACGTTTGCACTTCCTTGACTTAAACTCAGGAAGAACTAAAAAGGAGTACTCCCGTCTGAGCTGAAATGTTGATCAGGGTTCTTGATTACAGGGGTAGGCCACCTCCTAGTTCTAAGGCATGATGCGTGCTGGCGGGGACTTTGTCCTGGGCCTGCTGTGCCTCTTCATTTCTCCACGCTCTTCCCCCAATGGACAAGCTGGCAGTACATCGTGCTAGCCAG
Source organism: Chinchilla lanigera (assembly GCF_000276665.1). Lineage (NCBI taxonomy): Eukaryota > Metazoa > Chordata > Mammalia > Rodentia > Chinchillidae > Chinchilla > Chinchilla lanigera. Next base: position 49,677,727 of record NW_004955403.1, read on the forward strand.
ACTCTTCCAGACAGTCCAGCACTTTAGGGCCAGCAAAATCCGAGCTCTGTCCGGCCAGGAACTTCACAGCTGACCTTGACACGGCTGTATTTCTGTGGGGAAACTTGCTGCATATGGTTCTAGTTCCTCTCAGGTCGCTCATCAATCAAAGCCTGCAGGGAGAGCGGAGGAGAGCAGAGGACAGCCAATGCTCTGCTCCCGGGACAAGGGAATTACCCTCAGTGTGTTCCCACACACAAACAGCTGGCCCAGTATTAGCAAAGAAGAAACAACCACTCCGAGTTTCCAGTTCACTTATACTCAACGCAAGAAAAAATGCTGAGCTCTCTCTTGGATATTTCTTGCTGCAGTTTTATTTTATTCCAAAGATCAGAAGAGAGCATTGGTTTGCCTTTTTCCTTTCCATCTCAAAGATCTCCTATTTATCAAGTGCCAGCTCTGTGCCAAACACAATTTTGAAAAATAATTTGATTTTGTGATATTATAATATGCAGCAATTGGGAAAAAAACAAGAAAAATTCCAGAAAGACAGAGATAGAGATAGAGACAGAGGCAGAGACAGAGAAGGAGGAGGAAGAGAAGAATAGGAAGGGAGGGAAGGGGAAGGGAGGGCAAAGGAGGGCAGGGGAAGGAATCCCACCACTTAGACATAGCTTTTAAATATCTACATTCAAATATCTGTTGCATAACAATGTAAACACACTTAGCACTGCTGAAATGTATATAGTACTCCAAAATAGTTAAGATGGTATGTTTTATATTATGCTTTCTATCACAATGAAAATGTTTAAAAATGTATCCTGTATGTCACTGTTGTTGTAAAGAGCTCTGTCCCATATTTTGTAAATATTTGACTTATCTCAAAAGGACAGATTAATTATTCTTTCAAAATATGTGTAAGATAGAAACAGGAAAGATCAGAGAAGCACCCTGGAGAAGAAGAATAAGTGGCTTATTTTCATGTGGAGCCATTTTCACGTACTTCTGCATTAATGATCACAAAAACCATAGTGCAAGAAGATTTTCACCATCACACTTCAGCCTTTAGAAGTTAGATTGCCTTCCTATCTCCTTTCCACCCTCCTTCCCTCCCTCCTTCCTTCCTATCTGTCTTTCCCATCTTTCTTAGCTCCCTCACCTCAGGATCCAGCCTGTTAGTGCTCCATCACTAAGCTGCATCCTCGGTCCTTTTATTTTCCTGAGTTGTCTAAATTCCCTTTAAGCTTAAGATCTTCCATTTCCCATTTTCCCTATAGCTGGGATTATAGACACCACCACACCTGGCAAAAATATTTTGTCTTAAAACTCATATTTTTACAAAGGTTCATATAAATGAAATGATGTTGAAAAACTTGTGGAAGCTCTCTGTGCACTTCTAGCATCAACTTCTTTGCTGCAAGACTTTGCTTGCAAATGACACAATGAATTAATTTATAAGGAGAACATCATCTTTGCAACATTCCCTCAGGATTAGCTCTTTACCACAGAGCCAACAGTCTTTCCATCAACGGTCACACTCCTGTGATTGCCCTAGAAAAACATCGTAGTTATTAAGAAATCTAATCCTAAAACACATCATCTTCAGAATGCCCTTTGGCAGTGACAGTTCTTGCTGGATTTTATTATTAAAACAATCTAGAACATTTCATAAACTATAACAGTGTAACATCACAAACTTCCTAAAATACTTAATGTATTCTATTTGTCAACATTTCTTTAGGCATTTTATACCCATATCTCCTGTCAAGTAAACACATTTTCATTTGTCATTTATGTCCCAAATGATATTTCAGCTACCTTTACTACAGCGAGAAAAATAAAGGCATATTGTCTCCCCCGTGATACATGACTTTTTGTTTTCATCTATTAGGACAGAACCCTCAAAACAGGATGCTAAATATTTATAAGCTGCTCATCAAATTCTATGATACCCCAGATGGTGTTTGGCATGATATTAAACCTCACTGTGAAAGCTATAGAAGCTCTCCGGCATAGCTGGGCTAACATAATGTTTTAAATGTCTTGTTAGTGATGACAGCTTCACAATTAATTAACTAGTACTAACAGCATAGTAAACAGACAGAAAAAGGTCACCATTAACAATGCTGTAGACAATAATGCACCAACTATAATTACCTAGTGAATACTGAAGGCAAGATATGCTACACACAGGAAAGGGTCATCACTGAAAATGTTATAGGTAATAATGGATGGAATGTATCCAAATTTTGGGTATTTATCAATAGCCTTTGTGAATCACTGTTTTTACTTCTATGGCAAAAAAATAGAAACAAACAAAAGAGCCCAACCAGGAGTAACTGCCATTTCCTTGCTTTTATTTATAGAAACTTTTCTTCCACAGTTTCTTTACAGAAAATTTCAAAGCATTTATCCTTTTGGGAAGATGGGTTTTATAAAATTGTTGTGACCCACACATCTCCTCAGCTGAGCACACATAAACTCCAACGTGTTGTCCAAGACTGAAATGAGTAGAACTTCTACTTTTCTTTCATTTGCAGGTGGTGAAAAAGACCGTCTAACAAATAATACAAAACAGGGCTCAGAGTCATTGCACAATAAATATTAATAAATCTTAATTTCTTTATTGTCATGTATTTAAAGAGATCTTATTTACAGATCAGTTGTAGATGTAAAGAAAGATCAAGAAATTGATACAGAGAGTTCCCACACCCCATGCACCCAGTCTCCACTTTATTAACTTTGTACATCACACACTGTATATTTGTTACAATTAATAACCAATATGGAGGGGCTGGGGATTTAGCTCAGCGGCAAAGGCGCCTGCCTGGCAAGCGCAAGGTCGTGAGTCCGGTTCCCAGTACCGGAGAAAAACCAAAAAATAAAAAATAAATAAATAACCAATATGGAACTATTATGAACTAATCTAATCTCTTTTTAAATTTTTGAACAAATTGAGTAGAAATAAATGTTCTCATATGTTCTGCCAGTGTCTCGATGGATTTCTTTGCATCTTGTTGATGTAATACATGAAAATTATAACTCCCAGAACATACTCCCACCAAGACCCCTTCTGACTCTCTCTTTTTTTTTTTTTTAAAGAGTAAAAGAAGGATAACATAATAATAAGAGGGGCTTACCAAATTACAGACAAAGTGGTAGGAAATTAACAATGGTTATTGTTTTACATATTGTTATTTATAAGATAGTTTCTCAGGAAAACAAATAGACAAATGATAGTGAGTTACAGACAAAAGAGGTAGGAGATTAGCAATAGTTGTTGTACTATACTTAGGTATCTTCAAAGTGGCTTCTAAAGAATATAAATAGAACTATACATGAGTGACCTACTGAATAATCATTCAATAATTCTCAAT
>NW_004955403.1:49682067-49809313 GCF_000276665.1 Chinchilla lanigera
CTTGACCATCTCCTTACCTCCAACCCCATCCCGTCCAATATTTTCTGGGATCTTCCCTTTCTGCTTGAATGTGGAGTGGTGGTGGACTGGGGGCAGGTGGGGGTGCCACAGGAACACAAACCTCCTGTCTGCTTATTTTATGGTGGCTCTGAGCCTTGGTCTTTGAGCCAAAGAACATTTGTTAGGGAGGTGCAAACTATCTCCATTTTTGTTCTTGCAGATGTTGTCTAATTTGTGAGCCAATCCTGGGTGCACCGTGAGTGAATGCATGGTGAGTTATTCTCAGCCCTTCTCCATCTGCTTTATAATCAGTGTCACTTCTTCTTCCAAGATTTTGGCATTGAGTTGTCAGTCCTACTTTGTAACTGGCTTTGCTGTGATTTTGTGGACATCTCAGCAAACAGTCAGGAAAGGCTGCCCTGAGGCTGCTGGCCAGACACCATTCAGAACCAGAAGTCTCTTTGGCTTACGGTGGAAATTCCCCAAATAGCTCTATTTGGAGATTGAGGAAGCCTAATGAGATAGAGGCTGGATAGTTGACAAGAAGAGTCTGCCAAATTAAATGTGTCATAAGGAACAAAACAGACTTTGCATAGCCAAAAAAGCACTGCACAAAATGCACTCTGCTCACTGGGAAAGAGGTAGCTTTGCCTGGTTCCCTGCAGTGAGACCATGCACCCCGTAGGAAGCATGGGACACCTCAGTAGGACAGGGTGAAGGGCTTCCCATGATCTGGGTCTGTTTTTGGTGATCTTGAGAGGGCTTAAGGTTCTGGGGGCCAGACATAGATGTGAAGACAGTTTGGTGGCATGACATCTTACAATTGTTTTCTTAGAGGAAGTTGTGACTGATTGAGAAATAGAAGTAACACACATTTCTTGCCATGGGGCCCTCTCAAGCTGTGATTCAAAGGTAAGAATAAGGACCTTCTTATCATCTTTTTAGCTCACAAAGCAACAATTACTTAAGAAAGAAACAAATAGGTAAGCAGTAGCAAGTGCTTAAATTGGAAAAAGAGGGTGTTTAAAGGCTTCACAGCCACGGAGTGGCCTTATCTCTAGCTTGTTATAACCACAGTCCTGGTGTGGCTTTGTCAGAGTCTTGCTGTCCTGTGAGAACATTGCACTTTTGTGGACATCACAGCCCAACTGCCGGCACTATTTTTCACTTTCTCATGTGTTATCTCTTTACCCACTGACCAAGCCTAGGACTGTAGTTGCTATATTTAAACTCTGTGTATTACAGATGTGAAAACTGAGGTCAAAGAGGACATAAGCAGTAAACCCTAATATTAACCATTGTAGCACTAACGCCTGTTATTATTCCAGGTGTACCAGGTATAGATGACTCGGGCCAAAGGCACATCCAGGTATTACTGTTCTAAACTGGTAATGGGTCTACTTTCTGAGTCATCGTAGAATTGTCCACGATGGTAAATTTTGGACTAAATTTTTCAGTGATCTCTTAGGCCTCAGGGACTATTAATCAAGATGATGTTGCTTTGGATAAGCTATGCTAAGGCTGAAAATGGAACTTCTGGCTGGGGATGTAGCTCAGTACCACAGAGCTTTTCTAGCATGTGTGAGACCCTGGGTTCAATCCCCAGCACCATGCAAGAAAGGAAAGAAAAGAAAAGGAGAGGAGAGGAGAGGAGAGGAGAGGAAAGAAGAAGGGAGGGGAGGGGAGAGAAGGGAAGGGGAGGAGAAAAGAGAAAGGAAGGGAAGGGAAGGGAAGGGAAGGAAAGGGAAGAAGGAAAGAAAAAAGGGAAAGGAAAGGAAAGGAAAGGAAAGGAAAGGAAAGGAAAGGAAAGGAAAGAAAGGAGGAAGAAATCAATTTGGAGAACAAGTACTAAGAGTTTTGGTGTCAGTTGACAAGGAAGGGGGTTTATGTTAATAGGAAAACATCCTCCTGCCTGAGAGGATAGATAAAGTAGTACCCATTACTAAATACATTCTGGGGAGACCATAACTGATAGCCCAGTCATTTAACTGAGACATGAGTGGGAGTTATGAGAAAGACAGATAGGCTTCATGGTGGCTTCAGCAAGATTAGAATTTTTAAATTTTTATTAGTACATGTTTGCAATATGTAATGATTGCATCTGGGGGGGAGTTGGTACATGTATGTAACACATCTTAACTCTATTTTCATTTCCTATCCCTCTCCTCCCGCCCTGCTCCTTCTATGTCTTGTCCCCTTCCCATTTGTAAATCTCTATCTCCATTTTTTTTCCAGATTATCTTCAGGCCAGAAATATGTAGCAACATGTTTGGGCAATGCCACCACGTGCATGGGGATTTGTACATTTCTAAGTTATATCAGTTTCCAACTTCAGAATTTTCTCTTGAATTTTCAAGTAGTCTTGGACCCATTTCTGCATATAGAATTGGCCACACCTCTCCAAGTGGAAAGACAGATAACTTTTTTTTTTTTACTGTGTTGTATCATGAATCCCACACACATGTGAATTTGGATGGGAAATAAATGTTTTTGTTCAAATTTCACACTTGAAGACATTTTCTTTGTTATGTGAAAGAGAAAAAAGACATCAAATGCTTATTTCAGAAATGAAAATTTGCACCCTATACCTTGACCATAGTTGTTATGACATGCTGTGTTGGCTGGGGTTTTTTGCAATGGGAACAATATCATACAGGACACATATTTTATAAGATTATTTATAATAGCCACCCAAAGAATCATATACAAGAGAGTGTAGGAATCTTTCTACACACTAAAGACCCTAGAATCTTGCTGAGGACCTGCTTCTCACAATACCAGCCTACGTGAGTCCAGCTGAAGACCTAGAGCTCATAACAATGTCTCCCACAAACCCAAACTGGAGGCCAAGAGCCCATAACAATATCTCAGGCAGGCCTGTTTCATGGATCTGCACTGGAAGGCCCAAAGGTCAGTGGTGGAATCTGGAAAGTCTGTGCCAGCAGGATGCAGGATCTGTGCTAGCAGGCTGAGGGATCTACATTGGAGCCAGGAAGTGAACGCAAAGTAAGAACCAGAGCTCCCCTGGAAGATATCACAGCCATCCTCAGCAACAGTGAGGTCCCAAGCTCCTCTGATGGTGAAGACAGCTGAGTTCCCATCAGGAAAGCCAACACAGTAAGCTTCTGCAGGAGACCGGCAGTGCACCATCTTGCCCTCTGGAGCCAGAAAGTGATGCTCAAAGTGAGGACCAGAGCTCCCTCAAAGTGAACCGAAGCCATTCTCAGTGCCAATGAGGTCCAGGGCTCCTTGGAGGATGAAAACAGCCAAGTTCATCAGGTAAGCCTGCATGACGAGCTCCTCCAACAGAACCAACAGCTCTTTACAGCTTCCACCAGCTCCCAACAGCCTCTTTCAGCTCCCAACAGCCTCTTTCAGCTCCCAACAGCCTCTTATGCTGCCTGCAACAATCTTCAGGTGGGCCTCCCGTACCCAGCACCATGCTTACTCAGTTCAGCTGGGTGTTATAGATTGACCACCAGTTGTCAATCCACCACATATGCCTATATGAATTTGTATACAGAACTCTACATGAAAATTGCTGAATGCTACCATTTGTACTGCAGTAAACCTAACTTTTCAAAGCAGCATGGGGAAGTATCCTGAGAGCAAAGAACTACTTGACATCTGTACCCACACTGCTCTTCATCTGCTTTGTTGGTCCAGGTGGGCTGCATGGGATGCTGTGGAGCAGGAGCAACCTCAGGCAGGCCCATGTGTTGTTGCTGCTGATGCTACAACCTACCAGTGGGGAGGTGAGGCACTGTGACTGGACTGTCCCTGAATCTGTTGAATGAGACAGGTTCTCCCTGTAAAGGGAGAGGAAGAGCCCTATGAAGGAGAAAGTGTTGGGGAGAAGGCACTGGGCTGAGAAAGAAGTAGAGCCGAGGGCAGTCCTTCCAGCTGCATGCCATAATGGAAAGAAGGGAGATGGTAGAGGGCAGAGACAATGGATGGGGTGAGAGACCCAGAGGTGGCAGGTGATGGAAGGGAGGTGATGAAGGAGTGAGAGATGATAGAGATGACAGAGGGGTGGGAGATGATAGAAGGGTGAAAGGAGGTGTAGAGGTGGGAGATGATGGAGGTTATGGGAGGTGATGGAAGGGGAGATGATGGAGGGGTGAAAGACAGTGAGGAGAGTGGACACAGTGGAGAGGTAGGAGGCAGCATCTCAAAGCACTGACTGGAATTCTGTTCCAAAACATCCCCAAATATGCAATCGAGGCCTCACAATCTTTATCCTGGACACTGTTCATTGCAAGGAGGAGACAAATATATAAGAGGAAATCTCTTTGGTAGAAGTTGTTTCTCATGCAAATGACCTTGTTAACCCAGAGCAGCTCAAAGAGTCTACTGAAAAACTATAAAACCAAAACCAGAATTTCAGTTAGCAACCCCAAAGTAAATGTACAGAAATTTTTTCTTGTGTATTTACTAGTTAAAACTACAATAGAAAAGTGATGTCACCCACAATGACTATAATAACTGTATAAACTAGCCAAGAGTAAATTGAACAAAAACTTTTCTATGCAATAGAAAATGAAAGCGAGAGAGAATACTCCTGCATTAGAGGATCCAATATTTAGAACATAAAAACTCTTTCCAAATTAATTTATAAATTTAATGCAATTCTAATTCTGTTTGAAAGGGATTCTATAGTTAATTAGGAAAGAAAAAGGCCAAGAAGACATAAAGGGGAAGACAGTAGTGAAAGAGAGCTTGCACTTGCAGATCGACATATCCGAAACTGTGATGATTAAAGCAATGGGTTTCTGGCACCAAAATAGACATAGAAGCAGATTCAGTCATTTGGAAGAACATAGACTGTGATGAAGTTAGATCTTAGATCAGCAGCATAAGGCTGAATTACTGAATAAGCAGACCTCGATCATTAGTTAAAACATGAATTCTATTTTCTAAAATACGAATTCCTACTTTATATCAACTCATTGCAATAAACGTCAAGGAACTGAAGAGAAAATTATGAAAATTAAGTACAAATTTTAAAATTCAGTGGTGATTTGTGTAATCTTGGAATAAGAAAGCCAAAGGCAAACACCTTAAGGGAAAACGTGGAAATTTTAAACATATAAATTTAAAACTACACATTAACGAAAAGACCAATGGGAAAAAAAAATTAAGAATCATAGTAAGAATTGGAACATCCTTATAATATTTTATTTTAAAGGATTAGTATATAAAGAGATCTCACAAATCAAATAAAGGAAAAGATGAATTGCTGGGGGAAAATACATGCAAATAGGTAGCCATTTCCCATAGACTGGATTTTGATCTGTCCATCAGATTTTTCAGTATCTCCTTTCCTAGCTTTTTGGCAGCTATCCTAGGTATTCCATTGTATATGCACAACCTATCACTGTCTATAGGTGTGGACAATTCACCAGTTTAAGTGAAGAGTAGAAATCTTATCACTTTTTATACGTCTTTGCTCTGCTTTGTTTGTGCTGTTAAGTTACCTTAAAGGTTTCCTCTATATGGACTGAGAATCACATCAGACAAAGTTAGGCTTTGGTTTCAGTGGTCAAACGCTGGGCTTTTATTTTCTGGTACTGGGAGTCAAACCCAGGACCTTGTGTTTGCGAGGCAGGCATTGTCCTGCTGTGTTATATCCCCAGCCCTCAGTGGCCAAATGTAAGTTAGGAAGTTTAAGGAGAGAAGGAAAGTCCGTTGCCTGTATTTCTGTCCTCTGCGGCATTCTTTATTCCTTCCTGGTGTTCCCAGGCCCTTCTTTTATGGCTTCCTTTTCATGTCAAGAACTTCCTGTAACTATTAGATCTACTGGTGACAAATTCTCTTCTTTTGCTTCATCTGAGGATGTCTTTGCTCTTCATTCTCAAGGATTCTTTGTTGAATATGGCATTCTGGGTAGATAGTCCTTATCTTTCAGTACATGAAAAAGAGTATTCCCATTTCTTCTGGCCTATTTGGTCTTTGATTAGAAATTCACTGTTTTTCCAATTGATTTTTCTCTATAGGTAAATTGTTGCTACTTTCAAGTTTTTTGTCTTCAGTTTTCATATGTTTATTATGTTCCTTAAGGTGGATTTGTTTGAGTTTATCCTGTTTGGTGTCTGCTGAGCTTCTCAAATCTTCCAAATTCCGTTTTTTACAATCTATTTTTCTTCTAACACTCCTTCTACTGCACTCACTTTCTCCTCTCCTTCCAAACTCATGGCATTTTTACTACATCTTTTTCTACATCTCATAGATCTGACAATTATGGTCCAATTTCTTCATTTTTTTCTTTAGGTTGCTCACATTGTTTAATTTTCATTGTTGTATCTTAAGGTTTAATAAACTCTTTGAGTCAGTGCCACTTAACCCCTAAATAAGGCACTCCACATGGTGCACTGCACATGGTGCCTTCAAGTCTCACACACACACACACGCACACACACACACACACACACCCCTTTCTGTCTCTCATCTTAGCATCCCAGAACCAAACATGTTTGCTTTTATCAAGGCTCATTTTCTGTCTCCTGATGGTAACACACAAATTCCTGTGTCCAGGTCAGAAATAATAACATATCCATTAAACACAAAAATAATTACCTGCATATTATTTTGTCCAGTGATAACATTTTCTATTTGCTTAAACTTTCTTCTGTCCCATTCTGCAAGTGAGAGCTTCATATTCAGTTATTGTATTTTTCAATTAAAAGATTTCCATTTAATTCTTCTTTGTGTCCTCTCTTTCTCTGCTGAGCTTTTTTGTGTTTTTGGCTGAGAGCTCTGCTTTTTATGTTTTCAAGTTTGTTTATAATTTTCCACTGAAACATTTTCACTATGCCGGTCAGATAACCCCAGCATTTGTGTTCTCTCTTTGTCACCCATCAGCTGTCTTTTCTCATCCACACCAAGATTTTCTTGGATCTTTGTAAGGTATGTGATATTCAGTTGTACCTGAGCATTCAGGGCAACATTACAGGATCCTGGGCTTTATTGAAATCCTATCTTTTAGTGTATCTCCATATCATTCAGCTGATGGAGGAAGTGGGTTCCCAACTCGTTGTTTCCACCTGGGGTGAAAATCCAGCCTCCCCACCCAGCCTTCCTTGGCCTGCTGGGAGGAGAATTATTTTGGCACTGCTGAACAGAGGTGGGACTTCAGACTGTCCATGAGGCCTCCTCTGTCACCGCCCTAATGACAAAAGAGGGAGGAAGCCTCTTATTGGTCAAGTGATGGTAGAAATCTCCTCCCTTCACAGTGGCTTTTGCAGACAGTTGATGTATATAGTGGTGGTTTTTCTTATGATGTTTGACTATGGTGGATAATTATTGTCCAAAAGATTCATATCCAGGGCCTCTTTTTCTGGCCCTTTGGGAAGAAAAAACAAGCCCTTCCTGGGGCCCCTTTTTTTTTCTGTACCTTTTGCTATACCCAGTTTGTCCATTTTAATTCAGAATATGATAGAAGAAAGAAGAAAGTGCAGCAATCTCCTGCTGTGTTGACATTTAGGCCTCCAGACTCCTTGCTGGTCTGCTTCATCTCTCAGAACCTGATTCTGTTAGTTTTATGTGCAGTGCCCAGCGTTTTCAGCATACTTAGCAAGACGAAGTATGTCTACTCCATCTTGGTCACATAACCTTTTTTTTTATGTAGAGGGATGGGTACCAGGAATCGAACTCAGGCATAATCTTTTAAGTAAAACCAGCAAATATTAAAGTAATTTGTACAAGTTTGAATTTTGTAAGAAACACTAGGTACATACATGTAATGGAACAAAATTTTGGTTGCTCAGAATGGAGGACAGCACCAAAGACGAAAGGATGTGAAGTCTCCAGTATTCCAGAAAGCAGCCCTGCAAACACAGCCCCACGCTCCAGGGTATCTACTGTAGGTACCAGAACAACCCAGCATTCAACTCCACTGTTTAATCTACAAAAGGGAAGGATTTCATGGGGGAATTGTCCTTCCTCTCCAGCCATGAACCTGACCTATACTGAGAGCAAGAGGCATTCTCAGATTTGAGATGAACAGTTCCTCTCAGACAGGCCTTTGAATAATCAGTTTTCACCAGAAAGCTCTGGAATCTGCTTGGGATGGCATTAAGGGACACAAATAGGTTTTGACAGAACTCGCCTGAAATGACAGAACTACTTCCTTTTTACATAGGCACTGGGATGAGGTACCCTTCCCTCATCTGCTGGATGAGGAAAGGCTGGAAGGATAAAAACAAAAACAGCATGCAGCTCTGTAGGTGCAGAAGTTGGAGATTCATTTTTTCTTTCTTCATGCCTCTTCAAATGTTCTCCTATTTCATTACTTAAAATGTGTTACATATACATTTTTAAAGCATGGGCTTTTTAAATGCCTACACAAGGACAGCTTGTTTGATTTGGAACCCGTCTCACTGATGGGAGGCTGACATCCTTCAAACCTAAGTAGTGAAAGAGATGAAGGTCATGAGGCTCATTTGCAAAGCGGTGAGCCTGCCCCTGTGATGCAGTGCAGGACACGTGTCCCTTCAGGTCAGTGCCACTTAGCCCCCAGATAAGGCACTCCACATGGTGCATTGCACATGGTGCCTTCAAGTCACACACACACACACACCTTTCTGTCTCTCATCTTGGCATCCCATAGCCAAACATGTTTGGTTTTATCAAAGTTGATTTTTTGTCTCCTGATGGTAGCACACAAACTCCTGTGTCCAGGTCAGAAATAATAACATGTCCATTAAACAGAAAAATAATTACCTGCATGTTAATTTGCACAATGATAACATTGACTCATGACCTATTTGCTTAAGATTTTGTGTTCAAATTTAATGATTTTTATGCCATTTTTGAGAGCATATCCGAATTGATTTTGTACTCATAATGATTCTATCAGATTATTTTTTCTCAAGATGAGATTGGTTACGGTACGGATAGTTTTCCCCTGTATTATGTAGTATTAAGGGTGTTTTTGCTCACTAAAAGACTCTTTTTTCTAAATTTTAGGCTTCTGGAAGTAAATTGCTGGCAAGACTGAGGAATTTCACATAATATCCGCCAAACTTGTCCTCTTTATTCCCCGTGACTTATCTTGAAGATGTTTTTGTTTTCCACTGTGTGCACCTGTGCACTTCATGTGTTTATTAACCAAATTAGCATGTGCTCATAATTTACTCCATTTATGAAATATTGACATTTTGACAAGAATGAAGATGTCAGCTGGAGGGATCAGAACTGTTCAGAACTCTTTTCTAAGGCACTTGATTGATAAGATAATGGTGGATTTTGAAATGCAAAACATGATTGCCTAGAAGATGTATATCTAGAAAAGTCTTTTCCTATGCCATTTTACATTAGTTAAAACCTTACAGATATCTGAGATATTCTGCATTCCTTTAACGAACACTTTTTGCACATATTCTTGCTTCTTTTGCCTTCCTTTCATACCTAGGTATAATTTCTATAATAGTTGCTACAGTTTCCATATAGTCTCTAGATTTTTTGTGCGTGCTTCCTTTAGGTATTTTTTCTAGGTTTTAAATTATTAATGTGCTGTGACTTTTTCTTTTATTTCTGTTGCACTTTCTACAGCACTTAGCAGCACTGCTTCAATAAGAGCCTGGTTAATTGTTGCTAAGTACATTTTATAGAAAAACCACCCAAATCCATTTTCTTTTGAAACAAAAATTAGAATCTTTCATATGACTTTATAGTCATTTTTCAAATGCTATATGTTTTAAGTATTAAAAATAAGGCAGAATATATTCTTCTGCTATGAAAGTGTACTTATGAAACACAAAATTTTCTTTGGAGGCATCAGAGATCCATGAATGTCCTATAAAGTTACAAAGTATCATGACTGCAGCAGGTTTAAAGTGGTGGCAAGGTGCAAAAGAGTTGATTTATGACACCAATACTACTGCAACCCTGCAATCTGAGTATCACCACATGGACAGATACCCAGAGCACAGTTAAATGTTATTTAAATATAAGAGCTGTGGGGGGTGGGGATTTAGTTCAGCGGCAAAGCGCCTGCCTGGCAAGCACAAGGTCGTGAGTTCGGTTCCCGGTACCGGAGAAAAACCAAAAAACCAAAAAATAAAAATAAAAAAAATAAAATAAAATAAATATAAGAGCTGTGGTCTGCAAGATCTAGAGGATCTCTTCAGAACTCAGAATGAAACAGCATATTGATCAGTTGGGTCCCATCTAATAGTCAAGTAACTGGACTGGCTGTTCTGAACCACATCAACTCTGATCTGGAGATAAAGGTTTGTTCTGCCAGAGCCTATGGTGAGCTCAAGGAACTCTATACATGAAGCCAATCCTATGTGCAAGGTTTAAACCTGGAGTCACCTATTGCCCCAGAGCTAATACAAAGAATACAGGTCATATACCTGGGTAACGAAGGAAATGTTATGAGCAGTTTTAACATCATATCTTATGAGAGGATCGAAATCTGTGGTCAAGTAACCTCATCCACCTGAGAAGGTAATAAGCTACATTTACTCAGGACCACAGGTAGTTTTGTGTAGCCAAATGTGTCCTTAATCTGTAAGCATACTTATCTTAAAAAGATTCATAATCAACTATAGAGATGTCTCAATACAAGCAACACATAGAATTAATATCTCGTGGTTGATTTTGGAATAATTTATAATATAATATAGCTCAGAAGGTGGCATACTATTAACCTTTTACTCTATTTTAAGTATACTGTGAGCATATTCACTTTTTATTGTTGTTTTAACAAATTATAACAAACCTGGTACCGTAAAACATCATGAATTTGTGATCTACTGTTACATGAATTTGTGTAAGTCAGAGGGCTGTCGTATTATTGGGCTAAATTTAAGCTGACAGTGAGTCCATCTTCCTGCCTAAAGTCCCGAGGAAAATCTGCTTCAGGCTCACGGAAGCTGTTGGCAGAACTCAGCTAGTTGCTGGTGTGAGGCTAGCATCCCTGTGTCCCTGCTGGGCCGGACAAGCTGGTTCTCAGCTTCCAGAGGCTGCCATATTCCTTGGCTTGTGGTTCCCCTCTGTCTTCCTCAAAGACTTCTCAGTCTCCTGATCTCTCTGACCTTCTGCCCCACTTTCCCTTCCTTCTTGTCTGCAGTGTTTCTACTCCAGCTATAGGTCTCTATTTGTAGGGCTGGAGGATTTTGATGGGCTCACCCTGATAATCTAGAATGACATCCCCATCTTAAAATCCATAACCACAACTACATCTGCAAAACCTCATTTACCAAGTGACATCCTGTGGGTGTCTCAGGTTTCAGGGATCAGGTCCCGGAGCATCTTTGTGAGGCCAACACACTGCCTACCACCTTAAGTGATCTCATTCACAGAAAGTGTAAGTATTGTCCTAAGCCTGTAGACATCAGAACATTTAAGAAGAATGAAATATTTTCTTAAATATAACATTACATATACGAGTGATATTTAAATGACATCACTAAATGACCTTTAGTGATGAGTGATATTTAAATAAATACTTATAGACTATTTTAGGTCATAGAACAAAAAGAAAACAAAGAAGAGCAGCACCCCCAATCCCAGTAAATCACCTTTGGCATGCAGTTGTGTTTGCCTCTGTCTCATCTTGTTGCGTCAGCACTGGAACTAAAATGCTTTTGTAACTCAGTCTGTAATGTCCTTCAAATGCCAAAGGCCATCTCCTCCTCCCTTCTAGGATTCTCCTAGCCTTCATTTTAGTTAAGATTGAGATGATGTCCCTTTATGTCAAATTATCCACTTTTAGCTGGAAGGCAGCTGGCACTTTCCTATGGTCATGAAAAATCTCTGCTCAATCACAAACACTTTCCAAGGCCCTCTCTAAATATCAGGGATCTATGGTCACAGAAAGACAAGGCTGCTGCTGACATACTGTGTGCAGTGGAGTCCAGGAGGCCTTCCATCATTGCTGGCTGAAATCCTACGGTTGGCTCATAGCAAGAAGGGTAAAAAAAAAAAGAGGATAGAAGTAACTAGTATCATCCCCATTTCAGAGATGAAAAAGCTGAAGCTTAGAAAATGTCCAAGAGGGGGCTAGAGATTTAGCTCAGAGGCACAGTGCCTGCCTGGCAAGCATGAGGTCATGAGTTCGATTCCTGGTGCCAGAAAAAAACAAAACAAAACAAAACAAAACAAAAAAAAATGTCCAAGATTATATGACTAAGATATTCAGTAAGTGAGAATGGTACAATTCAATCCCAGAGCACACAGCCATTATACAACATCTCTGGTGGCAGAAAGATGTTGAATGAAGGACTAAAAGTATTGATTGGACCCCATCTGAAAGGTCTTGGCTGTCACGCTAAGGATTTGGACCTTAATTTTCTATTCCTGGAAAACGAAAACACTGGCAGTTTTAAAAGAAAGTAATGATATAAATAAATTTGTGTTTTCAGGTGTTCTTAGGTTTAAAGGTACCCTAAAAACCTTGAGTATTTGGTTAGGAAGATCTCGTTTGAATTTCTGTGACTTGTTCAGAAGAAATGGTATACATGTAGAAAGAGAAAGGAACTTCTTGAATAGGAGAAGGATTTCTCTTCCAATTTAGTGAACATAGAAAATGCCACTCTAACCTCTGGTTCCATCAAAAGTCAGATCTCCTGATCTCAGCCCTACCCTTGTCACATTGCCGAGAGCAGAGTCAGCTGTGACACTCGCCACGCTTGAAGCAGCCTAGTGCTGTTAGTATTTGTAGTATTGAATGGCGATTCAACTACCTTCTCAGGGATCAAAGACTTGATTTAGTCTTGTTCACTGTGAGGCTTACAGAAAAAGCTTTCTTCCTAATTTATAGTTAACTAAAAGCTTAAATTTTCCCATTCACCAAGTGCATTCACCATTTGCTTGAGGCTTTATCACAGGAAGGGTTATAAAACCTCCTCAGGTTATACAACTTAGAATTCAGAAGATCATCTTATATATCTTTAAATCATCTGTCAGCTTGATAGGAGTTCAGTGTGCTTAAAAGTGTTAAGTCCTGGTGCTGGCTTTCCCGCACAATACTGAGGCTTAGGTAAGTTACTTATCCTCTCTTAACATTAATTTATTTTATATAAACTCATGAAACCAGTGCTTGCTGCATAGGGTCTAGGAGAATAATGATAATATGTGTGTAAAATTTTTCCAGCATGTTTCTGGACAACACCTGATTGATAAATGTTAATTTATATTATTAAATATTGGCCTTTTTATTATCAACTACAAGTCCCAAAGTTTACAATGATTTTCATGCAGTGCTGTTTCAGCAATTCATTTTAATAAAATGAAATGTGACAAGCACTTCCAACAATAACAGTACCTTAAAGCTTTTGAAATTGCTATGTGCCAAAAGTAGAGCTTTTGGGATTCATTTTCTTTGCATGCACAATTAAACAGCACCACCAAGAAAGTGCAGGGGACTTTATTGGTTCTTTTTTTTTTTTTTTTCAAAAGAACTAAGTTTTAATGAAGGTCAAGGTGTTTAGGAAAACAGATCTGGTTGCCTCCCCCCAGAAAAAAAATGATTGTATAAAGGATATTTTATGGTATTTTATTGGGTCATTTGCTTTTGCTACTTCTCTTGCCCAAATGTTTTTGAACCCTTCTTGCCTAATTCTACACTGTTCTTGGCTGGACAGAACATCACTCTTATTTAAACTCCAAAAGAATATGATGAATATTAATCACATTCCACCGAAAGATGACTGGCGATAAATATCCATGCAGGATGCTGAGCTAAGATTATATTCAAAAGATAAAGTTGTGATCTGTTGCCCTATGTGGTTTCATCTAGTCATTTCTGGACTGATGACTGTGTGTGTGTGTGTGTGTGTGTGTGTGTGTGTGTGTTTGTGTACTATAATTTCCATTTCCTTAGAAGTTTCCCAAGGGCAGGAAAACAACTGATAAGTTATTTTGCTCCACAACTCATGGCTCATACAAGATATTGAAACTACGTTCAGCTCAGTTGAATGCTAAATGAAGAAACATCAAGAGGCCATCTCCTCGGATTCCCTGACGTGTTTCTCACTGACATTACATCCATTATGATATTTTCGAAATCACCAGCCAAATCTTACTTGTTCCCTGAGGGCCACTGGATAAGCAGGATCTGTGCTTTCTGGTGGTGGGGCAGAGTGGGTGAGAGGAGAAGCATGATTCTCAATTAAGTTGAATCTAAAAACTCAAACATGCTTTGAGAACATCATTTTCCCTGGCCTATTGCCTATGTGTTGGTTTCAAATTCAGGTTTTCCCATCTTAGCCCAGAAATTTAACCAATGAGAAGACTCCCCCATGGTGTTCAGGGCTATGATCAGTTGAGGATGTGTCATTGAGAAGGATTCAAGGGCATTTATTTCCTGGATGGATAAATCATTTTCCACAAGCACCAGCACAGTGGATGTGAGATGATCTCCTGCTTTGCTAAGTATCTGTTAACGTGCAAGCCACAAGCACAGTATCCAGTAACACACTTCTGTTTCTTCATCCTTTGAATGATCAGGTGATAGTGATTTAAACCAAAGACCACCTCTCCCATTCTACCTTAAAGTTCCTGGATTCCTAGACAACTTTCAAAGCTGGTAGACGTCTTTCAATCATTTTCAATATTTTGAAAAGACATACTGGCTAAAATTCATGAAAATGGGACTTCCTAAAGGTTTTCATTTCTAGCCAGGCATAGTGCCACATACCTATATTCCCAACACTTAGGAGGTTGAGGGAGGAAGATTGCCATGAGTTCAAGCCCTCACTGGGCTACATAGCAAGACCCTATCTCTAAATGAATAAATAAATAAAAATCTTCATTCCATTGATATGACAATTGAAGTTACCTGTAACCCCCTCCAGGTGACAGAAATGGTCATGAGAGGGGTTCAGAAGCCATGAACGAAGGAAGCATACAAGAAGGATACGATAAGGTCCCTATACATAAATAACACACTTCAACAACTCCATTAAAAGCCTGGAAATGTTTTAATTACAAAGAAGAACCCTAATTGAAACAGCACATTTATAAGCAATATGGCTCTGAGAGTGAACTCCAATACTAAATTTCCTTTCACTGGGTTGGAACCACTATCGCTGGCTAATCTGAAGCTGTGATTGCCAGTTCTAAAGTCTTCAATTTTTAAATATTAAAAAATCATAACTTAATATGTTCAGCCCATTTGATAGATATAAATCTTTCAAAATAACACAAAGGGAAAACATTATAAGGGAAAATCTGTGTAGTGAAAACTGGAAGCCAGTGTGCAGTCCTGTGCCCGGCGTACAGACATAGAGTCAAGATTCAGTTTGTATTTGTTAAAAGGGTGGATGAGAGGGCCATTAGGAAACAGAAAGAATGAATTTCCAGTTTTAACCTGCTCAAGTCACAGAAACAGCAGGAGGTAGAGCAAGTTCCCAGCCCAGGCTTTCTGTTGCCAACAAAACGCAGCAAATCGTTCCTCAAGAAAACTGCAGGGCAACCCATTCGGGGCCCCTCCTGTCTCAGGAGCTGTTCTTATTCCTATTTCCTACTCCTATTCCCCAGTAAATTTTTCTACTCAAAAAAAGAAAGAGAAGAAAGACAGAAAGAAAAAAAGGAAAGAAGGAAGGAAGAAAGGAAGAAGGAAGGGAGGAAGACTGTGGGCGGGTATGGAAAGGAAGAGAGCTATCTTTAAATTAGTCCAGACTAATATAGAAGCACAAACTCATCAGCCTACTTTCTTCTTTCATTATAGAATAGCAAATGTAAACAGTTATTTTTTAACTGTAAGGGATATTATTTACCAAAACTAAGCCCTTTGAGAAATCATTCCACTCCATGGAATCTAAATATTCACAGTAAGTTAATGAACAGGACTAGAAAGGGTCACTCTCCCTATGACTGTCACTTGTCCTCGGTACCGTGGGAATCAGCCTTCAGAATCTGCTGCTCTGAGGATCTACAGATTGGAAATGCCATAAGGACACAAAGTTTATGGGAGAAGCATCATTTTACTCTATATATATTTAAATTAATTCATGACAGGTTATACTGATGGCTTCCGATTTAAATGAGCCTCAGTGAGTCTCTGCGACTGATGCCGTGGAATCCTTGGCTGCTAACATAAAATTCAGATAACTTGGTGTTTATCAGGTCCCTGTCTCCATTTCGGATTCCTAATTAATGTAAAAATAACTGCTCCCTGCAGGGAACACAGAGGATGCTGATTCGCTGGAAGCTCTAGGACAAGTCTAATAATGTTTCTGCTCAGAGGCAATAGCAATCTTACTGTAGTAAGTGATATTTTCTATGAAGTATGAGACATGTTATAAAGTGTATTTGGTTTCCTAACTTCTTTCTATGCATCACTTACTACCTTTTCCATGAGAAGCAACAGAAATTAACTGCAATTAAAAGTCATTTGTCAGATCCACAGAAAATGGTATTTTTGACAATGTCGGTCTGCATCAGACCTCCTCCAAAGCTGTCCTACAAGGATATCTCCTTTCCCATCCTTTACTTCCTCCTCCAGAAAAATTTATTCTAGAGCTAAATAACTTTCTTAATAGCCAAATATCATTACTGAGATTCATGGTGAAGCAATGCTGGTGGTACAAAGAAGAAAGTCAAGGAGAATAAATAGAAGGAAACAAACATGAATAGAAAAAATAAAAAGGAAGAGAAGTCAGATAAAAATCCCACTACTGAAGGGGAGGCAGCACCATAGAATACGCAATTCAAATACAAGAGGCTGAGGAAATCTGGTGAAAGTGGCATTTTCACCTCTTATTTTTCTTAAAACATGTATTAGAATATTTTGTGGCAACTTAGTAATTTGGGCAGAGATAAAGTAAATAATGACACATACTTTGTCCTTCACAAACAATGATATTAGTCAAATTTAATAAATTTTTAACATAGATATATTGCCAAAAACTCATTAATCATTGTAATTGTTAACTTGCGGTGTCAACTTGAATAAGAAACACCAGGGTGATTGGTTCAGCACAGTTCTGGTATCTGGGTAATGAACTTACTGAAGAGGGAAGATTCGTCCTGGCTGTGGGTGGCACCAGTGGATAGGCTTGTACCCTGCAGGGAATAAAATGGAAAAGAAGAAGGAAGTCTTGCTTCTGTTACTGTGGAGGAGCTCCAGTCTTTGCTGTATAGCGTTGGACATCCACCTCCAGATTTCCAGCATAGACTCTTCTACTTCTCAGCCCAGATCTTGTGGCTTCCTGATATGGACGCACAGAAGACTCTGCAGTGAGCTCCAGGCCTTTCGACCTTGAATTTCCAGCCCACGGACAGTCCTTTGCATCCTTCCACACCTGACTTCAGGAGGCCTTTGTAAACCTATCAATTAAATATATATATGGTGGTACCTCATTCATGAACTTAACTGGCTCCACGATTCTGGGGAAAATCGTAGCTGTGTATGTCACCTGATGTAGAGTTTGTGAATAGAAGCAAAATTTTGAACCAAGATATTACTATATATGGATAATATATATACATGTATGTATATACGTATGCACATATATGAAAGATCCGTGCCTCTATATAATCACCATTTTGGATTTCTTTGAGAATTCTGTTATATTCTTCAAACAAAGATATTTGTTGCATCCTTCTCTCCCACATAATATGGGGACAGTTCTTTAAACTTCATGCTCAATTCTTCCTTTTTTATGAAAATTTACTCATGGGGATAAATATCAACTAAAAACTGAAACAATTACACCATCACAAGTCACAGCAGTTTAATGTAATCATTCATAATCATTCAACCAACGACTGTGCTAAATGAAATGTAACACATTTAATGTACTTGTCTGAAATTTTTAAAGTAGCTCCACCTTTTTTTTTCTTCCAAGGGCCTATTGTGAAATTAAATGTGGAAAAACAACGTGACCCTAGGGATTATCTTGGAGTTACTTTTATATACTTCAAAAAACTATTTAGATTAGGTTTATGTATTTAACTCAATAACTTTCAAGCTTTAGCACTTTGATTCTAATTGGTACTACATTCTTTTTTGTACATTGCACGGCTGAACACAACAAGTCAGTGTATTATCCTTTCAAAGCCACTGAAATTTCTCTTTTTAGTCCTAAGACTTATCATGACAGACAGCAGGCACTATGCTAAACATTTTATATATATAGCTTCTCATATAAGAGAAACCACGTGATAGTTAAACTTGTGTGTCAAACTTATTTCACTTAACATTATGCTCTTAGTTGCATCCATTTGCCTATGAAAGCCTCAAGTTTATCTTTCTTTATGGCAGAGTAGCACGTCATTGTGGATAAATCTCACATTTTCTTTATCCATTCATCTGTTGATAGACTTATACGCTTTTTCCCAGATCTGGCTATTATAAGTTGTGCTTCTATAAACACGGGTATGCGTGTATCCCTGTGATGTGATAATTAAACGCTTCTGGGAAAATACTTAGGAGGTAAGGAGACCTTTTACAATTACAAGACATGGAGGGAAAGGGGATAGAAAAGAAAAGAATTAAGATGTACTGCGTACATGTACCTACGCCCTGTGATAAATGTAGTCATTATGTACTCCAAACACGTACAAATAAATAAGTGCATAAAATAAAGTACTTTATCTGACATAATGCTGACAAACCCCTTTTTTTTAAGTCTGGAAAGGTGACCTGGCCTGACTGAGAAGATCCAATTTGTAAGGAAATGGAAGCAGGATTGGAGCTCAAGGTCTTAACCTCCGTGCTACACTTGTCACACTGATACCCTTGTCCCCAAAGAAGAAGCAAGTTTCCTTCTAAGGGCTGCTGTATACAAGAAGGCAAACTGACAGATTTACTTAGAAATTTAAGGATGTATAGAAAGTAAAATTGAAAAAAATAAAAATAACTCTAGAGTAATGATATTCAGAAATAAATGTTACTAACACTTCGTTAATATTCTTTCAGTCTCCTTTTGTAATGCTTTTGAACCAGAAAAAATGGAGCCACTATCGGCTTCCAGACAAGAGCCTGGGTAGGTCCGAGCCTAGTCAGGTCCCAGTAAGAAGTAGTTTCTAAGCTTTAGCCAAATGTTTAGATTTGCAAAGGGAAGTTTGGAAATGTGTTTAAGGGAAAGAGCTGGAAAGAGTTGAACTATGCATAAAAACATGAAAGAGCTGGGGGATGTAGCTCAGTGGCACAGTGCCTGCCTGGCAAGCACAAAGCCGAGATCCTTTCCTACTACCAAAAAAAAAAAAAAGTTTTTTGTTTCTTTATTCCTGAGAAAAGAGGAAGCAGAAAAGAAGAGACAGGGAAGAGACAGAGAATCATACTACATGGTAGAGATGCCAAAAAAACTTTTAAGAATAAGAATATTTAATTTTCATGTTTAAGTCATTTCCTGTTTGAGGAAGGTACTCAGTCTGCAAATGTGACACAAATGGGCTGGTGTGAGTGGGTTTTTATGGGTAGCAAAGAAAGGGACTAAGTTCCATTTGGGGCCAGTGACAGGATTAAGGAGAAATTACAACAAGACATGGAACATAGAATTACTCTTTAGAAGTGGGAGAAGTCAGAGCCAATGGTGACCACAGGGCTTGTGGAAATCCACAGAAAAGTTAGGGAAGTTGTCTGATTTCAGTGGGGCATGGTGTGGAATGGAGACCCGAGCTAATGTTCTCTGGATTTTGCTGACTGTTATCTTATAAAAAGAGTAGCTACTATTTATACATCTGGTGCCACTTTGGTTATTCATATTGTCTCTAGGATCCAAGTGTTGTGTGATTACTATCAACTAGTGTTTTCTCACATGAGTCTATAACCATGGCAAATATCACAACACACAAGAAAACATAAAATTAAAATGACAGATTATACTGATTGGTTTGTTTGCCCATTTTTTGGTTTCACTTTTTTAATACACAGAGTGATAAAATTCTCTTACATCATTAAAAGAGTCTAAATTAAAATTCCAGGTTTAAAAATTGTTGAAATTCTAAACCTCACCCCAAAGCCCAGCAATTTTACTCCTGAGTACATATCTCCTGAAGAGTAATTAGCATACAGAAACATCAAAAGGCCAGCATATACATGCAGGAATTCCTTCTTGTCATTTACTGGAAAATGGGTATTTTTCAATTCTGAGAAACATCAGTTAAGAAGAGTGGGAGAAAGTATTTTAATTTCCTGTGAAAATTAAAGCATCACAGCTTACACAGAAACATTATTGATTGGGAAGAATTCACCAAACAAGCTGAAGGCAGGAGCAGGAGTCAGAGGCTGGAACTGCGTGGGAACACACAGGAGGGAGGTGGATGCCCTCCGGTCTGTTGGGGGTGGTTACAATCATGGCCACACTCAAGCATGTGTGGTCCTGTCTACCCTTGCAAGTAAAATAAACACAAGTATATTTACACACAGATGACTTTAAAATTCCTATGAGCGGTGTTCCAAGAAACAATAAATTTTAGAAGCAAAAGATGCCCAGAAATGGGCAGTATTTGACATGCAATTCTGTGTGGTGCTATTAACCTTACTAGAAGATCCAAGTATTAAGTTATATAACTACCATCAAATAAGGTCTGCTCATATTTTTCAGTGTTTGGATATTGATTAGAGGCTATAGTTCTTTATAAACATTTTGCCAAAAGAAAACACAAAGAAAAACAGCTCTGAAAGTTGTAAAATACTGCAGTGGTTTAAATCTGAACTAGGAGAAATGACAGTACTTTCAGTGACAAAATTAAAATCACAGTAAGCAGCTGAAACACATTCCTCATTTTAAAAAAAGGGAAACATGCTATACAAAGCAAGAGGACCTCTAGTACCCAAACTAAAAATGCTTTTGTTAGCGATCAATGATTCAGCCAGTGCCGTGACAAAAAGGAAAGAAGTTGGCATGAATCAAACATCAAGATAACCATAGAGGGAAATTGAGGGTTTGTGTGCTTAGAATTTTGGTTTAAAAATAACTTTTAACTCTATATGAGCTTATCCTTCAATCTTTAAAATGAGTATTCAGTACTAATTTGGAGTTGATGTTTTCTTCTTTTAATGTTTTTTATATAAAATTCTCTATACAAAATATGGACTATACTTACATGATATTGAAATATACTATCTTGTCATAATATATCAGTTTATAATGATAATTAATCACACATTTATTATTATGTATATTTAAACCACAAGTACTCTAAAACTATTCATATAACCCTATAATGGAAATGTGATTGAATGTTTGTGATGATTATTCATGATTGTTTTAAAACATATAAATAATATGTAATGAAAAATATAGAACAACTTTTATCTTAAGAAGTCTAGTTTTTCATTTCCAGTTCCCAAGTTTTGCCATCAGTTAGGGATTTGGAAACACTATAAAAAGATATATAAAACAATGGTTCTTAAATGTTTATTCATAGCAGGCTGGAACAACTCATTATTAATATTTTCACTAAATTCTAGCTGTAATCATAAGTGAAACATATCCTTGCCAGCATGATCCAGTGAAAAAAAATCCAATCAGCTTTAGACAAATCAGCTTAATAGCTTTACTTGCCTTGAAAGATGCTAATATACAAGTAACCACTCAAGAAAACTGGTCATAATGCGTCCTTATTTATACTTTGTAAGCTGGACCATTGCTGCTGTGAGACTTCTCACAATTTCAGCTTGAGGGCCCCTGGATTTTGAACTGTTTTTTTTAAAGAGAAAAATAACAATAAAACAGTTTCAAAACAGGCTAATAGGAGAGTTACAATAATTAACACTTTGCATATTGTTATCTTCATAGTAGTTACTCAGAGCACAAGATATAGACATGATATCTTGTCTAAATAATATTAGCACAAACCTTTCTTAGTGAAGTAAGGAATCTAGCATATAACTGTCTTAACTGTCTTGTGTATAAAAGTATTTTTCTTTTTCTCTTTCTTCCTTTCCCCTTTCCTCCATCACAGTTGGTTTTTTATTTTGAACAGTTTCTTCCCAATTCACTAAATCACTGAACATTTTGGATCTTATTTACTTGTTCTTATTGACCTGTTCTTTTGTATGCACAATCAACTTCTGCATTTTCAAATTCTGATTTAATTCTATTTCTGACACAAAGTAAAGAGGCAACCAATGAAATGACAGAAAATGTGTACAGATTGTCTATCTGATAAGGACCTATGTTTTTCAGCTTATTGCTCAATAATAAAAAAAAGCTTCATTTTTAAAATGGATAAAGGATTTGGGTGGATACTCTTAAATGAGATGTGCAAATAGTCAATAAGCACATAAAAAGATACTCAACTTCATTTGTCATTGTAGTAAATATGAGAATAAACATTAGTGATTGTGTATGTATGGGACTACTAAATGAAACATAGACTCTGTTTGATTTCCTACCACCACAGTGTAATTCTAAGCTGGTATACATAGTGGTCTTCTCTCCGTAGCTGTGAACGATCATGACCCCAAGGTTGCACACCAGGTCGAAGAGAGTATCTCCATCTCTCCCATTGCAGCAACCTCTTCAGTGTCTGCTGAGCACGCTTCCCTCTCAGAGCTCTCAGAGCAACTCACCCTGCACTTGGGACAAGTAGCCAAACTAGTTAATGTTTCATTTCTCAATTTCTTCAGTATCCAAATACTGCGATTATTTACTCACCATCTACTAGAAAGAGCATGAACTGTAGAGGGAGACAATTCTCATACTAAGCTCTGGTTCTACCACCATGTGACCTTAAAAATTACGTAACTGTATCATGATTTCCACATTAACGAAGGGAGAAATACAATAGACACAGATCTGCCGTAGCTAAGGGGATAAGCTATGGGTAGCTATCGAGTGCTAGCCCTATCTGGGAAAACCTAGTTATTCTTTTAAGACCTAAGAGGCATTGTGAATCTTAGTGGGTTATTTGAGTTAAGAACATGTGAACCTGTGAATTAAGGGGCAACCATCTCCCACCAAGGGAACCAAGAGAGACAGGCATAGCTATTGCAGAGAGGCAGTTGGAGGCATGCAGAGGAAAGAAGCCATGAAATCCCCACTGGGACCCAGAGGAGCACCTCGCATGTCCACTTTACTTCCTGATGACCCTCTGGTTCCAGTTCCAACACCAAGCGGGAGGTGTTCTGCTGCTGGGCCCTAGAAGTTACCCAAGGTGCCATTCTAAGGTATCTTAGAATCTCATTCTTAAGGTATCTTTCCTTTTTTTCTTTAACACACTCCATTGGATTTCTACTGCATAAAACTAAGTGTTCCTTAAGAACGAGCATATCTGTCCAGGCCCATGTGGGAAAACTGTCACTGTCCAAATTAAGCAATTTGAGAAGAATTTCATCAAAGACATGTTTACAGAGGGATGTGCAGGCTGTTGGGAAGCACAGGATAGAGCAGTGTCCTGGAGAAAGTACCAACCTTGCCGTCTCCAGCCTTGGAATGTTGATAGTGTCAAAGATCAAAAAGGGTGGGGCAGTGATTTTGATCGGGAGACACAGCTATCCCTAGATTTCACAGGAAGAGAGTCAAGGAACAAGTATCTTTACCTCCTTCTCTTCTCTCCTTCCTCTGACCTATCACATTGCTCCCCACTGGCCCTACCTATCTGAGAAGCAGAATGGGAGAGGGCTCAGGTGGAAGTCATAATGGGGCAAGGTACACAAGGGCTGGGGTGGATAAAGGAGCAGCAAAAGATGTGCAGGACAGATGTGTCCCCCAGGCCAGAACCATTTCTACGGCATCCTGTGTCTCTCAAAATAATAAGGTCTCCATACTCACAAATCTCACTTTTTATTAACTTAAAAAACATTTCTTTATTGGCTTCTACAAGTGTGGTGTTGCACTGGGTGCCCCCAAATACACCCATTCTAGTCAGACCAGGTTCTGTCTCTCCTCTTACACTTCTATGTAACACCTGTTTAAAACACAAAGCTTCTGTTACATTTTTTTGTGTGTGTTCGTGTGCCAGGGTCTCAACTATTTAGGTCTTATTTATATGTGAGACAGCATCTGGGAGCAATTGTTATATTGAAGGTATTTTCCACAATAGAAAATATAGTAATATCCTAGTCCATTTGTGTGCTAGGACAAAATAATAAAAACTGGGTAGTTTTATTTTTCAGAGTTGTAGATGCTGCAAAATCCAACATCAAAATGCCAACAGGTTTGGTGTCTGGTGAGGGCTGTTCTCTGCTGCCAAGATGGTGCCTTGACGCTGAGGTCCCGAAGGGGAGGAGTGCTGTGTATCTTGCTGTTCCTTAGGAAGGCAGAAAGGCAAGAGAGCCTAACATTGCATGAAACCCCTTCCATCAGAGTCTAAAGCCCACTCAACAGAGAAAAACCTTCACGGCCTAGTCACCTCATAAAGTGATTTACAACACTTCTTTTTTTTTATTTTAAAGAGACGATACTTCTTGATACTCTCTCGTTGGCCCTTAAATTTCAACACCTGGACTGTA
This sequence comes from Chinchilla lanigera, assembly GCF_000276665.1. NCBI lineage: Eukaryota > Metazoa > Chordata > Mammalia > Rodentia > Chinchillidae > Chinchilla > Chinchilla lanigera. The sequence goes on from NW_004955403.1 coordinate 49,706,426, forward strand.
GAAGGGACATATTCAAACCATTGCATATAGTTCTTTTTGCAATTAAAGTTCTAATTTCCTATTGGTAAAGACAAACAAAAAGTTGTAATTCAAGTATACACACACAAACACTAAAATGTAAAGCACCTGGTACAGTAAAGGTACACAGACACTTATACTGGAATTGCCTCAGAAGAAAACTAATATTCACCTGACAAAGACATATATACTAGTTACTCTGTAGGTTGTCTTCTTGTATTTCAAGTTTTTCCAAAATTTCTGGATGCCTTCTATGTTCGAGATATTCTTGGATCTTGACTTTTTACAAGTGATCCAGTCAGGCTTGTCTTAACAAGGGACCTAGGTTTGGCAGTAAGAAATCTGGCTTTTAACCCCATGAGCTATGTGTGTGATTTCATCTAGCCATCCATTCATTCACCCATCCACCCACCCATCCATCCATCCATCCATCCATCCATCCACTTACTCATGTATTGATTCATTCATCTAACCTTAGCTCCTTACCTAGTATATGCCAAGAATGGAGTAAAAATATGAAATTATAAAGATGAGACATCTCCTCTTCAAGAAACTCCAATGGGGAAGTGAGACACATGATAACCAAATATAATACAATATTACAGAAATTAAAAAGAACTTAGTAATCAAGCCATAATAAGACATGGAAGAAAATTAAATGTATAGTATTGAGTAAAAGTAACCAGTCTAAAGGCTACATACTGTGGATATCCAACTATAAAATATTCTGAAAAAGGCAAAACTATGGGAACAATGAGAAACAGCAGTGATTTGGGGTTAGGGAGAGGGACAGATGAAGAAAGAGTGCTCAGGGGATTTTAGGGCCGTGAAACTACTCTGTACGATGTTATAATGATGAGTACTTGTCATTATAGATTGACCAGACCTATGGAAAGCACCATACCAAGAGTGAACACTAAGGTCAGTTATGAACTCTGGGTAATGATGACTATTGGTGTGGTTCATGACTGTAACAAATGGTTCTGGGTATTGAAATGAAGGGAGGTTGTTGAGTGAGGAAAGGCAGGAACTATATGAGAACTCTAAACCACGTGCTCGATTTTTTCTGTGAACTTAAAACTACTCTAAAAGTAAAGTCTACTAGAAAAAAGCTATGTACACAGTGTTTTAGGAGTACATACAGAAAATAGTTCATTCTGCCTTTGAAAAGGAGGACAACACTTCATGAAGGTCATGGATGTTACCTAGAGTCCTTAGCATTTCTGTGTCTAAGTTTCTTCAGTTTCTAAGTACTATAATTATTTGTTCATCGCTTACAGAAGAGTGTGGACTTTGGAGGCAGACAATCTTTCTTCAATGCCCTAGGCCCACTATTATGTGACCTTAACAAATTACATAATCACTTATGCCGTAGCTTCATTTATAAATGCAGAAATAAATAACTTAGGGGGGAATATTTATGTCACAGAAGTAATTTTTTCTTCCTTTTTTCTTTTTGGTTGACACATAATTATCATAAGGAAGCCACGTGACGCCTCTAGCATCTAGTTTTCTAACCTAAGGTGCTCAGTCCCTGTGAGCCTTCTTGCTTTGACTTTGCTGAAGCAGGTGGGATTGAAGTGTGGCTGTTCCATCTGCTGCTGCTGAGAAGCAGGCTGTAAGACAAGCCCAGCATAGCTAGGACAGACCTCAGATCACCCCTCCTGCACCCATCTTGCTTCCTGGAGGTCATCTTTCCAGTAGCTGTCACCTCCTGCTCCCTACCATCCTTTCCCCTTCTATACTGAATTCTTCTTTCTCTCCTGGGCCTTTGCCAAACACCCTGCTCTGCTACCTTAAAGACCACCCTATTTTGACCTCCTTCTAACCTCTGTGCATCGGTCAGCTTTCTTGTTGCTGGGACAAAACTCCTGAAATCCACACATAACTTAAAGAGAAAAGGTTTATTTGGCTATGTTTTTTATGTAAGTTTTTTTTTTTTTTTACAAAGTTTCCCTTTCTTAAAGTAAAACATACACTTAACTATATGATGCACACATTTGATTCCAAGCTACCCACCCAAGAAACATATTCACACAAGTGCTTGTATACAAATGTTACAGCAGTTTTCTTTGTTCACAGTAGCTAAAACCTTGATACAAGTCAAATATTCTTGAACAGGGGAAAGGATAAATAAATTAGGCTATGTTCATACACTGGAATGCTAGGGTGTTTTCTAAAGCAGCAAATTAGTAGTACAAAACCATAGGTGAATCTTAAAATCATTTTATAAAACATAGTCTGATTTTGGTAACAGAACAATCAGTAGTAGTTGAGTAGGAGAGTAAAGGGGCCTACAGAAGCATTTGAGGGTGATGGGGAGTATTCCAGGAATTATTATGATGGCCAGGCCTGGCAATCATTCTCTGCATTTCTCAGAGCTCACTGAATTACATTTTAAATGTATGCAGTTTATTATACATAATTATGACTCAATTAAATTGGTTTTAAAAACCTTAATAGGAAGGAAGGAATTAGAATATGACAAAACAGTTAATTATATTGCAAATGGATGGAACAGCTCCCTGAGAGGGAAAGCGCTAAGTAATTGAAAACGAGTGGAATCTTCAGCCTGCAGGCAAAGAATCTGCCCACAGGACCGGGTCCAAGTTGTTTCCCCACAACAGTATAGGTTAATAATTCTGATAGAGTTGTACGTAGCCACTGGAACTGAACAATTAAATAAATGGATGGCAGATGGCAAGAGCCAGATTTCTCACTGTTGGAGGGGAAGGTTACAGAGAAACAAGAGGAGGCTAGAATGATCTATATAACAACAGAGTAAAGTTAGTTTTACATCAGTATGATTTCACACTTAGCTTCATACAGATATAAATTGGTATGCATAGTACAGAAATAGTTATGTGTATGTGTATATACAAGTGCTGGTAAACACATGTATTTCCTTGCCATGTCTACTGAAAGGGTCTAAAAACAATGTCACCACAATCTACTATCCAGATTTGGGTCTCTAATACCATTCTCCAATAAGAAGAAGCAGAGCCTTTGGGAAAAATGGTTGCTTCTAGGATTGGGGCAAGAAACATTCCAGATGAGGCTGTACTGGAGTGAGGGATTTTCAACAACAAGCAAGGTACATTCCTGAGGGGATGATACGGGAATGCAGGAACCAGCTAAAAGCTCCCCAGGGCCAATGCCGGAAAAATGTCCGCAATAAAATACAGAAAGAAGTATCAGATTACAATTCACAGCATAAAATAAACATTCACCAGTCTGTATGGATGTAGATACATTGAATCATTGAATAAATAAAAGGGAGAACAAATGAATCACCTATGAAGAAGTATTCCAAATAATTCATGTAAGTTGTGCACCCTCAGGGGGATGCAGCGGAAATCTCCTCTCCTTAACTGTGGGTTGCACATAGTAACTTCCTTCCAAAACACAGAGAACAGAAACTTGGCAAACAGTGTATCAGCCAGGCGGTCCAGGTCAACATCAACAGGGATAAGTTATGTTGAGGGTTTGCGTTGTTGGTATGATGTGTTGCAAAAAGCATTTTACCTCTGTGGCATTCCTCCTCACATCTGTAACTCAAACCTAAGCACTTTTAAAAATTCATTCAAATGACTTTCTGTATAATTCCGACCAATATTTCTCAAGATGGTCAATCCAACAAAAACAGGGAAAGTCTCAGAAACTGTGATAGTAAGAAGAGCCTAAGAACATATAGCAACTAAATGTAATATATTTCCCTGCATATGACCTTGGAGCTGAAAAAGCACATTAGGTAAAGTTAAAGATATCCAAATAAGGTATAGAATACATACTTCTGTTAATAATAAGTCATACATATTGGTTCATTAATTATAATGAAGGTAACATACTAACAATATAAGATGTTATAAATAGGGAAAGCTGGATATAGGGTAGATATTTATGGGAACCCTTTATACTATCTTCACAATTTTTCCATAAATTTAAACCTGTTGAAAAATTTGAAGTTTATTTTTTAAATCCCCCATATTAATAGAGTGATATATACTAATAAAGACAAAGTCATCAAAGAAAAAAAGTTTACTCATGAGGTTTTCTGATCATGTACATAATATGGAAATACACATAGCAAAATCCAAGTCAAGTGCAAAGAAGTATGAGCATAATCCAGATGCAAATGGAAGACGGTAATCTGTGTCCAGCGGAAGCAGAGCAACAGGTAGAGGAAGTGGTCTGAGATTTCAGCCCCAAATGCCTGGAAAGGAGCTAGTGGAAACCAGGCGAGGTCTTGCCCTCTTTTCTTCTAGCAGGAGTCATGCATATGAACTCGAGTTCCCTGGGAAATAAAGCCTCTCAATAAGGAGATCATTGCATGCCAAGTTGCTAGCACTGTCCACAGCTCCTGATAGAACCGGCCCCAAAGTCCAGACAGCCTGAGAGCCAGCCTCCTGCGTACTTCCACACTGACAACCTGCTTTCCACTCACAAGCCACCCGGAAGTGACCCTTCCCCTGCACACGGAGAGCCTCACTATGGGCCAGCAGCTCACCTGCAGGGTTCTACGTGGGTGGTGGAGGGATGGGAGCAGTGAGGCCTGTGACTTTCTCCCCAGTACTTCACCTTGGCCTCTGTGAGGCTTCCCACTGGGAGCTATCCTGGAAGCTATCCATGTCTTCAAGTAGTGCAGTGGAATTCAGTCCACACCCTGGTAGTGACAGGTGTAGACTCAGTCAGGGACCCACCTAGTTCAACAGTCAGAAACCTAGAAGTGATTCATCTTGTAGGACAGTCACCACCGCCAGAAGTCGTTGTTCTATAAAAAGAAAGGAAAAAACTACTGAGATGAACAGAGCTATGGTGGGGGGGGGGGGTGAAAACACAAAAAGTATATAGTAAGAATGAAAAAGAGACCATGCTGGCAGGACTACAAATAAATTCATGCCAAGAAATTTTAAAGATTAGACAATATATTTTTTTGAAATGTAAAAGTGTCTCAACGGGGCTTAGCGATGGATGGGAAAACATGAATAATCCCCAGGCTTTAAGAGAAATCTCCCCCACACCCATCCACCCACAATACATCAGCCACAGATAGTTTTATAAAGTATTTCTTTCAAGCTTTCAAGGAGCAGATAAATAATCCAGCTCTATTAAATTGGTATTAAAATGGTTCAGGGACAAGGAAAAAGAGGAACAGTCACTTACCTAATTTTAAGAGCAATCTGTAAGGTTAGTTCTATGTCACAACTGTAGAAAATTATGCACAAATCTCATGGTCATAGGTGAAAAAAACTTTACTTAATAATAATGCTCACATTTTTATCCTTTCTTGTGTTTAACCCTACTACCCCAGGAGTCTGCCTGGGACAAGGTTCCTGCTCCCTCGGTTGGGGATACAGCTAGGTCTGGGCCAGCATGGAATGCCGGGAATAAGAAAAGTGTGGTAAGATCTGGAGTGTCTAACTCTCATTTGTCCCCAAATTCTCTTGCTATGTTAACTCATTTGGCTCCTGCCAAGGCTTGTTCTCCTCGGGGAGGATTCTTACAATAGCATTAGGTGACTTTTGGAGCCATATGGACAAACGGCATCACCCCCTTATGCTTCTGTTCTTATTTCTGAAAGCAGGAGCTCTGATTCAGCATCTGAATTCAAAACCTTCCCTGTGCTTCATCAAGAGACAGTGGGTGGTCTGTGGAGGCAGGCAGGTTTGACAAGCACTAAAGCTCACAGAGCCTTGCTTGGCCAAGTACTGTTTGAAGAGTTGATTCACCAAGTGACTTCCAGAGAGGTGGTATTTACCTTGCTAAGATGATCGTCCTCTGCAACTCAAGACCATACTCATAAGTGAAATAAAGCAGACTCACATGGGCAAACATTGTATTGTTTCCCTAGTGTGAGAAGCTGAAAGAGTAAATAAGATCCCAAATGTACAACAGATATTGTAAAATGGGAAGAAACTGTTCAAAAGGAAAGAGAAACTGGGATGGAGAAAGGAAAAAAGGATGGGAAAAGTAAAAAAACAAAAATTAAAATATATATATATATGCATACATACAAGATGGTTATACTACTAATTTCTCTTAGTATATTGAAAAGAAAGGCTTGTGCTAATATTGTTTGGACAATTAAATGCTTATATCTTGTACTCTGAGTAACTAATTTAAAGATAACCATTATTAACCATTGTTACCTTCCTATTACTTGTTTTGAAATTTTGTTTTAGTTTTTCTCTTTACAATAAAAGAAAAATTTTAAAAAGATGATCACCCACCCCCTAGAAGAGCAGCTGAGTGTACAGGAGTTGAAATTGGAGATTACTCATTGACAATTTCAGAACGTTTGTGTAGGGTGCATAGAAATGCATTGAAGATGAGATCAGACCACGAACCTGGAACATCCATAATCCAAATAGAAATATATTGAGCACACATGGTATATCTACCAGGCTAACAATGCTTGCATATGTCCTCACAGGCTAATTAGAACTGCTATTGCTTGTTTCCTAAAAGAGGCTTGAGGGTGGCTCTGAGTCCCTGGAGAATAAAATGAGAGCACCTAGAACAGTTAGTGACAGGCTCCGGGAACGGGGTGCTGTGCAAAACCATGCCGCATCACCATTGATTCCAAGCTATTGTGAACCTCAATCACACTGCTTGATCCTGACCTATGAAAGTGCAGTTCTCTTGGGAGCTTATCACCAACTTGCAAACCACTAGACAAGAGCGAGACTGGCCTGCTCCAGGGGGAAAGAGATGTAGGCCCGTCCACCCTTGAATTCTAATCACTGACTAATCTACTCAGTCCCAGGGCAGCTTTCTGGGTGTGATGGTTTTCTTTTCATCCATGTTGAATATTTCTCATTACAGTGCCTTGGTATCTGTGCAGGATTTTGCAGATATTAAAATCTACAGATGCTCAAGTTCCTTACAAAAAAGTGACATGGTTTTGCATATAACCTATACACAGGTTCTCCTATACTTCAATCTTCTCTAGACCATGAATACTCAATACAAACAAGTGGCAAACGAATTGTTGTTATACTGTGCTGTTTAGGCACTAATTAGAAGAAAGAAAAGCTGGTACATATTTACTAGAGATTCAGTTCTTGTTTGCAAATATCTTCAACGGATGGTTAGTTGTATCTGGGGATGTAGAACACAAAGACGCAGATGGCCGACTGTATTTGCTTTGGCAAAGCACTCTGAGACCTCAACATCTTGCAGTTAGCAAAGAGAGGAAGAAGGTGTGAGCCAAAAGGAGTCAGGACAGTGGGATGGGACCCACTTCGAGGCTGGCTTGGAAAAGAGAAGACCTATAGCTCAGGCACATTTTTCCACAACTGAAGAATTTATCTCCATGAAAATAGATATGTTTGTTTTGTTTTCTGTTTTACCCATTGCTATTTCCCCAGGAGTCTGAATCAGGGCCTGGCACACCGGAGACATTTGCTAAATATTTGTTCCTCAAATTTAAGCTCTAATTCTGGGAGCAAGCAGGACTGGCTGACCGATTAGGTATCTGTGGACAGCACTGATGTAGGCGAGGGATTGGGGACGGCTGGCCTGGTCCCACCCATGGGGCCTCCTCCTCAGTGACAGGATGCAAATCACTAAAAACTCTCTTGTGCAAAAGAAAAACTTGAATCACAAATTAAAAATAAATAAAAGTAGGGGCTGGGGATTTAGCTCAGCGGCACAGCGCCTGCCTGGCAAGCGCAAGGTCATGAGTTTGATTCCTGGTACCAGAAAAAAACCAAAAAAATAAATAAATAAAAATAAAACTGCACTTTGACTTAGCCTTCTGAAATCCTTTGCAGTTCAAGTAACATTTTTGAAATCTCATAAACACCTAGGAACATTCACTCCCACCGCTAATTTTTTTTTTTAAAAATCAGGATGACATGAGATCACTCCGCTCTGTTCATTGCTGTAAACTGATGGAGACAACCAATACAGCAATGTGATTCAGTTTTTACTATAAGTGTGACTTTATTTTCATTTCTTCTTGCATAGGACTCCTAACTCAGAGCAACAGTTTCAGTGTGAAGATTTATGTCTTTCTCCAATTCTGGAAAATACTCAGCTGCCATCTCCTGAAATAACGCGTCTTCACACTACTTCCTATCCTGGACAGCACAGAGACATTTTTCAGCCGTGCTTTTCACCAGGTACTGCCTTGTAAATGAGCCTAACCAAGGGAATAAAAGCCTCCCACATCTAACTCTCTCTCCTTTTTCTTCCATGAAGCAAGACACATCAAGACTCTGAAGGTCAGCAGATCTACAGGAAGAGGAAAGTCAATATCCCTTGAGTACCCTTAGGAAGACATATTAGAGTACCCTGCTGTCACATGGAAAACATTTCTATGGTATTAAACCAATAAATTTTGAAAATATTAGCTATTACCACCTTAGCTGATAAACTCAGGGGTACAGAAAACGGGTGACCCCAAACAGGAAAGGAGCATAGAGACCTTCCAGAGGGAGAGCAGTGGAAGTCCCAGGATGACAGCTGGACGGTGACCAGGACAACAAAAGGAGTCCCAACAGAAATAGCGGCCAACGGCTTCAGAAAAGCAGAAGAGGTGCAGATGGGGTGGGGGCAGGCTTAACTGTGTGAAAAGTTGGATGAGAAGTATTTTGCATTGATAGTAGAGGTTATACAGACAGCAAGACATTCTGAGAGAGGCAAGAGGAACAAAATGGAAGAAAATTTACTCCAGGAAATAAAACACGAATAGAGAAATGTGAATATAAGGTCTCACTTGCCTCCTCAGGGAACATATTTACAGTGACAATACAGTACACACTAAGACTGGAGATACGCTTGTGAGATGACGTAAAAAGCCCAAGTCCTCAGCTTCCGTCACATCACCAGGTGGAAACCTGGGAACGTCAGCAATAGCAACCCGAGCATCTATTTGGATTGACTAAAGTAAGCAGCAAGAGAAAGAGAATTCTCGGTGATTGCCTCTGGAAAATAGATATTTAAGGTGGAACGGGAAGGTTTACAAGAGGTTGCTCTTTGTCATTATAAATGTTCCACCACCACTTCACTTTTAAAAATATGTACATGCTACTTGGATAAAAATGAATAATAAAAAAAAAACAAGAAATCTACTTGTATTGGGCATCTCAAATCCTTAGTCTAGACTTGGCATGTTTTTAAAAGTGGCTTATATTTAGAAAAAGAGATGAATTAACTTTGATTGCAGAAGGTAAAAAAAAAAATCAATGTGTCCTTATATTGCCTTTTGCAGAATCAAACAGTCCATATATAAATATTCTGCCAAGAGAATAAAGGAGGACAATTTGCTGAATGTTGGCTTGAAGCATTTGAGATGTGACTGGAATCTAATAAGCATTCATTTTGATCACTGAAGTGATGTTTTGGAGTTATAATAGAGAACAACTAGAAGAGATAATGAAATGCTATTTTAGCCTACATTTTGAGATGTGAAAAAATTTTCTATTAAAAAAAAAAAGACAAAACATTGCACCCAGTAGGAGCATTTCAGCTGTTGCCAAAGCTGCATCCATGTGAAACAAATAATTTGCACACATTTCATCCTTCCTAACTAGAGGGTAGAAAAGGAAACTGAGGGGAGAGGGAAGGAGCATATTAACTACTTACCCCCAACTTGCAAGAAGCCCCAAATTAGTCTAATATTCCATCCCATTGTCAGTCCATGGGATTGACTGACTATATCTAAATTGCCAGCCCAGCAAACAGGCCTCCGATGAGCTGCAGTGTGGAAGGAGAGTTGAGAAACATCTGGATCTGACGGCTTCACCATACTTCAGCCACCCTGCCCTACTTGAATGGTCTGCTTTGCTGCACTTCTTTTCTGTCCTTATTTGTCTCCTACCTTCCTCCTCTCTCAGGACCTCCTGCTACCTCAAGACCTCCAGAAAGGGATCTCCAAGATGGCTACTACTCACACTGGCCCCTTCCTTCTAGCCCTACCCACCCCCCATTTCTGTAGCTCCTAGAAGAAAAAGATGTTATGCCGATGGGAAGGTAAATGTCCTCATTGTGTTCTGGGAAAATCAAGCATTCAAACTTTGAGTGCAGGCCATGCTTGGCAAAGGCTCAGCACTTTCTGGAACTGAATGGCGCTGGCTCCCAAGCTAAGCAAAGTCAGTGGGGTGAACCAAGGAAGCTTGCACTGGCCTTTCATGAGGTGTTGGCACTGCTTTGCACAGGTCACCTGAAAGTCAACCACTCTAGCCTGGCCTGTGCCAACACACGCTGGAAGAGAAAAAGCAGTCACCTGGGGAGACAGCTGCTGTCTCCCAGACCAGAAAACTCATCTTCGATAAAATCTGAGAAGTGACAGCAATTCAGAGACACTGAATAAACCGTTTCCTGCTCTGGGGTGTTGTAAGGTCTGTTTTCCCTCTCTAGGTAAAAGTAGCTTGTTGCTGGGAGAAGGAAATGAGCTAATACATGGAGCTGCTAACAACCTGCCCAGCTGACACATAGTAGATAAATGAGATTTGCCTTTGGGGCTATTATTTTTATAACAGTCCCCATTGCCTTTTGGGAAGCCTTAGGCCTGGTGGTTAGGATGGAACTAACTTTCTCCTGCTGGGGCACGTAGATAACACAAAATTGGTCAATCAAAGTACCAACTCATTTAGCCATAATAGTTAATTTCTAGAATGCAGAGTAACTTAAGAAGCATTATTCATGGGAATGCAAAATGATATGGCAACTCTGGAAAGGTGTTTGACAATCTCTTTAAATACTAAACACACAACTGTCATATGACCAAGGAGTTGTAAGCTTGGGCACTTTCACCAGTGAAATAAGAACTCTTGTTGACATAAAAGCCTGTACACAATTGTTCATAGGAGAATAACCCCAAAGTGGAAATTGTCCTAATGGCCTTCAGTGGGTGAGTAGTTAAACCAAACTGTGGTTCATCCACATGGACCCCACTAAGCCGCAAAGAAGAGGTAGCCATGGATAGAAGAAATAAACCACATGAGCCTCCAGAGAATTGTGCTGAGTGCCAACCACAGAGGACTGCATACTCCATGAGTCTATTTATACAGCATTACAGAAATGATAAAATTACCGAATTGGAGAACAGATTTCCAGGAATTTAGGAGGAGTTGAGGGCAGGAAGGAAATGAATGTAGCCATAAAAGGACAACTCAGGGGCTTTGGAAGTGAAGGAGGTAGTCTGTGTTTTGACTGTGCAAGCGCTGTTGTTCAGGTTGGTAGTCAATATCATTTTGCAAGATGTTACACTGGAGAAACTGGGAAAAGGGTACAAGGAATCTCTTCATATTATTTTTTACAATGCATGTGACTATACAACCACCTCAAAATAAAAAACTCACTCGAGTAGTTTTAATGTGCAACCAAGAGAGAGAGAAACACTGCTCTATGTGTCCCTAGTCCTAGACCTTTCTCTGTGTCAATCCCTTCTTCCCTGCTTAGATTCCACAGTCCATCTTTTGAGTCATTTTAACCAATACCTTGAACTTCCTCGTCTTCCAAGTCTATGTTTAAAGACAGTTTCTTAGAAGCAGCATCAGTTGTGTTCTTTAAATTCGTTTTGACAATTTTTAATCCACAATGGAATATTTTGTCTATTAAACTTAATGTAGTGGTAAAACTCTTGAAGACAAAGGTGTAAGTAATGACTTTCTGAACAAAACCCTGGTTGCATAAGAAATAATATCAAGAATCTGTAAATAGTATCACATCAAATTAAAAATCTACACAGTAAAGGAAAGCGCCAATAGAGTGATGAGACAACCTACAGAATGGGGAAAAATTTTTGCCAGCTACTCCTCAGACAAAGGACTAATATCTACAATGTATAAAGAACTCAAAAATATTAAGATCCCTCATATTTAAAGAATAAATTTAAAAATGGACATCTGAAAGGAATAGCCACTTCTCAGATGAAATACAAATGGCCAATACATACATGAAAAAATGTTCATCATCTCTGGTCTTTCAAGAAATGGAAAATAAAACAACACTGAGATTTCATTACAGAAAAAAGTGGCCACCATCAAGAAATCAAACAATAACAGATGCTGGTAAGGCTGTGGGGAGAAAGGAGCCCTTCTGTCCATTATTGGTGGGAGTGTAAACTGACACAAATACTATGGAAATCGGGATGGAGAGTCCTTAAAAAACTAAAAATAGAAATTCCATTTGACCCAGCTATTCTCACCCTAGATATCTTCCCAAAAGAGATCATTTTACAGTGATCCATGCACATCCACGTTTACAGCAGCACAATCACAATAGCTAAGTCTTGGACCTGATGCTGTTCCACTGTCTTCTGGCTTCAGTTGTTGATGCTGAAAAATCGACTCATCCTTGGAGGCTCATATATCATTTTTCTATATCTTGTTAAGATTTTCTCTGTCTTTGGACATCAGCAATTTTATTCCTTGAGGTTGGTTTTGAATTCATTCACACCTCTTTTCATTTATTGCACTTATCAAATCTGGGCTTTCAGTCTTTCATCTATTTGGGGAATGTCTCAGCTAATGCCTCTTCAAGTATTGCCTCCACCTTATTTTCTCTGTCCTCTCCATGTGACATTACTATGATACATTAGACCTTTCCACCATATCCTGTATGTCTTTTGCATCTTTTTTTCTTTTTTCCATATTTTAGCCTCTTTCAAAGTTTCAGTCTGCATACTTTCTACTGAATATTTTTCTAGCTCTGTTTTAGGATGTGTCTAATCTGCTTTTAAGCCCACTATTGAGTTCCTAACATTAGTTATAATATTTTTAAGATCTGGATTCTTTTATAGGTTCCCATTTTCTGGTGAAACTTTCCATCTTATTATCCTTGAATATGTTAATCATGATTATTACAAAATCCACAGGTGATCATTCCAATATCTGAATTATCTAAGGATATGTGTGAATTGCCTTTTATATCTATTTTTTCAAACATATATTCCTGTGTCTCAACATAACTGGTAATTTTTTTATTAGCTAGAATTATGTATGAAAAACTTTAGTGGCTTTGACTGGTGCTACCTAACCTCAGAAAGACTTAGCCACTTTCTAGAATGGCTATAATCAAATAATAACTAATGCCAGCAAGGCCGTAGGGGAACAAAACCCTTCTACATTGTTGGTGGGAATGTAAATTGGTACAAACACTATATAAATCAGTATGGAAACTCTTCCTGAAAGAAGCAAAAATGGAAATTCCATTTGATTCAGCTGTTCTTTTAGGCATCGTCTGAAAAGAGTTAAGAATATCATATTACAATGATACATGCATACCCATGTTTAATAGCAGTAAAACTTTTAATAGCTAAATCTTGGAAGCAACCTACATGTCCATCAACAGATGAATGGATACAGAAATTGTGATACTTACACACAACGAAGTACTACTCTACCATAGTGAAAGATGAATTTGATTTATTTGTAGGAAAATGAATACAATTTGAGACCATAATGTTAAGTGAAAAAAACCCAAAACACAACTTCAAATATCTCACTATCTCTCTTATATGAGAAATCCAAAGTATAAGTAAATTAAAGAGCAAAATAAAAGATAGGTAATAGGAAATGGGGGAGAGATCTTTCTAAAGTGGAAATGGGAACAAGAGATGGAGGAAAGTGGAGGAAATGAGTGAGAGAAGATGAAGAGAATCAAGATGTGTTATGTATATGTACCACCTCCCCACAAGGAATGTATCTGTTGTGTACTGCAAACATATACCAATAAAATTAAAACAAAAATACTTGCACTCTTTCTGGCAGGTAGGTAGGGAAAGGAAGGTCATCTACATCCAACCTGGGAGTGAGATGGTTCTGGGCTGTTCCCTAGTGTCTGTGAGGTCAGGTCTCTCTCTAGTTTGCTTCTAGAACATAGCCTCACCCCATGCAGGCTCAGAATGTTCAACGACTTTTCCCTGGTGGTGGTGGAGAGTGGCTCCCCTGAGCTCCCTGCTACCTTCATGGTGCCCAGACCCCTCGGTGTGGCTTCGCTGAGGCCTGCCATCTCTGAGTGCTTTGTCATTGTGGACTTTTATGCCCTTTTCAGAGCACTTCTTTTCCAATTCACCCTTTATGAGTAACTCTTCTTTGCTCTTTGGTCTTGTATCAAAAACTAGTATTTCAATGGCTTGATATGGTTAACATTTAATATAACTTTATTGTAATAGAGTTTTAATCTACTGCTACTTTGCTGTGGGACACTGGACAAATCCTTCCACTATGGGGTTGAAAGAAGGGCTGATTTGCTCTTGCTCAGGCATTTATGACTGCCTGGCTTTGGACGCACATCCCAAAGGACAAGTTTTGTGGTGGTGAATACATTTGGACAGAGAACAGAAAGGTTAGTGTCAGAGAATAGTCATATTTTCCAAAGGACTTAAAAGAATTCTATAACATTTGCTATCTGATTTAGTCATAAGCATACAGCAGTCTCCCTTCGGTCTGGGTTTCACTTTCCATGGTTTCAGTTGCCAGGAGTTAACCATGATTTAAAAATATTAAATGAAAACTTCCAGACATAAGCAACTTAGACGTTTTGCACTGCATCCTATTCTGAGTAGCATGATGAAATCTCACACCATCACAAGTGTTCCCCCGGAAGTGACTCGTCCCCTTGTCTAGCACATCCAGGCTGCATAGGCCAGCCTCCCATTGGTTCCTTAGTTGCCCATTCAGGTGTCAGTCTATGTCACCATAGCTTAGTGCTTCTACTCAAGCGATCTACTCATCACTTAGCAATAGCCCCAAAGCACAAGAGTGACAATGCTGGCAACCCAGGTATGCCAAAGACAGCAGTCATAAAGTGCTTCCGTTAGATGAAAAGGCAAAAGTTCTCAATAAGGAAAGGAAAAAAACAGTACATTGAAACTGCTAAGATCTACAGTACGAATAAATCTTTTATCCATGAAATTGGAAAGCAGGAAAAAGAAATTTGCTCTAGTTTTGCTGTTTCTAATCAAACTGCAAATACTTATGCCAAAGACAGTGCACAATTTCTTTAAGATAGATGATACATTAAAGTTACGGGTGGAAGAAATGAACAGAAAGCATGTTCCAATTGATAGCAACATGTTGTACCAGAAATCATTGAGCCCGTTGAGAGATTTCAATGAATGGCTCCCCTGAAACAAGGGACATCTATAAAAGGACAAAGCAGCCAGGAGGACATAAGACATAGAAATGACTGCCATTGAGAATTTTCTTCCAAAAGGTTTTGAAGAAAAGACTTCTACTACTGAAGATCCCCACTATGGACACCATCTGCTCCTGACATTCAATGATTGGCATCATCAAGGCTCAGCGATGCAGGTCACTGAAGCAAATGATATTTTTTCTAATGTATCATCAGGAGGTCGATAGTAGCCTAATGCTACGTCACAGTGCTCCCGTCATTCCCCACACTTTCTTTCATCACACTGACACTGCATCATCTCACAGCTTCACGGAAGAAGGGTAAGTACAGTACAATAACCTACTGAGAGAGAAAGAAACCTCATTCACAGAGCTTTTATTACAGTATACTTTTGTAATTACTCTATTTCATCATTGACAATAGTTTTTAACCTCTTACTGTCCCTGATTTACAAATTAAACTGTACTATAACTATGCTAGTACTGGAAAAAACTAAATATACACATACTGTCACTGAGACCTTTGAGAGATTTCAACAAGACTCCCCTTAACTGAATGGCTCCAAGTCATCTACAGCACCTAAAGGATGGTGACACAGATTCAGGATCAGGTTTGGACTGAAAAACATAAAAAAATTTTACATTTTTCCTGACACTCTGGTTTCAGGTATCCACTGTAGTCTTGAGAAGTATCTTCTTTGGATAAGAAGGGAACAGTTACACTGGAAGGTGGTTGGAGCTCAGCAGTTTTGCATGCCACAGTCATATGGTATAAAGTCTTAGGTTCCAAAGTCTACAGCTAACAAGGGCCTGTCCTCAAAAAACACTTAGAAAGCTGACATTCCAGCTCGCTGCAGGTTCAAGAAAGTCAGTTTTCCCTCCAACTTAAAGCTATTTCTTCCATGGACTACCAAAGTACTCAATTGCCAGTTAACAGTTATATTTTAAAATGTATATTTGAACAATAAGTCATGTGTGTACCACAAGAAACAAATAGTAACTGCATTTAGAGAAGCGTATACCTGTCCGGTGTACTCTTGCAGGGGGCCAAGAAGGTCATCGGCCCACTGAGAAGCTTACCTATGCCAATGCTGACATCCCCACATACAGACAGTTACATTCACTTGAGTTAGCTGTACTAATTACGTTTGTGATTCTTACTATAAGAGATTATGGGAGAAAGGCAGAAAATACTTAAAATTATGGGCTACAATTTATGGACTATAAACCAAGTTACTCAAGGCTCTGAAATTCCTATCTACACCACTGTTTTCTCAAGGGTCAGGAGAACATTTAAGATTTTAACATCATAGTCCTATGAAAACATGAGAGTAATAGTATATTTTGTGCACCTATGGTATATAGTGTCATACTTAAATTCTTTCAACAATTAACAGACTTTCACTGAAGAAGAAATAGTGGATCTAGGAAGGAACCCAGCTCATCATTGTAGAACTATTCTCTTAAATAAAGACAGCCTAACTCAAAGCCTACATTTACCATGTGCAAAAAAGCTGTCAAATACCTTGAATTTGGATATCCTGCCTGTTAATAATTTTCTATTATATTTTGCCCTCTACTTGGGCTTAACTATGCAATATTTAAAGTAAAAAATTGCAATGGCAATAAAAACATTGTTTGATGACTTTCAATACACACACACATAAAATTAACATTCACATACATCCAACTTAACTGAAGGATGGCCAGGAAAGTAGTTATATATTATTCTTTATTTGGTGGTGTGTCTGTGAGAGCATTTCTGGAAGAGATAAACACTTGAAATTGTAAACTGAGTAGAGGAGATCACTCCCACCTATGTAGATGGGCATCATGTAGTCTGATGAGGGCCAAACATAAGGAAAAGACAGAAGAAAGGCAAATTCTCTTTCTGTCCTTGACATGAGACATCCATCTCCTCTTGCCTGCTGAATCCGAGCTCCAGATTCCCAAGACTTTGGAGAATTATAGTATCATAAACTCCCTCCTCCTACTCACCTCCCCCTTCATCAGGCCTCAGACTTCAGACTGGGACTCACATCACTGACCACAGGCTAATCTGGTCCCTGGACATTTGGACTCAGATCAAATTATACCATGGGCTTGGCCGACTTTCCTGCTTGTAATCATAGGACTTCCTGGCCAGGGCAATCAAATAAACAAATTCCTATGCTAAATTGGTCTCTTTCTCTCTCTATCTCCCTCTGTCTCTCTGTCCATCTGTCTCTCTCTCTCTCCTTCTCATACACACACACACACACACACACACACACACATATACTTTTGGTTCCATTTCTCTACAGAGCCCTGAGTAATACTACCTATCACATGAAAATGTACCATGGTACCATTTTGTGAAAAATTCTTTATTTACTGTAAATCTAATGTAGGTAACATGCGACCATTCTTACACATCATACAAAGACAAGAGAAATAAATTGGAAAGATGTTCTTGGTCTGTCAAATGGAGCAGTGATTCCAAACCCTGCTCTACCATCTTGCAAACAACAGAGCAATGAGACAAGGACACTAGCCCCTTGGAAGTGACCATCTTGCAAGAGACATCAACAGCTTCTCACTGTCCAGGGCGAGGAGACTTTAGATGTACAGTGGTTGACAAGTTCGTATCTTAAGGTGACCTGGCTGTTCACACAGCCAACGCATGAATGTCACTGGAAGCCACCCAGACTATCACTTCACTAGTCTTCCATGCAAGCCTGCCCTGCCTAGCTTCATCTAAATTAGGCTCCATTGTAGAAAATGATATTTAAACACAGCACCAGTAGCCAGAAGGAGTTACATTTTCTATAGATGGAAAATATTAGTAAAATATCAAAATAGAAAAAGCATATCCAGCAATTACTATCCTCATGTGGGAACATTTCCATGTAGGCACTTCCCGCATCCCTTCTTTCAAACAAAGACAGCAGCATCTTTCCCAGGCATCTGTTCCTGGGGGATTATGGTTGCTGGCTCAGTGTAACATCATCTTTTTACAATAAGAAGAGTCTAAAGGAAGACTCAGATCGTCTCATGGGATAGTGACAAACCAACCAGGAGAGTCAGGTGGCCTGTCAGAGGCATTCATACAGCATTGTCAAAGGATTGTCAAATTAATGCACTTTAAATTGTGACATAGGTAAAGGTGTTACAGAAAAATAAAGTCCCTTCCTTTTTACATTTTCATTTGTTCATGAAAAAATGTCTTTGGTATTGACCAAGCATAGCTAGACTATGACTGCATTTCGTACACTACATAGCTACTACACATAAGACTGTGAATAGTATACTAGTTCATCTACCTCCCATCTCTTACCTTCCCTTTAACATATTTAAGAGATTCTTTGCTTGCAGTTAAGCTCTAATTTTAGAGCCTGTAACTATCAGAACTTTGGAAAGCGGAGATGGGAGAATGACAAGTGCTCAACCTGGGCAACTTGGCAAGATCCTGTCTTTAAATAAAGAAAATATAAAAGGCCTAGGGATACAGCTCAGTGCAAAGGCCTTGGGTTCAATCCCCAATACCAAAAAATGAATAAGCAAATAAATAAGCAAACTCCAATATTACATTCACTCTAAGGCTTCCCACTTAAAGTGAAGGTGTTAACCCGTGAACACATCCACCCTAGGGTGTACACGGATACTCGGGGCTCAGCTCAGCACTCCAGCTCGCTTCAATTCACACAGGATTCCAATTCTTGCTTCAGAGCAATCACAGCCATACTATCAGTCAAGGGCTGCAGGAGCTCTTATCTGTGTAGCACCTCAGGTCTACGGTGCCCGTGTGCTGGATTATGACTGAAGACAAACGTAACATCCACACTCTGCCTTTTGATATCCTTCAGCGAGGAGACTCTTCTGGTGGGTCTATTCTCTGTATGCTGTGATCACAGGCTGCTGCAGATCACTTACTAGTTGTGGGAAAGGAGGCAGTGGAAAAGATTGAAGTGATCTGATGCTTCTCAGACCATGTCCAAGAAATCTTTCTCTTAAGCTTCAATTATTCTTCCTCCCCCATCCTTTCTCATTTCTTCTTCTTTGCCTTTATCCACCTCTCCCCTTTTGCCTTTGCTTCCCTTTCCTCCTCTCCTTCCCTGCTCATACCTTAGTTTCAGTCCTGCCCCCAAGCACTCAAGTAGGCAGTGCTCAGTAGTGTGGAATTTCTTGTTATAGCCCCCAAAGAAGTTATTTGGTGATGTCTTTGGACTTTTGCACATACATTGCCAAACACAATATATCCCAAAAATGTTAAAATATAATCTTAATGTCAGACTTACCAACTAAGCATCAAATTTATCAATTCCAAGTCTGACATTTAGGAAAAATTACAATATGGCAAGAAGAAAATAGAATTTTGCTTAAATCGGAGCTGTTCACAACTGAGGAATACAAATAAAACTCTTTAAATACAAAAACTTCATACTAGATAGTGTGACGTTTTTGGAATGGGAAATGGCACAACAGGTAGTTCTTACTGTTTTAAAGATTTTGATAAATATCCAGAGCATTGGCTTGAGATAAACTTTAATCGGTCATCTTTTAGCCTGACTTTCAGCAGTACTAATGCTATTATGAGGGGATGAGTTTTTCATGCAAAAACCAATGTCACACTACCAAAATTTTAAAAAAATTTATGCTTCAGAATATGCCACTAAGAAGGTGGAAAGGTGACCCATGCAATGGAAGAAAAAATTTAAGTCATACATCTGGTGAGGGATATATACCTAGAATTTATAAAAGTGCCTTACCACTCAACAATAAAAAGGCAACACAATTTAAAATGCACAAAAGGCCTAAACTGACTTTCTTTAAAAATACATACAAATGTCCAATTTTCAAATGAAAAAAAAATGTCCTGTATAATTAGCCATCAAGAAAATGCAAATAAAAATCACAATGAGAAAAATACTAATTTATGTCCACTAGATGGCTATAATAACAAAAAAGGCAGATCCTCAAAACGTTCAACATAGAATTATGGAATGAACCAACAAATCTACCCCCAGCTATAAACCTACAAGAAATAAAACTGTGCCCACACAAAAACTGGTATGTGCTGGTAGGGAAAAAGTGAAACTACTCACAACTATTCAAAAGTTTATTAACTGAATGATGGAATACATACAAACACTCACACACACACACATTCACACACAGAGGAATATTACTATGCAATAAAAAGAAATGACATCTTTATATATGCTATAACGTGGATGGACTTTGAAAACATGCGAAGAAGCCAGTGACAAAGCACTATGTATTTTGTTTTTTGTTTTTTTTTTTTTTTTTTTGGTTTTTCTCTGGTACCGGGAACCGAACTCACGAACTTGCGCTTGCCAGGCAGGCGCTTTGCCGCTGAGCTAAATCCCCAGCCCCAGCACTATGTATTTTGTATGGCTCCACCAATATAAAATGGACAAAATGATAAATTTATAGACAGATAGTTTGTAGTTACCTAGTTGAGTCAAAGGGGAAAATAGAAAGAGAGAGTGATGATTCTTTTCATGACAAAGGTGTTTTAAAGTTTATTGTAATGATGGTTGGCACATGTCTATGAATGTAACAAAAGCTACTGAATTGTACACTTGAAATGGTAAACTGCATGGTGCTGTGGTTTTAATCTAAAAGGTCTTCCAAAAGTCTCGTGCTTGGAGGAGGAGTTTATCAGAGTATTGCCATGAGTAAATGGTTCTTTTGCTTAATTCTGATGGAAGTCATGAAATAAACAAAGTGCAGCTCTGCTAGCAGTCCTGGTGTCATCACATGACACTAGATAATGCTGGATGTGAACCACTGACACAACCAGCTTCTGGTCTCTGCCATGCTGGCTGCTGCCGGCTGACATAGACTTGTGCTCTACGACATAGTTGACTCTGCTGGGCCTGTTCTCTGCTGCCAGCTGCCACAGCTGTCATAGTAGCAATTCAGTGAAGGAGCAGGGTGACACAGGATGTTTGATTAACAACCGTTACATCTCTGGGAAAGATGGTGGGATTGAAACTGAGGGATCTTTGGGAAGAGTGGCCATGTTTATCACAACTAATTGGGGTATTTGGAGGTTGGAGATGTTAATGATGGGCCTAGATCCCTCCCCAACTAACCTTATCAACATCAGAGTGCCGCCATCTTCAAAGCAGTGTCTGAGGTGGAGGGAGATGGGGAAGGGCACCATGACTGACAGCCAAGCTGGTTGTTCCTGGAGTGACCTGAAAAAAGCATAGCTACCAAATAACCAGGTAGGACACTAAAGCCAGTTGTCCCAGACTATGGTGGGTAGTGAAGGGAAGTGAGGTGAGAGGGAGCGGTGTGACAGTTACCAACCAAACCATGCCCTTCTTGCCAGCAGAGGAAAGGGAAGATGGTCAGGAGATTCTCCTCTGTGCCAGGACAAGAGAGGGGGTATCACTGGGGAAGGACCTGGAAGGATTTATTCTTGACCTTGGCTCCTCTCTTCCCTCTCTTCTTCTTGACTGCCATTTGTTGAGTGATTTTTCTCCACCATGCCATTCCTGTCTTGGAACCAACCAACCATGGACTGATTCCACTGGAAGGTGTGAGCCAAGTAAACTCCTCTTTTAAAATACGGGTGTTGGATATTTTGTCCTAACAACAACAACAAAAAAAAACTAATACAGGAAAACTGGTATCAAAAGTGGGGTCTTTGCTATGACTATATCTGACCATGTGGCTTACAAACTTTTGAAACTGGATGGAAGGGCAAGTATGGAAAACTTTGGTGGTACAGACTAGAGAAGGTCTGAAGTGTTATAAGCAGGGCCTGTTGGGTGATTCTGCTCAGAGCTTGGAAACCCAGCATGCTGGTAGGAATGTGGACAGTAAAAATCAAGCTCAGGAGGCTTCAGAACCAGGACTCTATTGCAGACTGGACTAGAGGCTATGTATATTTAATTCTGGCAATTAATTTATTTATGTTATGCCCATGTCATAAGATAGTATGAGGATGAATTTAAAGGTCGTGGACTACCTGATCTGGTAAAGGACACTTCAAGTTCAGGCTATGATATGGTGACTACTGTTTACTTTTAGCAAGATCTACTATGAAATCAGGGGCAAAAAGCAGAGATGGGTGATATGAAATATTCGATCTTGGTCAAAAAGGAAGCATCTATAAAGCTGGGGCCAAAGAGGGTGTGGTTACTCAAAAATTGGTATTAAAAAGCTGCCAAATACTTCACATCATGACAATAGAAAAGAGACCTTGAGGGTAGACCCTACCCATTGCAGGTTTAAGGATATAAAGGAGTAAACCTCTTTTGAAAGATTTTTCTTTCCAAAGAGACCTTCAAGGCACCCTGCTTATTCAAGGCCACCAAAGGAAGCTTTTCGCTGAGTTCGGACATCTAGGCACTCAGAGGTCACTGTAACTGTGGTCCTAGGGAGGCAGGCTACTGTTTGACCTGGCAGCAGACCATAGAATCATCTACACAATATTGATTTTTCAACAGTTGTGGGGTTGTAAAAACATCTACCCAGATTTTGAAAAAAGTTCAGGCAAAATGTGTGACTGGGTCATAGTCCCTGCAAGGAGCCCCTGTAAGAGTAGTACTTCAGACTACAAGAGTGATGTCAAAAGTGTGGTAGAGATCTTAAAAAGTTGGGCATTCCAGAAACATGGAATGTCAGCTATAAAAAAAACCACTCAACTAGCAAGATCATAGGGGTAGGACTGCCCAAGTCCTTTGTATCTTATGTCTCACAACTTGACCCAGATACTTAAATGGCAATACAAGATTTACTATTTTCCTAGCTAGGTTTCAGTCTTGCTTTCATATGATTCCTTTCTACCCACTGTTCCTCTCTTTTGGAATGGGAACATTTGCTCTGTGCCATTGTATGTTGGAAGTACTTAACTTTCTTTTTAATTTTCATATGGGTTCACAGCTAGGACATTGCCTTGAGTCTCAGAGAACATTGTAGAGTTGGCCATCTCAGCAGTGTTGGAACTGTTAAAACTATAGCAACTATTAGAACACATTAAATGTGTTTTGCATAATGAGATGGGCATGAGTCCTTTGGGGGTCAAAGACAGAATGTTAAGGGTTAGATACAAATTATCCTTAAAAAGTCTCATGTCTGAAGGTGGGGCCTGGCTGAAGGAAGCAGTTCACTGGAGTGTGACCTGGAAAGGTGTACACTGGTACATTGGTTCATGAACTCAATTCTTTCCATGATTCCGATTGTATACCACACAGGATGAGAATAACATCAATTTCCCCATAAGATCAACATTGAACCTAAACATTGAATTCAATTCAGTTCTTATCCAGCTCAGTTTGCAAGCAGAATCATGGAAAGAAACAAATTCATGAACCAAGGTACCATTGTATTCTTGTCCTTGGTTCCTCCTGTCTTTCCACTTCCTAGGTGCCATGGGTTGAACAGCTTTCCCCCACATGCTCTTTTACCATGCCATTTCTGACTTGAAGCCAGCCTACTATGGACTGCACCCACTGAAACTGTGAGCTAAATGAACCTCTCCTCCTTTAAATTGTGGGTGTTGGATATTTGTCACAACAATAGGAAAGCTGACTAAAACATATGTAATGTGAGTTATATCTCAATAAAGCTTTCAGAAAAGATTTCCAGAACATTATAGAACTGAGTCTATAACCTCTTACCTCAGATATCAGTAGCACCTCTCATTGTGGTAAACTGAAAAATTGCACAGAAATGTCCAAATTCCTCCCTCATAAGGGGGAGATATTGTTACCTGTTGAGAATACTGAAAAAGAATAACGTTGAACAATGTGTATAAATACATGCGTTTGCAAAGCTCTTGCCAACAGATATGCAAGCAATCTAAGTTCTTTCTGCTGTATTCTCTGTAAACAACTGCAGAATCAAAAATCGGCAAGGGCAGCTCCCTCTAAAACCATCCCATGTATTTCTTTCAAAATGCATGGGCATTGTGACACTGCATACAATCTCACATTAATTTTGCTGAGGCTATTTTCATCACCAAACTAGCCAACTGTTTTAATCCTTGAAATAATGGAGTGTTTCAAAAACATAATATGGATAGGAAATGATTTTTCATAGTCTATAAGAGTGTTGGCCACAAAGTGCTTCTATAGATCTTCAATATAAAGAAATCTAA
This sequence comes from Chinchilla lanigera, assembly GCF_000276665.1. Classification (NCBI taxonomy): domain Eukaryota; kingdom Metazoa; phylum Chordata; class Mammalia; order Rodentia; family Chinchillidae; genus Chinchilla; species Chinchilla lanigera. The sequence goes on from NW_004955403.1 coordinate 49,730,651, forward strand.
GGAAACATATTGCTAACAATACACCAGAAGGGAAAAACAGAGTATGTAACATCAGAAGGAAAAAAATCTCAGCTCAATGTCAGCAATGTATATGCAATTAAAAAGTCAATCACTGAGTAAGAAAGTGGAGCAAATGAATTATCTGTGTGAGGTAGTGTGAACCTTCTTTCCTGTGAACAGAGGGGATGGGAGTCACTGGGCTTACCTAAGAATAGACAGGCGCCTGTGTTCACACTTGGGACATAAGAGGGCTGGGAAGTCCTCCTGAGCATGTCAGGCTTCCAAGGAACAGATGGATATTTCTTGGAGATCTTGAACTAATGAAGAGGGAGCTCAGGCTACTGAATATGTCTGTGAGGACTGTGTTCATCCACTGCTTTGGACTGTGAGATAATGAGAACCAGAAGCCTCTTGAGTGTAAATGGAGTATATTGGCCTCTTGGAATGACAGTAAATTCTTTTGCCAGGCGTTGGAATCTCGTATTTTCTTCTGCATTTAATCTGTTGTGATATGCTGTTTTAGTTCAACTATATGGAAAAACATGACTACACAAAGTACACAAAATACACACACAGGCATCACAAAATACACACACAATAGCAACAAAGCTTTTATATCTTTAAGTGCTTTAAAGATATGCAGTCCAATTCTATCCAAAATTGAATATTATAATTGGGATGGTGTGTTACTTTTCTCTTGGAGCTAGGACAAAAAAAAAGTTAAAGAGGGAAAGGTTCATTTAGCTCACAGTTGGTAGAGGTTTCAGTCCATAATCAGCTAGTTCCAAGGCAGAGTGGCACATGGCAGAGGGGCAACAGTTTATGGCAGCAGAAGACAGCAAAGGCAACAAAAGAGGAGAGCAAGCCTCTTTCCATCCCTTCTAGTATATACATGTTACCTGCCCTAGAGCAGGCATAGCACTCACACCTTTAATCCCAGCATTAGACAATGAATCAGTGACAAACTCTAGATTCAGCCACCTCTGAAAAGTCAAACCCCCAGACTACATGAGAGGCTTTGGGGGGACATCCCAACAAATGGAAATGAGGATGAAGTTAAAGCTGCTCCTGTATATAGGTCAAATTCCTACCCTGATTAACAAAAGTCCAAAGCAGAGGATGAACACAGTCTTCCCAGACATATTCAGTAGCCTGAGCTCCCTCTTCATTAGTTCAAGATCTCCAGGAAATACCCATCTGTTCCCTGGAAGCCTTACATACTCAGGAGGACTTCCCAGCCCTCTTATGCCTCAAGTGTGAACTCAGGCACCTGTCTATTCTTAGGTAAGCCCAGTGACTCCCATCCCCTCTGTTCACAGGAAAGACTCAGCAACTCCAAGCATGAAAGCTGATGCATGTGAGAGAAAGAAGTGAGAGAAAGAAATCATCCAGCAAAAGGAGATATTTAACCCAAACCAGTTCAGCCTTCATGGAGCTCACTCAGCCTACCCCCAAAGCTCCAGGTCAGGTCCTTTGCCATTTGCTCCAAGCAGCCGGGAGTCCACCCTAACTGGATCCACAGCAGGGAAGGATGACTGGGTTTTTCCAGCCCTCTGAAGGTCCATGATGCCTCCCTTTGGGGCCTATCAAGTGACAGAACAAACAGGAATATTTCTTCATGAACTTCACCCCCATAGGGAGAATACAGAAAAGCATGTCTTGAAGTGCCTGAAGATATTATGCTTGGAAATTTCTTCAGTGCTCACTGGATTAAGAGTGAACTAATTTCATGGACCCTTGACAGATCGTCAAGCCAAGATAAAGGGTGATGGGTGAGTCTAAAACTGGAGCCTGCAGTCGGACTTTTCAAAAGCATTTGCATAACAACAAAGCTTTCTCTTCTGTTAAAACAATTAGAGGCAAGGATTAAATATTTCAATCCAATTTTACATATCAAATTCAGCCACAGTTCAAGTTCTTCATCAGAAGAAACTATCTTTTGCCTGCAAATCCATTTCATGTCAGGTATCTTGGTTCAGGCATCCATGAAAAGAATTAGCCAAACCATCAGTATAAGAAGAGCAACGAATAGCACCTAAACTTTCACACAGTACTGGCAAGTCCTGGTTAGCTGGATAATTTGTAAACAGATGCTTCTAAACTTAGGACCTATGTCTCTTGACCTGATGTTCTGAGAGTTTATGATATTTTGGTGTTACTAATTTGGCATTTATAGACATATGCCTACACAAACAAGTGTTACTAGCAAAACAACAAAACAAGACAAAATTAAAACTACTCCTACTAATTAGAGCTTGGGACCCAAATCTAGGATCATTTCCCAGGTTTGAAGAACTGAACCCATCTAGTTTTGCAGGCTAGATCAATGATTCTCAAACTATTATTAGGTTTTGGGGCCTCTTTACATGCTTAAAGTTGATCCAAAAGCCTTTTGTTTAAAGGCTACTAAGCAATATTCACCAACCTAGAAATTAATATACAGAAAATTTACATATCAAACAATTCATTGAAAATATAAACTCATCACATATGAACATTTTAACACATTTTTGTTAAATGTGACCAAAGTTTCTAAACTAAAGTAATTAGTGAGAATAGAGACATTATTTCACATTTTTGCAGATAGCTTCATATCTGGCTAGAAGACAACTGGAGTCTCATATTTGCTTCTGCATTCAATCTGTTATGATATGTTATTTTAGTTCAAATATATGGAAAGAATCTCACATCAAGAGATATATAATTGGAAAAAATATTTTTATAACCTTTTAAGATAATTGTAGATATTTTTGCTAAGACTACCCAAAAGTGCAACAAGTGGTAGTTTTCTCAAAGCAAAGTAAGATAAAATTGGTCAGTGAACTTTTTGTTCAGTAATGTGGCATCTGCCTTGCATTTTGAATAGATCTTTTATTCATGCTTCATTTTGAAACATCGTACAGTGGTTGTTTGTGAAATATTGGTTTACTAAGTGATGAACATCTTCCAAATGTTGGCACATTTTAATATTATAGCATAAAGAATTACATCTGTTAATGTCACCACTGATTTAATCAGAAATATCTTTAAAGTTGGGGTACTGTCGAGTGAACAGTGATGGGTGGAGGTTTTTCGAAATTCTATTTTCCCAATATCTAACACTTTCATGCAGGTTTGAATTTTACTATTGGTGACAAGTCCAGTCAAATGTTTTTCCTCAGAGTGACCAAGGTCACCTTGTTCACGTACAAGGAAAAATCTGCAAGCATCTAGGTCTGAGTAATTTGGGTTTATCTGCCAGCCACTTTTACTTGAGAGAAATATTGGTTTACTAAGAGAGAGAATAAGCAAGGGGTAGAATAAGCAAGTTCAGATTTAAAGCCCCAAATGCCAATCAGAAACTGCCAACTTACCTCTAGTAAAGAATTTACCAATCAGAAAAGCACTAACTAGCCTGTATTCAATTAGAGTCTTCCCATATTAGCCAATCACACACTGGTCTTATCTTGTTTCCAGATATACAATGAAAGCTTCCTTTTCATACTCCTTCACAGGAGCATTGAACCATATAAGATCTTATGTTGCCTGATCATGAAACATCAGATGCTCAAATAAATTCATGAAAATGTTAATGTGCCTAACTTTATCTTTTAAGAGGAAAATGTAAGAAAAAAATGTAAATAATCACAATGTGTTGTATATCTAGATCAGTAACAGCTAAGATCAATTGAATCAACTTGATTGGCTTGGGAAGTGCTGAAGGTACTGGTGAAGCACAATTCTGGGTGTGTCTGGATAGGTCATGGAGGCAAGACCTTGGATACTATATCTGGTCCCTTGCCCCTTGCTCCATGGAGTTATTCACCTGTTCTGCTTCCCAGTCGCCAGGAATTCAGCAGCTTTGCTCCACCATGATCTTTTGCCATAATGCTTCTATCTTGAGCCTGCCAACCAGGTACTGAATGCCCCGAAACCATGAGCTAAATTAAATATCTCATCTCTTAAATTGTAGTTATCAGGTATTTTTGCCCAGCAATAAGAAAGCTAATACACAAGACTGGTCTCACAGCAGTGAGATTGTTTTTAGCCAGATATATAGTGAGAATCGGAGGCAAAAGCCACCGCAAAAAAATTCTAAAAATTTAAATATTGGCCCAGAAGGAACTACGTGAAAATTTGAGGCCAAAGAGGTATGGTTGCTGAAGAGATTAGTCCCAAGCACTGTGTACAAGGACAAGAAGAAAGATGCCTTCTTAGAAATCAGTTGTCTCAAAGGCGCAAAAGTATCAAACTTTCATTTGAGTAGAGAGCCCTTGAGTCCCCTACTTGGGAAGGGGTTCCTAAGGAATTGGTTCCCAAGGATTCATTCATTGTACTCAGCCTCTGAGGTGCTAGAGGCCATCATAGCCATGGTCTGGCAGGTGGCGGGGACTGGCCCTTGTTCTCACTGACAGCAGACCTTGGAATCATCCACATTATGATGGTTTTATCAACGTGCAGAACACAAGAGTTGTGGACTCAGGGTGGCTTCTGCTCAGATTTTAAAGGAAGGTCAAGGAGGCCAATCAAGAAGCCCTGAGAGGGCAGTGTGTGAAGCTGATTTTTTGCTTCTAGGTAAACAATGAAGTAAAACATGTGATGGAGACCCAAGAAGTTGGAGATGCAAGGAATATGTAATATCTCCTGAAGAAAGCTGCAGGCTATGAGCAGAGCAAGCTTAAGAGACAGGACGTGTAGGTTGCAACCAGCAAGATGATTGAGGTGGGGCTGATGAAGATCTCTGGCACTCACATCTCACTAGCACATGGCCAGCTGTCAAATGTAGAGCTACAGAATTTAATGTTTGTCCTGCTACGTTTCACTCAGGCTTTGGTCCTATTTTCTATCACCCTAGCCCTCTTCTATACCATAAGAAATATTTACACTGTGTACCTTGTACCATTGTACCTTGAATTATGTAATTTATTTTTATTTTTAAAGAGGTTCACAGCTAAGACGTTTCCTTGAGCCTTGGAAGAGACTGACTTGGACTTTTAAAAAATGTTGGAATTGTGGAGACTTTGGGAGAGGGGTTATTGCATTTTTCATTATATGCAAGATAGCTGCATCATGTTAAGTGGAATTATAACACTGTATTTATTTAAGGTTTAGGTGTTATTTAAGGAGATGTGTTTGGGGGTCAGGTTGACAAAATGTGGGATGCGACAGTTATGCTTGACTGCATCAAAGTGATTGACTTGCGAGTCACCAGGGAGTTGATGGAGCACACTTCTTCATGTGCCTGGGTGGGTCATGGTCTCATCAACATGCAAAATGCAAGAGTTGTGGACTCAGGGAGGCTTCCATCCAGATTTCAAAGGAAGGCTGTGGAGGCCAGGCAAGGAACCCTGAGAGGGCAGTGTGTGAAGCTGATTCTTTGCTTCTAGGTACACAATGAAGTAAAAGCTACTATACCTAGTCCCACCCTCTTCCTCTCTGGTTCTGTACTCCTTCTCTGTTTCCTGGCCACCATGAACAAAGCATCCTTGTAGAGCCATGCTCTTCTGCTAGGATGTCTCTGCCTCAGAGCCTGTCAATCATGGACTAAATTGCCTAAACCATGAGCTAATTAAATCTTTTCTTCCTTAAGTGTGGTTGTTGGGCATTGTGCCCCAGCAACAGGAAAGATGACTTATAAAAACAGTTATGAAGATTTTGTCATATCTGCTTCAGTATCCCTTCTTTGTCAAAGTATTTTAAAGCAAATTCCAAATACTGTGTCATTTGACTGTACTTCATTCAAAATGCATCTCTTAAAAAATGACTACCAGTAACTGTATAATACAATTAACAATTTTTCCCTTGTTTCATGTAAAGCCTACTCAATTTTAATAAATTGCCAATTGTCTCAAAAATTTCATTTACATTTGTTTTACTCAAATCAGAATCCAAACCAGGGCCCCTTAATTACCTTTGGCTGTTAGGTCTGAAGTTTACTTTTTTTAAATAGAATTTTCCTTTCTCACTTTTCCTACACCAGTCATTGGTACATTACAGAAACTAAGTCAGTTGCCTGTAAAATATCCCACATTCTGGATTTCTTCCCTGTGGTATTAACTGGTTTCTCCATCTGTATGTTTCTTATATATGAGAGTTAACCATATAAGTTTGATCAGGTTTAATGTTTTTCATAAGGATACTTCAAATAGTAGACTGATGGTCATATCACATCACACCAGGAGATAAAATATCCCATCGTTAGTGATGGTACAGATAAATGGATTCAGAAGGTGCCAATCTGATCTCCCTACTCTGTCCCTCAATTATTGAGCTCCTCATAAACCTTCTATCTGTCGATAACCATTAACTATTATAAAATGAGAACTGTACATTCAAATTATTATCTTCACCTTTTAATAGGAGCCCTTCATAGTACAAGACTCTATCATCATCTAGGGGTTTGTGTTAACCGTGAAATATAGCACATAGAGAAAGTGTAATGTGCACTTTGGTCATGGGCTGCCATTTCTTCTTGGCCTTTTCAACAGACAAAATTAGAAACTAGGAAATTTTGAAATTAAAAGATCCAAAGCTTCACAGTAATATTTCTTATTCAAATAGGAGAGCACTTTTCTTATTTTTTGTATTTGTACCTCTTTTATTGTACACTGCAAATATTTCTTTCAAACACTCATACTACAGTTATATATTATATTAACCTCCTTTAACAAACTAGTGAATGGAACTTTATATTATTTTACTTTTTATGTCTCCTTATGATATATCTCACTAAAAGTATATAGCATATGTATGTTTATAATAGCATTACTCATATTAGCTAACCTTTAGAAGTGGCTTATATATCCATCAACAAATGAATGGGTAAAGAAAAATGTAATTTTTATACAAATGGAGTACTACCCTACCATAAAGAAGGACAAACATGAGTCACTAGTAGGAAAATGGATACTCTTTGAGACCATCGTGTTAAGTAAAATAAGTCAAATACACAAGCTTAAACATTGCATGATTTCTTTTATATGAGAAACACAAGTATCAATACATTAAAGAGCAAAATAAAAGATAGATAATAGGGAACAGGAGATAGATCTTTTGTAAAAGAGAAAGGGACAAAGAGATGAAGGGAAGGTGAAGGAAAGGGAGGAGAAAGAGATGAAAAGAAGAATTAAGATGTGTTGTGTACATGTACACAACATGTACAGTTCCCACAATGTGCTAATAAAAATTAAAATTAAATAAGTAAATAAAATCATTTCAAACAATTTTCCCTCTGTGATTTGGATACTACTTGTAGTGTTCATTTTAGCATGTTTTCTTTTTATTTCAAGGGATTTTTAAAGTTTGCAATGCATTTATAGCTTTTAAAAGCCAAAATTATGTAACAAAATATACATTCAGAAACTATTGATTTCCAATTCTCTTCTGCGTGTTTTTCCTTCTTCTACAAGTTTCTTAATATTTGCTTTACCTTCTCAGTGGTTCTGTTTTGCATGTGCAGCAAGTAAATGAACATCTATTTGTATCTTCCCTTTTTCTCATTAAAAGATACCTGCACAGTTCTTCATTTTAAGGCATATTATATTCATTTATGAAGATCATCTTCATTCTTTTCTCACTGCATACTTTTCCATTTTATATTGGACTAGTCTATGCTTCAATCTTTCTGTATTACAAATGTTGTAGAGCAACTTTGTGTGCTATTTAATATCCACTTTGCCTATATCTTTAGGATAGTTTTTTGTTTTGTTTTGTTTTGTTTTGGTGGTACTCTGGACCTTCCCATACAGCTACATCTTCAAAAATCTTTTAAAATTTGTGACAGGATCTCTCTGGGTCCTAAGTTGCCCAAGTGGGCCTTGAACTGTTGATCCCCCATCTCAGCTTCCTAGAGTGCTGGGACTACAGGCATGGATAGGATAGAGTCTTGGAAATGGAATTGCAGGGTCCGGAGAGCAAGTCTGACATTTTGCTAGATACTACCATGAGAGCTATGCCACTCATCAGTAATAGATTGCCTATTTCCCTAAAGCTTACCGATGGATCATGTTGTAAACATTTGGATTTTTTCAGCTCTTATTGATAGGAAGTGGTCTCTCAGTATAGTTTTATACCATGTACTATAAATGAAGTTGAGCATTTTCCATATTATTTATGTCTTTTGCTCATTTTCTAGAAGCTTTTTAAAAAGATTCTAATTGTCATTTCACTTTTAAACTAGCCTCCAGTATTAACACTTTCAGCTAAGAGATGCATCTATAATCCATTTCCATTCTTGGGTTTTGTCCATGTTACTCAACAAGGGTAAAAAGACATGCTTGTACAAATTTACTGCTGCCCCTAAAACCACAATGTCAGTGGTACAAACCACCCACTCTATTAAATTTTATTCTTGCAGCAGCTCTATGAAGGGAATAGTGCAGCTACCTCCATATTAAATTGAAGGAATTAAATTTTAGTATTCTTATATAACACATCATAGATTACACAGCTAATAAAAGAGGCAAGGCTCAAACCCACTTCAGTTTCAGGCCAAGTCCTGTTTTCTTTATTACTAAACAGTGCTTGTGTCATCTGCTTCATTGCTGTTGAACTACATTAGATACCTCTAGTGTTTTCACAATTTAAATTTTGTGATGTTATTTTTCCCAAGTAGATTTTTAAGTTCCATTAGGTGTTCTTTTATATAAAAAGTTCTATAATAATTCCATCTATTGTGTTTAGGTTCCATAAGGTATACTTACATACTTCCCTGTAGATGTGTTACTATTCTTTTTCTTCTGTTTAGTCTATATATAGATATCTACCATGTGTGGATATAAGTATACACATGTCTATATACATATGTTTTTCTCTATTATATCATTAGAAAATGATGCATGTATAAAATACTGAGCAAGCCACATTGTTTTGTAAAGTAGAAAATTGTAGCAAGGATGCAGAAGGGCTGGCTAATCAGCATTCATTCAGTATAGTGAATGAGTTGCAAAATGTTAAATCAGGCAAATAAGCCAGGCTGTTTAAAGTACATCATCAAGTCAGATGACATGAAGCTTCTGGAAATATAACTAATACTGAGAATGCATAATATAATACACTGTAAATTGAGGTAATACCTGCTGTGATCCCAATTTGAAGCATTGGAGTAAATGGGGAGAGGGTATCATTAGGGGGCAGCATCAGAAGAGTGGAAAGAGGAGAGAAGAAGGGGAATGTATTGTGCATTATCATCAGGTCTGGGTCAAGACAGGAAGTGTTACAAGCAAGGGTGAGGGTGGGATAAAATGAGTCATTTCTGATCTAACAACAACCACAGCTATAAGCCATACAGACATGCACAGCATCATGTGACTATGAAACCCCACATTATATGCTGTTTATATCACTGGGAAGGAAGAAGAAATGTAATTGAGATGAAGTCATTTGAAGAAATGGGTGCTCACAAGGTACCATTTTACTATGCTCTGTAACAAAAAATTGGGGGGAAATTAAAAACAAATGGCCACCTGGGTGTGGTGGTACATGCCTATCATCCAAGCACTCAGGAGGCTGAGGCAGGAGGATAGCCACAAGTTCGAGGCCAACCTGAGCTATATAGTGAGTTTAAGGCCAGCCTGAACTACATAGCAGGACCCTGTCTCAAAAATCAATCAATCAATCAATAAAATGGCTAAATTATTTCAAATAATAAAATCCAACTGTAGTGTTGAAGCAAATATGGCACTAAACATTTAACAGTCAAGGGCAATATGAAGGTTATATTGTGTAGGATACACTAAAAGAATATAAAGACTGTGTTGTAATTTCAAAGTTGAATGTAATGCAAGCAGCACTGAATGAGCTAAGAAGGCCACTTTAAAGTGGAGGGAAATATAATTCACCACGCATGCGTGTCTTTCCCCTCCCTTCATTTCTTGATCTTCTTCCTTTAAAAATAAATACATTTTGTCCACATTTGCATCACATAATGTTTACATTCTTTGTGTGGAACTGGTACGTGTACATAACATGCCTAAACTATTTTCACATGTTATAGTTTGGAACAGAAATGTCCCACAAAGGTTCACATCTTAAAAACTCAGTTCCCAGTTCATGGTGCTGTTGGGAGATGGTGGAAACTAGGATGAAATAGGTGGGTCACTGCAGACATGACTTTGAGGGGTATCTTTTGTCCCTAGACCTCTTTTCTCCTCCCTCCTCTTCCCTTCCCTCTCCTCCTTCTCCTCTCCCTGCCTGTCTCCCTTCCTCCCTCCCTTGGAGTCCCTAGAAGTTGAGCAGCTCTGCTGTGCCATACCACCTCTGCCACCATGTTCTCCTCATCACAGGCCCAGAAGCAATGGCGCCATTGACTGAAACCTCTGAAACTGTAAGCCAGAAATCAAACTTTCCCTCCTTATCCTGGAGCATGGATAGAAATATAGATTAATGGAACAGAAAAGAAGAGCCCAGCATAGCAGTTTATGAACAAGACTGCATTATACACCAGGGGCACATGTGTAAACATGGTATTAGCCCCCTAGTGTGAGAAGCTGAAAGAGTAAATAAGATCTAAAACTATAATAGACACTGCAAAATGGGAAGAAATTTCAAAAGGAAAGAGAAACTGGGTTGGGGGAATGGAGAAAAGAGGGAAAAGAAAACAGAAAAAAATACATACAAAAGATAGTTGAAGATAGTTATACAACTAATTTCTCTCAGTTCATTAAAAAGGAATGTTTGTGCTAACATTGTTTGGACAATTAAGTATTGATATCTTATACTCTGAATAACTATTTTAAAGATAACAATATGCAAGGTATTAACTGTTGTTGCCCTCCTGTCATCTTGTTTTGACATTTTGCTTGTTTTCTCTTTAAAATTATTTTTTAAAAAGAATACATTATACATGAATGTCATTGCCGACCATTCTATGTGAGAAGAATGGAATAGTCAAAATAGCACCAAAATTACTAGCTGGAAACAATTTAAAATTAGAATCCTACCTGAGTCCATACACCCAAAGTAGCACCACACTGAGTAGATAAATATAGGGTAGTAAATAAAATCCAAAAGATCAGAAAAAAGGATAGATTAAATATTTATGTAACTTTGTGCTATGAGGAAACTGTCTAAACAGTGAACCAGTGACAGAGACCTCAAAGAAAAAAAATTTAAATTTAGCCAAAGAAAAAATATAAATATCTGGGCACCAGAAATCAACAGAACAAAAATAAGGAAGTATAGCATAGGGGAACTTTTTACAAATCTATTTCAAATTTAAATAATTACGATATTAAAAGCTAGTGGAAATTAATAGAGAAGAATCATTCCAAGAAAACAATAAGTAGGGGACATTAATAGACAATTTACAAAGTAAAATACATAATGCAAAAGATACATATGCATGTATTTACATATGTATGATGTAATGTGCTTGACCATGCTCATAGTGAAAAAAGTATGAATTAAACTAATGAAGCTCAATAACTGGAATCTATGTTTGAAAATATGATACTAGTCCTCAGTGGGGCTATGCACTTATAACCCCAGCACTTTGAGAAGCCAAGGCAGGAATATCACAAGTTGAAGCCCAGTATGGACAACTTAGCAATTTAAACTCTGTCTCAAAATAATAAAAAATAGATTAAAGTGAGGGGGTAATATTTTTCTGATGAAATATCACGCCTATATCTTGTACTCTAAATAACTACTATGAAGACAACAATATGCAATGTATCCACTGTTGTAACAACAGGTCCTACAAAGCTGTTGTTTTTGTAGTTTTAAAGAGAATTTTAAAAACCTGTTTTGAAAGACAGTTTCATTGTTATGTGTATCTTTTTTTCTCTTTAAAATTGAACAATAAATACATAAATAAATTTTTGAAAGAAAAGTGAGGGCACTGTGAATGTAGTTCAATGTGAAGGCACTTGGGGTTCGATCCCCAGCCCTGCAATAGGAAGATGATTGTACCCTAGAATGCTGAGGAAAAGAAGAAATTGCTCCTATAGCACAGATGCAAGTGTGAAGTGAATTAACCCTTATGCAAAGTACTGTGGCAGTATATTTCAAAATCTTACACTTTAAACTTTCTTTGAGCCAATGATTCTTCTACCAATTTATTTCAAAACATTAATCATAAACATATGGAAGAAACTTGCCCATTTAGATAAACATCCTCTCATTGCTTTTGTATCAGATATAAATGAATCAGTACCTATGTCTTCTGAAAAGAGGCAAAATACTCATTGGTCAAAAATTCATTTAATTGTATATATTTGCCATTGAATATTAATTGTCATTAAAATTTTTTCTAGGAGAAAATTCAATGGCATAGAAAGATGTTAATGATATATTTTCAGTGGAACATGTAGATTAAAAACAATATTTTCCAAATGACCCAATTTTAGAAATACTTAGAATGTATATGCAAAGATGGGTATGCATGCATAAGTCAAAGATTGGAAAGAAAGCCAACAGAGTGTTAACGGTGTTTATCTTAGTGGTGAGGTTATCTTTGCTCTCCTCTTTTTGTGTATTTAAACTTGCCAAGTGTCATGTAACAAACGTGCTATTTTCTATACAGCCAAGAAAAATTTCTTTTAAAATTTTAACAATTTAATTGAAAAATCTCTTTCCTAAAGCTACTATGATATTCACAGCCTCAGAGCAAAATGAAAAGGAGATAGAGTCCATCCCCTCTCCAAACTGTTTTCCTTTAGAATATAGAATTTACATTTTTGTCCCCTGGGAAAACATAAACATTTTCAGAAAATGAAACATCCAGCCTCCAGATCATTTTTGTACCACTCCCAGCCCCAATTCCTCCTATATTTTAAACTCTGTACTTTCTACAGGATTTATCATGGGACTGTAGGTTTCAAGGATAAATTGAACATGAGTTTTGCCCTCAGTTCTGCCTTGTGAGTCTGACATCCACTCTTATAAAAGTGAACTGTCCAAGGAAGCTGATTACTGTACATTCCCTTTCTCCACACTCATTTTCTCTGCTTCTCCACCTGAGGCTCACTCTGTTTCCTGTGCAGCTACTGCCAACGCTTCTGAGTTTCGTGAGAGCCTTGTTGCCCCTCCCAGGTGCTCTTTCTTATAACTTTCCTGTATTCTCCAGAGCTTGAAAAACCTTCCTTTACCCAATTTCAGTACAAACATCCTGTAAGCTCCCTGTTATCCAACTGTGGGTGTACATAACTTTATATCCCTTGAATATCATGTCTGTCCCTTAAACCTGCATGGTTATTTGGGAAAAGGACTAGCATTGTTAAATCCAAGCTCTGCTGTTTCAAGTTGACCCCTCCGTAGACCTGGCAAAGGGTCAACCAGTAATGAAGCCGACACTCTCCTTGTAGTACAATCTACAGCACACCCACAGTTAGGTTTACACCCTCACCCCTGCATTTATTCATTCAGTCAGTCCCTATTGGGCATGTACTCTAGACTGGATGCTGTGATAAGCACTGGGGAGACCCTGCTAAAGGAAGCAAATGAGATTCACGCTCTGGGGGCTTACACTCTATGATGGAGATACGGGATAAACAGATCCCTAAACGTTGTGATTAATACTAGTATAGCTAATAGAGTGCCTGGGCCAAGAAGAAAAAGAAACCTATTCAGGTGGCAAAATATTTAGGAGTAACATTTGAGCTGAGACCAAAAAGACAAGAAAGAATATTAGTTGAAAGGAGAAATAGCTAAAAGGTGCAAACTTGGCTGATATTGGCTGGTGCACACACAGTCGTTGCCTTTACTAGCTCGGTGTCCACGCCGATGGGCTGGAACCCACCCCATGCTGAAGGACCTCGGCAGTAGTCCACATAAGGGTGCTTGGATATCATTTCAGGACACAAGAAATCAAAACTGCACGAGCAAACAGTAACAGGCAGAAAATACCTCAACCTGTTTCAGAAATTAAACACTCACAGAGCAGGACAGAGGTAAAGATTGCAGAAACAAGACCAGGTAAAGAGTAAAATTTTCTTCCACCTTTCATAAGAAGCTCCCGTAGAATTTAAACTCAGGGGAAGAGCATGGTGTGATTTAAGGCTTTTTAAAAATTCCTGTGAGTACTATGTAGAGAACAAATTGGAGGTAGGCCACAGAACTACCAGTCAATTGTAATCCTGCTGACAGATGAGAGTATGGCTGTGAGATATGAGAAATGCGCAGGGCAGTGGTGATGGAGAAAAGTGAAGATCTTAAATACATACATCAGGGAGGAAGAGGCAACGGTAGCTGCTGATACGGATGATGAGGGCAGAAGAGGAATAAAAAAATTCACCCAGATTTTCTACTTGAACCACTAAGAGAGGTGTTTCCTTTTTTTTCCACCTACATGGGGGAGATAGGGATTTTAGAAAGTTGAGAATGAAGACTGTTTATTTGATTTGTATTAGTTTAAGTTTGAGGTCCATGTAATCAGCGTTCCAGAGAAGATTAAAAGCTGACCTGCCCTTTCTGAAGCATCCTGTAGATGCTTAGGGTAGGAAATGGGCTCTGATCACTGTGACTCAGGAGGACTTGAGTAATTCCCAGCCCCGAGTGAGTTTGGGAAAGGGTTTTCCTGACAGTCTCCATCATCATTCTTTCCTCTAGCGTGGTTCTCATCTGGAAGGCTTTGTTTTTCTGGAAATGTCCTCATTCATTTTTACTTCCTGGAGGATATGGAAATCCAGACTGCTGTTATGTTTCAGCATTGAGAAGTGTTAATTTATTATCTTTCGGTCTCCCTCATTTCTATTGGGAAGCTGTTTTAGTTTTCATTGGCTTTCCTATGGCCTTTCTAAGTGTGCTTTCTTTTGTACCTACATACACTGCTTACAAATTATGACAGTGAACATAGGGGTGGGCAGAGAGTTCATGAACAAAAAACAAACTGCATGGGAAGTACTTCGAAAAAAATCAGAAACTGTGGTCTCATCTTATTGAAAACATCTAAAGAAATCAACAGCAAAGTAAAAAAAAAAAACCAGAAATTGGGAAAAGAATGTTAGCCAACTGTCCCTTAGACAAAGTACTTCTATCTAGAACATTAAAAGTATAAAAAAAACACAAAAAAACCAGGCCCTCCAAATTCAAAGACCCAATATAAAAATGGGCATCTGAGATGAATGCACACTTCTCAGATAAAGAAATACAAATGGCAATAAATACATGAAAAAATGTTCAACATCATTAGTCATTTGAAAAATACAAATTAAAACAACACTAAGATTCCATCTCACTCAGAAAGAATGGCTATCATCAAGAAATCAACAAATAACAAATGCTGGAGAGGCTGTGGGGAAAAAGAAACCCTTCTCCACTGCTGGTCAGAGTGTAGACTGGCACAACCACTGTGGAGATCAGTCTGGAGATTCCTCAGTAAACTAGGATTAGAGGTCCCATTCAACCTAGCTATTTCCTTTTTGGGTATTTTTCCAGAAGAATTAAAAACATCATACCACAGTGATATATGTGCACCCATGTTAATAGCAGGGCAATTTGTAAAAGCTAAATCATGGAAGCAACCCAAATGCCATCAACTGAGGAATGGATAAAAACAGATGTAGTATTTTTATATAATAGAATATTAGCTAAAAGAAAGATAAATTTGAGGCTTTTATAGGTAAATGGATGTAACTAGAGACCATACTCATAAGTGAAATAAATCAGACTAATATTTATAAACATCATATTGTCTCCCTAGTGTAAGAACCTGAAAGAATAAATAAAAATCTAAAAGATATTGTGAAAGGGAAAGAAACTGTTCAAAAGGAAAGAACAACTGAGATGAGGGAAAAAGAGGGAGAGAGAAAGAAAGAAAGAAAGAAAGAAAGAAAGAAAGAAAGAAAGAAAGAAAGAAAGAAAGAAAGAGAATAAAAAAGAGGGAAAAATATGTATATAAGTATACACAAGATAGCTAAGATAATTGTACTACTAATTTCTATGGCTTTATTGAAAGGAACAGTTAATGTTTAATGGTTTGATCAATCTTATATGCCTGTATTTGTTTATCTGAGTAACCAAATTGAAGATAATAATATGTAATACAACAACCATTGTTAATTTCCTATCACCTTGTCTGAAATTCTGTACTACTTGTGTTGTATTTGTGTTGTTTTGTTTATGTCTGTGTGTTTGTTAATATGGTTTTGTTCTTTTATCTTTAAAATAAAAAAACTATGACAGTGACTTCTTGAATCTCTAGATTCAATTTCTTGATGATATGTTCACTTGGAAAAAGTGTTCAGTCCTGATTATCTTCAAATATTGTTTCTACTTTACTCTTTCTCTATTGTTATGGTTCAGTCTAAAATGTCCCCTCAAAGTCTTGTGTTCAGAGACAGGACTTTCAGAAGGTGATTGGATCATAGATAAATCCGTTCTTGAGTTCATAGCTATAGCTGAATGTGTTGTTAGACGGGGCCCAGTGGCAGGATGTGATCCCCAAGGGTATGACTTGGGAGGGTGTGTTCTTGTCCCCAACCTCTTCTCTCTGGCTTTTTTGCCTTTCCTTTGTTTTCTTTTTCCCAACTAACATGAGGTGAGCAGTTTTGCTCACGCTTCCACCTTGATGTGTCTATCTTGGGACTATTGGACCATGGACTGCAACCTCTGAAACATGAGCAAAAATAAACTTCTTCTTTAAGTTACATATGCAAGATACTTGGTCACAGTGACAAGAAAAGTTAATATGGGCCCTTTCCTCCTGAGACTCATATATAACCCATGTCTCTTACACACTCTTTTCTATTTTCCATCCTTTCATGTGATTCAAGGTGGCTGTGATTTCTGATGTGTCTTCCAGTTTGTGAATTCTCTCTTTAACTGTATATGATCTGTTATTAAACAATTCATTGAACTCTTAATGTTTTTAATCCATAAAGTGTGTTTATTCCTTTTGTATAGTTTTCAGTTCTCTAAGAAAATTCAGTGCCTTTTTTATAAATTTATTTAGACATATAAAGTTGGTTATTTAACTTTCAATGTCTGATAACTCTGTTATCTGCAGCCATGTGATATGTTTCTATTGTGTTTATCTACTTTAGTTTTTAATCACATTGCCCTGTCTCCTCATAAGCCTATTTATTTCTTATTCCTTACCAAACACTTGATAGTCTGTATATTGGTATATTCTGTCAGTAATCATTTACCTGTGCTTCTTACCAGTAGCCAAGAACACTAGCAATTATGGATTACTGAAAGATAGTCTCACTGGTAAGACTTGAAACTGGGGTATAGCCCTATGAATTCAGATCTGTTTCTGATTCACTATTATTTCTAAGGTGTGGTTCCTTGAAGTCTCAAACCAACGTGCTTTCTACAGTGTCATTTTTAGTAATATTAGATCCTCATTGTGATTGCTGATGCACAAGAGATTGTCAAATGTTCTGTTCAGTTTCTCATATTCTCAGCCACCTCTTCAGGAACTGACAGATTCCCTTGTTGGAAAAGACCCTATAGTTGCTCACCTTTGTAGATGTTTTTTCTTATCCCAGATTTTGACCTTACTGTTTTTCACTGCATTGTTAATAATGTTGCTCAAGTCATCTACATCCGTACATATTTTCTCTCTGCCTGCTTTATCAGATATTAAGAGGGGACATGGAAGTCTTTGATACAGTGTAGATTTGTCTGCTTCACCTTACAGTTCTTTCAACTTTGGTTTGAGATATTTTAAAGTTCTTTTATTAGATGTTCAAGTATTTACAAGTGCTATATCTTGCTAATTTCATCTCTTTATCCTTGTGAAATAACTTTTTTCAGTTCTAGTGAGATTCTTTTCTCTAAAATCTACTTTATCTGATATTAATACACTTTTCATTTGATCATTGTTGACACGGTATGTATCTTTCCATCCTTTCCTTCATTTTATTTGTGTACTTATATTTAAAGTGGGTTTATTTATATAACATACAGTTGAGTCTCAATTTTTTATCCCACCTGATAATCTCTGACTTTTAATTGGTAATGTTAAACCATTTACATTAATACTTTTTGTTGGGTTCTTAGGGTAGTTTTTGTGTTGGGATTTTTTGTGATTCTGGGGGTTAAATTCTGGACATTGCACATGCTAAGCTAGCACTCCACTACTGAGCTACATCCATAGCCCTTAGTATGATTACTGATACTATTAGATATAAGCCCACCATCTAGCTGGTTTTTATACATCTTATCTATTCTTTGCTCCCTTTTGTCCCCCCTTTCTTTCTTTAAATAAATTAAATATTTTAATGATTCCATTTCATATAGTTTCTTGATTCTATATACCTTTGATCTTATTTATATCTCTTATGTATATTATATGAATATCTTCATATATTTGTTCTATTATTTTAACAGTTGTGGTAGGTTCTATGGTACACACCTTTAACTTATCACAAGCAAATGTGTATTTAATGCATAGTAGAAGAACCCTACAACAGCATGATTTCATTTCTCCCATCCTAGGTCTTGTGGCTTTTTAAAATACATTCTGCTTCAACATATATTTCAGAGTCCACAGCACGCACATTAAACTTCAGCAATATACTAACTTTCAAGTTGATTGTATTTTAAGGGGATTTTTTAAAGTGATCTCTAACCACATATCACCTCTGAGGCTTCATTTTTCTGTTACTCCAACTCTCCACCTATCATTTTCCCTTTAGCTGAACAACTTACTTTAGAATTTCTTGTTGCAGTGCTCTGCTAGTAGAATGCTGTCAGCCTTTGTGTGTATTTTTTAAAGTATTCCTTTCACCACTGTTTAGGAAAAAATTTTTCCCTTGGTGTAACGTTCTGGATTGATAGATTCTCTCTGTTGGTTTCACTGCTTTAAAGATGTCGCTTCACTGTCTTCAGGGTTCCACTGTTTCCAAGAAGTCACCCTCATGCTTGTCTTTGTTTCTCATACAGTGTGTCTCCCTGGGCCCCAGCTCCTTTGACTTCCTCTGTATCGCTTGTCTTAAATTAGTTGATTATGGCATAACTTGGCATAGTTTTTGCCATATTTCTTGTTTTTGAGAATCCTTGAGCTTCTTTACACTGAGTGTTTATAGTTTTCACCCAATTTGGAACTTTTCAAGCCATTATTTCTTCAAGTATATTTCCCTCCCACCCAGGTTCCTTCTTTCCTTTGGGAGCTTTCATTATGTATACATGTGGGTTCTGAAAGTTAGTCCACAACTTACTGATGGTGCATTTTTTGATGTTTTTCTCCATGTGCTTCTTTTTGGATATGATTTCATGTTCTTTAACCTCTTCTTAAGTGTTTGATTCCATCTAATGAATCACTACCAGAGTTACTATATTTTTTATGTTAGGCATTTTATTTTTCATTTATAAAAGTTTGATTTGCAATTTTTATACCTTCCATGTTTCTACTTAGCATGTTCTATTTTATTATACCTTTCTGAACATATAGAATACAGGTTTAAGTAACTGCTTTAACATTTTTATCTGCTAATTCTATTAGCTGTATCACTTGTCGATATTTTCTGTTGACGGACATTTCTCTTTTCACTCATTTGTATACCTAGTATTTTTTATTAGATGCCAGCTGTCTTAATTACTTTCTCGTTCCTGGGACAAAATATTCAATACTTGTAAGTTAAAGGAAGAAGGGTTTATTTTGGCCCACAGTTTGTAGATGTTTCAGTCCATAGTTGGATGGCTCCAAGGCAGGGTGGCAAAGCAGAGGGGTATTACAGAAGAGAAACAGTCTACGACAGAGAAGACAGGAAGCAACAAGCAGCAAGTATGCCCTCTGTCCCTTTACATTCCTTCCAAGCTACAAGCCTATTGACTGGTTCCACCTACATCCCGAGTGAGACTTCCTTATTCACACCCAAAACTATACTAAACCAGTTTAGTTACCATACATCCTAATCCAGCATCCCACACTATGATCCTGGCACCTTCCAGAAGCACCACCTACAAGCACATGCTGCTTTGGGGAGACATCTAGATCCAAGCTGTAACAGCAGCCATTGTGAATCTTATCTCATTTCATGCTGGATGCTTTTGCATTCCTATAAATATTTTCAAGCTTTATTTGAGGAGACAGTCAAGTTACTGGAAATAAATGGATCTTTTCAACATCTCTTTAAGCTTTGTTATGTGGAAACAGAGTGGCCCTTTGCTTACGGTTCATTTTGCCCCCCTACGGAGTCAATACTTCCTGAAAGATTTACAGGATACCCAATGAATTATGGGGGGTTTCACTGTGGCTTATAAGGACACAAATTATTCCCAACATTTAGGAGTGGCAGGTATTTTTCCTTGTATTCTATTTGAGAAGATCTTTCCCACCTTGGGTAGTTTCCTCAACGGCACGTGCAGATCAATACAGACCTTCTGAGGATCTCAAGATCACCCCACACACACACCTTGCAGGCACAAACTCCAGCTTCCTTGGTATCATCATACTCCTAAGGTTTTCATCAAGCTGGAGAGACCTCTGGGCTCTGCATTCCCTCTCTGTTCAGCCCTCCATAGCTGATATGCCAGGAGCATCACTGGGCTCATTTGTTTTCACTCTCTCGGGCCCCATGATCTTGTGCTATCTGGTGCCTAATATTTGAAACCTTCTGTTTCATAGACTTTGTCCAGTTCCTTAGGTTTTCATGGCAGGAAGGTAAATCTTCGCTGCAGTGCTCACTGTGACCATAAGCATAGCTTTCACTGTTTAGTTAGCTCGCCAGTGTTTTGTGTGCATTTTTTATGAGCTGTTCTAGCTGTTTTCTCTGGGAAGCTTCATCTTCATTGTGACGCCCTCTGTATTACTCACCATGATGTTAACCTCCCCTTGCTCTTATTAAATGAAACTGTCTAGTTCCAGCTATGGCTTAAATATATTAACTCTCCTAAACTTGATATTCTTCATTTTCTTGTTTCTCCTGAGTTCTATAGCCAAGGGTTCTGTCAGTATCAGGGATATTCCTCCCTCCCTCTCTCTCTCTCTCTCCCCTCTCCTTATATAGCCTCTATGAAATTGTGCATTCATTTTTAAACTCCAACCTCTGAACTTGTGTAGCCTCACTTTCTTCTGTATTTTAAAACACATTTTACTAAAATATCTGTTCTTATTTGTTTTACATGGCATGCGATTTGTATCTCTTCTGTGCCTTTTCACTCACTTCTGTAGACTCTATCACCAGAGGTATTACCTGCACTGCAGTCTCCATCACTACCACACGGTCCTACCCTGTACACCAATTCCAAAGGTCCCCAACAGCCAGCTGAGTGAGAGAGTGAAGTGCATCCTTTTCCCACCAATATCAGACGGCAGTCTGAGAACCTCCCATGGTGCACAAACCACACTTGCTCATTTGGGACTTTGGTCACATGATGTAGAGTTATTTTTACCATTTTAATTACCTGTGTCATCCTTCTCCCCAGTTACCGGTCCTCAGTTTGCATAGCAGCTCCTCAGTCATACTAAAATCTTCTCTCAAATAGTAGTTCTCCTTATATATAGCAAATAAGAACCCAGAGCCCAATTCTGAAACCATATCCTTCATAATCAGGCATATTCACCAAGACACTAAGGCAGATTTATTTACTTCTGAGGAAACTTGAGCAGAAGGAGCACTATAGCTCATGCTCAGGCTTTGGCTAAACGCTTTATATTTCTGAGCTCTAGTAAGATCATTTGTACCACATTTTACTGGGGAAAATTCACATTTACCTAGTCTACACCCAGACCTAAGTAGGTTTTTCAGGGCTCTTTTCCTCTGCACTCTTCTTGTGTATCACTTTGTCTTCCAACAAAGGGAACTGTAGGGTGTTGCCCATTTGAAAAGCAGAATGAAATACCACATTACCTTACATCACCTGAATTAAAGAATTACAAAGAGACCCAATCCAAAAAAGGGTGGACTCAAGAAGAACAAGGAGGCAATCCCAAGGGGCAGGAGCTTCCAGTGTCTGGAGCTGCCCCTCCAAAAGCATCAACTCCAAACTCCAAGTCCCAAATGTATCCCAAGGATCCTCCTGTGGGCTCCCTGCTCCCTTGACCAGGGGATAGCACTTAGGAGAAGAAGACCTGCAGTGCCCCCTAACGCTAGTGAGGACAATTGCTTTAATGGACTTCCCTGACAAAAATCTTCCTTACTCCTCTTCTTCCTAGTGAATGGAAAGAGGAATGAGATATACATAGTCTTCATGTACATCCAAAAGACACTAGGCAGAAGAAAGGAAAACAGATGTAAAAGAATGGTGGAGAGGTAAAATGGAAGACAAAAAAGGAGAAAGGAAGGAAGAGGAAAACTAAAGAAAGGAAAGAAGGAAGAAAAGATGAGATAGAAACAGACCACTCTGAAACACCCACAATACCTCTCAAATACAACAGGAGCTTTGTATACATTATGCATTTAATGTTCCTTATAATCTTATAAGGATATCTCCTTCACTATTCCCACATGATAGAACTAGACTTCTTTGTGGCAAACACAGAAGATAATAACTACTTTGCTGTTTGAAGGCACTGTTTGTCCAAGGTCAGACAATGCTCAGAAGGTGCTGTAGGACAAATGACTCCCTGAGCTATGCAGCAGTGGTGGCTGAAGGTGGAGTTTCATCAGGAAAACATGGAAGATCTTAGAAATGAGGTGAATCTGGGTGGTCAGGGTGTATCCAGGGACCTCAGCTGTGCTCTCAGAATTAGTAGAGAGGTCAAAGGACCACTGAGTTAGGGACCAGGTCATTGCCAGCAAAGAGTTTTGAAGGATAAGGGAAGAACAAACTCAGGCCACAAAAAAAGACCTTTCCTTTTTTCAGGGAGCAAAGAAACTAGAAGATCCCTAACCTTAGACTGGAAAATAGAAACAAATGTGAACAGGTAACAGATGGATGCAATGGACTGGTTCACTAGATGAATATTTACTATAAAAAAAAAAAACACAAGCTGGGCATAGTGCTATGGAACCAGCTGTGGACTAACCCACCCAACTGGGAAAAGAAGTGGAAAAGACCCAAGATCCGCAGAGAAAGTTCGAGGAAAGTCAGAACTCAATAATATGAATCTACATGCATCAAACATCTTTGTCATCTTTATCCTCAATCAAATTCTTTCAGATTGCAGTAAATCTGTTTGTAAACTTGAAACAGTTTACTGAATATGATTGGAGATTATTTGTATAAATGTAAAAAATCTATGTCTAAAGGGTTAAGTATTGTAAAGCTAAAAATTAATGACTGTAGAAAAAGATTTGTATCATGACATGACTTTCATCAAGTACACTGTTGCTACAGCTGAAGGTGTGGGTCACTGATTTTCATTTAAGCTGGTAATTAAAGCCCATATGCTAATCCACAGTGTATGAAAAAGAGCAACGTACTGATTAGTAGTGAAATCTAGGACAAACATTCATATCCGAAGTTGAAGATAATTCTCATTTTAGATAAAATGATGTAAGGGTTTGGTCTAAAGTTATCTGTGAATTTAAAAACAGCTAAAGAGGATTTTCAGATAGATAAGTACAATCAAGTTTAGTTTAAATTATAGACATAAGAGAAGATGGTAACAAAATAACCAGATGATAAGGAATTGGGGACTAGGAAGTAACTCCAAAAATCAGGTGAACATGAACATTAATCCCCTAACAGAATTGGTCGGTGAACACAGACCACAAGGTAATAGTACCATGAAAGGAGTTTCCATTTCACACTGAAATGAGTCCCACCACTGTCCCTGGGAGCACTGCCCCCTAGACACTTTGCCCAGCTTGAGACGTGAGGCTATTACAGTAATGCTCACATCTACCACAAGAAAGGGAGGCGTAGCAGAGAGAGAGGCTGGCAGGTTGTCAGCTGTAATGATTTACAGAACAGAGCCTGGAAAAAGTAGAGATTTCCAAGTGAAGACATGTAGATCTCACCACTCCTGCTGTTGGAGTCTCTCCCCTGATTCTGCGCTCTCCTCACCCCAGGGTATCATCGGTGTCTCTTGCCCAGGACTGTGGGAGAACTGGGCACCATTGGCAAAGCAGGTAAAGGGGCAGGAAACATCCACAGAGCTCCCAGCTTCATGACTGGCATCTTGCTGCCTCATCTCCTCTGTTATCATGTCTGGTTGACAAGGAAACCAGTATGTGGGTTTTCTCAGCCCATGTGAGATGGAAAAAATGAAGGTGTGGAGTTATTCCCATCATGGTGCAACTTGTAAGTTATAGGAAGACATTTCTGAACGTGGTTGTTTAAAGACAAGCAGAGGCTGCAGTATCTGCTGAAGAACCAAATTCTTCCTGAGCACGGTGATATTCCTATGTAAGTTATAAATGACTTATTACCAGTGCTGTTGGCCCTGCCTCAGATGTTGGATTCACTTGCCCGCTAAAAGCTATAGGTGCAGATCACTTACAAAAAATAAAGTAATTCGTCAGTTCATGAAGGCTTCTGCTTGCAAAGAATTCCGTTCACAAACAGAAGCATTCGACAAAATGTTGCCTGCATTCACAGACTCCACATTTGATGATGAACACAACTGCTGCCGTCCTCCTCAGAATCTTGGAGCAAATCAAGTTCATGAATGGAGGTTCCACTGTGATTGCAAGCAGAGGCCTCTATGAATAAATCAATCAACTCAAAAACATTTCTTGGGAGCCCGTAAATAACTACTACTCCTTACCGAGTCTCGATCATGCGCTAAGCCCTTGATACGCCAGTACAACAGGGAAGAGCTCACTACCTTGCTGGAGAAGCCTACATAAACATCGAAGTACAGTCAAACTTGTTTTAATGATGTATTCACCAACAAGATGAAGGACAAGACGAATAGGGATTCCCTAAGAGTTAACGAATGTGTTCATTAACCTTAAAATGGGTTCCATTGACACAAGCGTTTCTGGAGGTGAATCAGGACTTCTGATGGATTGCAATAGGCTGCTGAGATCTGTGACTCTCCAAGAGTGATAGCGTGTGATCTTTCCAAGATTTGTTAGATGGATGAAACCTTTCTTCGTGGGGCATCTTAATGAAAACCACATTGAGAAATGCTGGCGGCGGATGTGAAACATATATAGAATATGGCAAAAATGCAGTGTGAAATGAGATAAACATGGTTTTAAAAATATATTCTTCCACTCTCAACACCCTGGTGATGACCTATAAATCACAGAAGAACACAGAATAGGCACCACTGCAGTTTGCACAAACGGTATTTTTATGACCTTGCCATGCCAGCCGTTGGCATCAAAGGAAACAATCTGATAGCTCACTGGCATTGGCTCTTGCAAAGCTATAAACAGCCAAAGACCCCTCATCACCATAGCAACCTTATCCCTAATTACCAATTGTAACAGCTCCAGTGCACAAGCTCCTGTGCAAATCTTTTTTGCAGAACTATTGCGCGGTCTCCCAGACTAAAAACAGCAAGAGCACCACCTGCTGTACATAGCTTTCCATTGCGAGCCCGCGGAGAGCTCTGAGGTGCTGCGCCAAACCCTGGAAACACGGAAGGCTCGCGCGCTGCGAGGGGTCTCTTGATTTACAGCAACAAACCCATCATGACTGTGCAGTTCGCAATAAACTTCCATTCTTATCCCAGTGAAAATCACTGCCCAGTGGCAAATTCTCAGAACATAAAGAAAGCCAAGACAGAAAGGCAGAAAACAGAATGTGCAAATAGAAATAATATTTGGTCTTTAAGAAATGTTTTGCTTAAATACTGCATTATTTCTCTTATGTGAGAAATCCAAACTGTAAATCAGGACCAAAGTGGAGAATAGATAGTGGGAAGTAGAAAGAACTTGTTCAAACGGGAAGGGAAACAAGAGGGGAGGGAAGGAAGGGAAAAGGGAGTTTAAAAGAGAGAACGAGGAAAAATGGAAGCAGAGCTTTCATAAGTCGGGGAGGAAAAAGGAAGGGAGGGGAGGGCAATGAGAAAAATAAAATAGCTAAGATACATTACGTACACGTACAAATCTCCCATGTTGAATGTGATCACTGCGTGCGGCAGACGTGCCCTAATGAAAGATAAAGATTATAAAATGCATATGATCTGGGAAATAAGTCTCCTGCTGGACTCTTTGCTGAGACCTACTGTGACAGCCCCACAAACAGCAGGTTAGAGACACCCTTGAAGGCAAAGTATCCTGCGCCCTCCTCATCCTGGAAGCCCATAGGATTCCCTCTGCTCCTTAAATGCACTTAACACAAAGTCTATAGCCTGCAGTAAAAGGATACTTATTAATAAAGTCTGTGTTTTATTTATTACTATTCATTTAGAAAATTGCTATTTCTGTCTTCCTCTTTATATTTTATTTGTCTTTTTGAGACAGGGTCTCGCTATGCAGTTCAGGCTGGCCTTGAGCTCACCTTGTAGCCCAGGCTGGTCTCAAACTCGAAACGATCCTCCTGCCTCAGCCTCCCGAGCCTCTTTACATTTTTAAAGGAACATTTTTAAGTTTGTATAACATGAGGCTTAAATCAATTAGACCTGGTGAGTTTTACTTATATAGTTGATTCCACTGCATGTCTTATTTCTGATATGCACCTCTTAACATGTCCTTAAATACTTCCCAGTATCATATGCATCTTCATAGTTCTTTTTCTCTTAAATCTGTTTGAATTAATCTTCTTTATTATCATCTTTTAATCTCTGATGTGTTCCACTGAACTTTACAGAAATAATGTAGGTGCTGTCTAAAGTTCTTGGGCTGAGAGTGTAGCTCAGTGATAGAGTGCTTACCTCATGTATGGGGCCCTGGATGTGGTTCCTAGTACTGAAAATAATAATAACATGAACAATAATCACTTATCTTGTCTGTGATAATGACTATTTCTCAACATAGTGCCAAACATTCTTTTGCAACTTGAGCATCGTGGAACCTTATTTTGTACTTTTATCTCTTCGGTCTCATATCGGCTTTTCCCTTTCACACACTCTGGAACAAGGCAGTTTGGTGGGGGTCTGGAATGTTGGCTTCTCCTTGGGCCCTTGCACTGTCTCTCTAGTTCTGCTGGGATGCTTCTCATGGATCCTAATCAAAAAGACTGATGAGCCAGGCCTAGTAGTACGTGCCTGTAATCTGAGCACTCTGGGAAGCAGAGGCGAGAGAATGGTAAGTTCAAATCCAGCCTGGGCAATTTACTGATTTAAAAAAGAGGGAGTGTGTGTGTGTGTGTGTGTGTGTGTGTGTGTGTGTGTGCCGGAAGGCCTTGGATTCACTCCCCAGTATTGGGGAGCATGTAGGAAGATGATCAGTCTCAACACTCAGGGAGGCAGCAGCTTGAGCATGGGAAAGAAGCCCCCAGCGGGAAGCCTGGGAGCAGAAGTGCCCTGTGTGGTCTCCGCTGCACGTTTGAGGGACGCTGGTTCCGTCAGGCAGGAGCACAGCACGAGGCTGCCCGACAGTTGCTCCTGGCTTCCCCTCCTCCTTCCCAAAACTCTGAGAACTTTCCAGCTCTGCCCTTCCCAGGCGGAGGGAACTTGGGTGCTTCAGGCAGCCTCGGTGAGGTGGCTCTGCTTTGAGTCCCCAGAAGAGATGTTTCTAAGCCAGGCATAGTGGCACACACTGGCAATCCCTGCACTCTCGGAGGCTGAGGCAAAATAGTCACAAACTCAAGTCCAGCCTGGGCAATTTACTGACTTAGTAAGACCCTGCCTCTAAATAATTAGAATAGAATAGAATAGAATAGAATAGAATGGAATGGAATGGAATGGAATGGAATGGAATGGAATGGAATGGAGTGGAGTGGAGTGGAGTGGAGTGGAGTGGAGTGGAGTGGAGTGGAGTGGAGTGGAGTGGAGTGGAATGGCACGACATAGCAAAGCATAGCAAAGCATAGCAAAGCATAGCATAGCATAGCATAGCGTAGCATAGCATAGAATAGAATAAAAAATAAGGCCCTGGGATGTAGTTCAGTGCAAAGGCCCCAGATTCAATCTGCAGGGCTGTAGAAGGGAAATTTTTCTTCCAAGAATCTTGGAAGGAGACAGAGGCCTTTCAGAGCGAAGTTTCTCCTCGGAAGGAAGCACAGTGTCTGGCATCTCTTCCTGTTTACATAATTCTTTGAATCCTGCGCGTCTCCCAGAACGTAGTGCTCCAAAGCCACTTGAGCCCTGGCCTCAGGGAGGCAGGAAGAGCCCTGGGCTCTCAGCGCTCTAACTCCCAGTCCTCACGGGGTCTGGGTGAAGTGGCCTCTTCCTGCTCAGTTCTCTTTCCCATCCTTAGCAGAAAATGCAATTTTAAGATGACAGAATCTTCATGTGGTATTTATGAAGTATACATCTAATGATGTTAAATAAATACCACATTTAACACTTTTAGAAATTAAGTGAAAAAGACATGTGGCATCTATTCCCACTGATCTATAGAGAAGGCGCATAAATAGATGGAGGAGAGAAGGGGAAGATCTCATTATAAGTGTTCCACGGTCTTAATTAAACTTTTCAAAATTCATCTTAATTTTTTTCTTTCCATCCCTTTTGCAGTCTCCCTGATACAAGTCTCCAGGCTTTCATCTCCCCCTTATCTTCCATCTGGAGTTTCAACTAAGCTTCTATTAAAGCACACAAGTGCGCACACACACTTGCTCTCTTACTCTCCCTCCCTTTCTCTCTCACTCTCCCTCCCTCTGCTATTTTGTTGATAACAGATCAATATTCTGACTACGAAGCTGTATGATGCTCTTGGTGACAGGCTGTGAACAGACTTCTTGGCTTTGCAGGTCATTTGATAGCTCTTAGCTACCTCTCAATCAAATCCACACCTTAATCTCCAAGCCAAGGTCCTCCTACCCATTGGTCCGGTCATTGCAGGCTCATCATCCACCCATCTCATTGCACATGGCTGTGTGGCCATACTGGATACCCTTCCCTAAACTCACCAGGCTTCCCAAGCATCCATCAGGTTCTAAATGCATACAAACCCTTGCCTTTGCCCCCACTGTGCACCCTCTCCACCTGTCCAGTCTCCATTGATGATTCACCTCTTGTACTGAAGATTGAGCTGAGCTCCCCGACCACCAGGTGGGCTAAGGCTTCCCTCCTCCATGGTCCTGGCCTTGGTTGGTGGTGTCCAAGTTTTGCTGATAAAATATAAGCCCATAGAGTGCAACATCCCAGTTTCCCCCATCTTGCTGCACCTTCAAGCACACCTCTTCCCCTGTACTCACCCCGGGACCTGTACTAGTCAGCTTTCTGTTGCTGTGACAAAATACCTGATGTACACAAGGGTTAACTTGGCTCATGGTTACAGTCATTGGTTGGTTAGCTGCAAGGTAGATACATCAAGGTGGGAGAGGACATAGCGGAGCAAAGTTGCTCCCTTCACGGCAGCTAGGAAGAAGAGAGACAAGGAAACAGCCAGAGAAGGAGGAACTGGGGGACCAGATGCAGCCTCCAAGTCCACCCCCCAGGACCTACCCAGGCATATCCTGGAGGGAGCTTTGCTGAGCTCCCAGGCACCTCTCAAGCTAATCAAGCTGACATCTTGATTATCTTGGGATCCATCTTAACCATCTTGGGACCCAACACGGGTGCTCAGCTCCCGCCATCCTACCCACGTTCATTCCAACAGGATATATGATGGAGAAAAAAAGTTAAAAACACTTCCTGGATGCAACATTCATTTCAATTTGCATTCCAGAAATCAGAAAAATGACAACACTTAGGGGTGAAGGAGGCGGAGAAAGAAACGTAGAGTCTTTATCTGCCATTTCATTATGTAAATTAAACACACACTCATGAAGCAGACTTCCCAAGCCACCTTGACTTACGATTAATTGAAGTTATGCTTCAGGCAAGTGAAGGTGTAATGCATTTAGCATTCATTGGTTACTCCGCCTCCAAGCCTGTATTTTCATATGCATTTATAATTAGAATTCAAATTTAACTCAATCATGTGCTAGGATATTATTATAGTCACTGCTTCTGAAATCACATATGTCTGCTTTTAGTAGGATTGTTCTCCCCAGCTTGGGCTGTTAAACATAGCACTCCACTATCCCCCTGATTGTCTTAATGAAAAACAACTCACAAGCAAGGTATATAACTCCACTGTAATTAAGAGGGTAGCCTGGTGACATCACCTGAAGAAATCACACCTCAGTCACCAGACCTGCCCTGCATCCTTCCCCATGCGCCTTCCCTCCCCCCATGACCCCATCCTAATTGTTGCCCTGTCTATCATCTGTCCCCGGCTCCAGCCAGAGTCCTGGAGATCTCTCCATCCCCTCCACATGTTCTGCGGCTGCTTTCTGTCCTAAACCTTCCTTTCAATGATCCCTGCCAGACACTTATTCCAGGCCCTCACCGCAGCCGGCCTCAGGCACCTGCCCTGCCTGGTCTGCCAGTATCTGACGGCAGCTCCTTCTCTCTGCCATTAGAATGGCCAACAAGGCAACCATGTTGCTTCCTGCTCTGACTCCACCCTCACGCTCACACCGTCATACCCACACTTCCCACACCCAGCCTCCTGGCCAAGGGAAGAATCTGGATCCTGCTCACCCTTTCAGGAACTGCTCCAATCACTTTCTTGAAGTGCCTAGAGCTCTCCCTTAGGAAGCCCTTGTCACTCCAGCACTCAAAGCCACGCTCTCACCTTTCATAGACTCTGGAAGACTCTCCACTCCTCCCCTCCCTTCCTATCTTCTTCCAGTCTGCACCTCTCTTAGAGACCCTCAGAGTCAGCTCAGCCAACTCAGACGTCATCCCTGCAGGACACATCCTCTGCCTTCCACCTCCCACCCCACCAAAGAGCAAGGACTTCCTTGTGTCCCACTACCATAAAACATATTCTTTAAAAAAAAGAAAAACAAAACAAAACATATTCTTTCCTATACAGCTTACAAAAATATTTTAAAACTCTTTTACGTGAGCTCATTGCAAGATTTTTTTTTTTTTTTGGTTTTTTTGAGACAGGGTCTCACTATGCAGTTCAAACTGGCCTTGAGCTTACTTTGTAGCCCAGGCTGGTCTCGAACTCACAACAATCCTCCTGCTTCAGCTTTCTGAGTGCTGGGATTACAGCCGTGCGCCACCACACCCAGCTTGCAAGATGTTTAAGAGCAAAAATTCTCACTTTGTATTTGCATCTTCAGGTTCTTGTACAATATCTAAATCATAACAAAATCTCAATAGAATAGAAAAAATAAACAACTAAATTAGTGTTCCAGGTTGTTGATGCTTGCATAATTTTATATGGTTGAAAATAAACTATTGTACATATAATTTGATATCCTGGTTTTTCACCCTTAAAACTATATACTAAAGTTTTAACAGCTTCATACAGACTGCTTAACCAGGTACTCTATGGTGATAAGATTCCTTTTGAACATCTATTATGTAACTGTCCCATAATTTGAAAATGTTTTCTCACTTATATTTCTATATTGCACTTAACAATTTAAGGAATATGATTGCCTTAAAGCTCTGTGTTTCAGAATATTTCTTTAGTTAGATTTCTGGAACCGAAGTTCCTAGGAAGAAAATACCTAAGTCAATGGGGACGGACCTCTGAGAGTCATG
The DNA here is from genome assembly GCF_000276665.1 of Chinchilla lanigera. NCBI lineage: Eukaryota > Metazoa > Chordata > Mammalia > Rodentia > Chinchillidae > Chinchilla > Chinchilla lanigera. Next base: position 49,762,017 of record NW_004955403.1, read on the forward strand.
GTACACATTGACGGGTGGTTTGGGAACATGGCCAAACCCATTTGGATTTATAGAAGCAGAATGTGGGTGTGAGCATCTCATTTTAAGAGGGGTGTCATCCAACCAGAAGGCATCCACACCGAAATGAAAAAGTCAAAAGAATTTGTAAAACTGCACACAAGCCATTATGGGAGATATGTGGAAAGTTTACCTGGAGACATGCAACGAGGGAGGAAGACAGGTGTTTTTTTCTAGTGTTGGAAGCACCACATGAGGAAGAGAATAGAGGCTTTGATGTCATTTCTGAGAATGATAAGCTGCTATATCTATTGAGATTTGCTGCGTGCTAGGCCCTGTGCTGAGCAACTTAGCTATAATAGCTGTTGTGTCTTCATTTCACAGACAACCAAGACTTCAAGAACTTCAGTCACTGATCTGGTCACAAAAGGCAACCAGCGGCAGATCTGATATCACAAATCCATGTTAAACTTATTCTAAACCTTGTATTTTTATGATTTCACATGTCCCACACAATCACATCAAGGTGAACTCAACAGTGAAGGTGGATCGTTAGACTACATGGGGTAGGGACAGTCTTTCACAGGAAAGAAAATTCGTAAAACCTTTGTCTTCCCCTCAAAAGTCTACCTATGTTTGCAATTACTATGGAAAATAGTACAGAAATTCTTAGAAAAAATTAAAAATAGATTTTACTATGATCTAGTGATCCCATTTCTGGATATCCACCCAAAAGAATGAAATCAGAGTATAGGGATCCACTTGGACATGGCTGCAGTCATCTTTGTCTGTAACTGCAATTTTGCCAGCCAGGTGGACCTGGCATGCGTCCGAAAACCTACAGGACAAGAGTGTCACCAAGACAGCCAGCCGACGAAGAGAAAAATGAAGGTGATGTTGATGGAATGTGTCCCCAGCATAACTGCCTTCCAGGAAATTTCAAATGAAATTCTTTATTGAAAAGGAAAATGATAGAGGTTGTGAACTGAGATCACATGCAGAAAACTGTCAGGCAACCATTAAATGAAGCTACAAAAATATTTCTCTCTCTTATTCCAGTCTGGTCTCATATATAACGGTTGTTCAAGAAGATTGTATCAATGATGTACTGGGCTATTACAGATACTGAGAGAGAAAATGAATTCACAGGATGGGAATGAGGAGTTGGGACCATGCTAAGGGATTTTTGCTGCTCCTGAAACACTAGAGTATTATTTAAATGCAGATTTAGTTGTCAGACTATGTCTCAAACTCTAAAGGAAATCACATAAAAATTTAGGAAACAAGTACACTTGATAACTTAATAGAAGAGAGAAAATGGAGTCACGGGGAGAGATTGATGAGAATTAAAAAGCAGGAAGAGGAGAAAAACTTTTTAAAATGAGAACAAAAAGAAATAGGGAAAGGTTAACAGCATGGTACATATTAATCCAACTATAGGAATAATCACTTTAATGTGAGTTTTCTAAATGCACCAGGTAAAAGAATGACAGAGTAGATCCCAAAAATACAGCACGAAACTCTGTTGTTCATTTCAAGCATGCATTTCAAAGACACAGTCATAGGAAAGGGGAGTAGGGTTCTATTTATCAAAGGATTCAAAACGTCACTTGTATATCACAAATATTCAATAAGTCTGCTGCAAATGTGGTAACCATTGTTGATAGCAATGTATTTTACTGTGGAAAATCACAAAGGGCCAGATAGTCAGAAATAATGTTTTCCATTTCCAAAGAAATAAAAGAAAAAATAGATGTCCAATATGGGCCACTGATGCCTGAACTGTTGCTTAACTGGGACGTATTATAAAGTTCTGGAAAGACCAGGTACATTATGACTGGCTGTGGTCCACGTTTGTCTAGCTTCATAAACTCTTTCTTCCTGCCTAAGGGCTCGGGTGCCGTCCTGTCTTGCTACCAGCCAAGGCACGCTTCTGTCTATCAGCCCCCGGTAAATTGCACTGTCTGCTTCTTCAATCTTTTGGTACATTTTGCCTCTGGCAGCTGCTTCTCATGCATCAGAACCAGGCTTTTCAGAAAACAACAGAGTCTTGAAACAGTATTTGCACACCAGTGTTCATAGCAGCACTGTTCACAATAGCCAAGCAACTCGAGGGTGCCATCGATTGATGAGTAGATATAGACATAATGTGTCATATCTACACAATGAAATATTACACAGCCCTAAAAAGGAAGTAAATCTTATGTTGCAATATGGACGCACCTTGAATATGGACGATGCTAAGTGAAATAGGCCAGTCACGAAAAGACAAATACTGTCTGACACCTACCGTACACAATATCTACAACAGTCCAGTTCATAGAAAGAGAAAGTAGGATAGTGGTTACCAGGGACTGGGATAGAGAGCTCAACTCTGTGTTTAACTGGCACAGAGCTCAAGTTTTATAAAATGAAAATGCTCTGGGGATCACAATATGAATATACTTAACACTTCTGAACTGTGCACTTAGAGATGGTAGTTTTGGGTCATGCATTTTTACTTGGTACCTTCTGCCTTGATACATAATCTGCATTCTACTTGGGCTCTGTGTCTACTATAATATCCTCCTCAAACATCTAGTAAAAATTCTCCTTTGGGGAGACACAGTTGTTACTCGGCAGACCCTGCATTGCCTAACCCCGGTTTGAGAAGCATTACTCTGCTCACACTTCCCAGGGAGCCAAAGCCACCATCATCCATAGGATCTTGATCTTCACATCTTCATCCAGAGAAACAAGCTGGCATCTATCTCCTGCTTCAAGACCAGTGCTATTTAGGGAATATCCATCACTTCAATGTCAGAATTGAGAGACAGTACCTTTCAGGAGTGGCTGGCTTTTTAAGAAGGAAATCCTCGAGACTGATTGCTTCTGACCCCCAAGCAATAAAAGCAAACAGTAGAATGGGAGGAAGGTGACACAACTGATGTTTCAAGGAGTTCGTGGATCACAGCACAGGCTTTGGCTCCTCGCTCCTCACACCAGCCCTCCGCCGGGTCTGTGTGCTGGAGAATTCTGTCATTAGCCCACTTCCGGCAGAAACGCTCTGGTCCTTTGTATAAATCTAATAGAATGTTTCCCTTCTGTCTAAAGAACTTTTGTTATCATTTCTTTGAGTTTGAGTCTGCTGGCAACGAATGCTCTCCGACACTGACGGTCTGGAAAATATCTTTATTTCACCTTCCTTCTTGAAAGATATTTTGTTGGAGATACAACTTAGAATGACCAGGATTTTTTTATTTAAAGGCTTTAAGGACTGTGTTGCATTATTGCATTGACTTGCACAGGCTGCAGTGCCACTCTCCACAGAAATTTGTTTTCTTGCAGTTCTGCAGGCTACAAGCGTAAGATCCAAGTGTCAGCAAGGCAGGTTTCTCCTGTGGCCTCTCCCCTTCTCATAGCTGGTCAGCTTCTCCCTGTGTCTTCACTGCTCGTGTGTGCGTGTGTGTGTGTGTGTGTGTGTGTGTGCGTGCGTGCGTGTGTTCTCACTGAACACCAGTCACATAGATGGGGGCTCATTCTAAGGACTTCATTTTGCTTAATTACATCTTCGAAGACCCTGTCCATTTTGAGCTACTGGGCCTTAGAACTTTAACACCTGAATTAGAAGTTTACCCACTGAGACTCTAGCAAGTCCTTCCTGACGAGAAGTGTGCTATCATCCTTAGCATTGATCCTCTGTATGTAATATCCGCTTTGTCTAACTGCCTTTAAAATTTATCAGTCTTTGTCAACAATTTGCTTGGGATGTTCCTCGAAGTGTTTTTGCTGTACTGTGCTAGTAGCTTGTTGAGATTTTAATACTTCTTTGTACTGTTTTATCAAACTGTGAATATAAAAGCTATTACTTCATTAAATTTTTCTGCCCCATCCCAATTTTCCTCCCCTTGTGGACTCAAATTTCTCATCTATTAAAATATCTGTCTTATTGCATAGGTCACCAATAACTTCCTCCTCACTTTAGGAGGCTAACTTGGTCCAAACCCAAAGGCCTTAAAACTAAGGAGACCAATGGTATAACTCAGCCTGAAACCAAAAGCCCAAGAACCCAGAGGGTCCCTGATTCAAGTCCTACAACCCCCAAATCAGAAAACTGGACCTCTGACATCCAAGGACAGAAGAAGAAGGATTTCCTGGCGCTGAGAGACAAAACAACAATTCGTACTTCCTGCACTTTTTCTTTCCGTATGGGCCCATGGCTAATTGGATGGTGCCCACCACTTTGAGGGTAGATTCCCCCCCCACTCACTCTTCTGACTCCCACACCAGTCTCTGCCATAAACACTGTCACAGACACAATGGGGCAGCCCAATCATTCTCATCAATACCAAACCACCTTTCAGCAGAAGACAGATAGGCTCAGTGGCTACTGAAGTCCAGAGAATAAATATCCTTTACCAACTGTCTGAGATTCCCTCAGTTCAGTCAAGTTGACACCCACCATCACCCATCATAGACTTTGTCTGGTATTACTTTAATTTACTTAAAAGTCATTTGACTCTTTTAAGGTTTGCTGTTAAGCTTGGTTAAGATGAATCCAGAGTATCCTTTTGCCCAGGAGAAGGCACAGAGTAAGTGAAATTGAAATCCAGTGGTTGAGAGTAATCCAAGAGGAAGAGAACTTAAGGCAGGCAGAAGGCACAGAGCTATGAACCCAATCTGGGGAAAGAAGAAACAATGCTTATATGTGAAAGTGAGTTAGGTGAGGGCTTAATCCTGAAAGGCTTCTTATTTACATTTGGGAGTTGAATGAGGTGTGACACCCTCCCTTGGTGGACATTTGGTATTCTTGGCCTCCACCCACTCAAAAGAAGCTCTGTGTTCTCTCCTTGCATTAACCAAAACTGCTGCCACCCATTTCAAAAATGCCCCCAGGGGCAGAGGAAAGGGCCCGAGTTACAGCTCCCATTAGGAACCACTGGCTTAGGAACTCAAGATTTAAAATGCATGGGTGATCAAAAAACATGATGAATGTTTGCATTTTAAAAATTTATTACAGTAAAATACACATTGCCAAGAAAGATGGGATAAGTGTATTTGAAGCAAGGAGTTTTTTAAGGTGGGTTAATGGCAATGTATCTTTTACTGTAATAAATCCTTTTTAAATTCACCATAGTTTTTGCTCACCCCACTCATCTCCCTTTTGACTCTGCCCTCCACTGGCCCTAATTCCTCCTCCTGCCATCTCATCAGGGGGACCAAAGAGGTGCTTGCTTGATTCACTCATCCTGGATGACCCAATCCATTGACCTCTATGGTTGCAGCTCCTGCCCTAGTGTTCATCAGAGTGCCCACCCACCACATCTCCAGTTGGCTCTTCCCTCTGTCTACCCAGAATCAGCTCCTCCTCAAAGGCTCAGCTCAAGTGCCTCTCTAAGAAGGCATCTCCGTCCATTCCAGATGGCAGCCACCTATCCCTCCTCCTGGCCATGGAGACAATGCCCATGGCTTACCTCTTCATTGTACAGAGCTGAACAGAATACTGCACAGTATTCAAACTGTGGTCATGACTGGCCCCCTAGAAACCTGAGACTAGGTCTGTCATTCCATAATGGAATGGAATACACGCATAGGAATATATGTGTGTTGTGGAATATACACAAATATTCCACTGTAATGCATATATACTTCAAATCATGTTGTTCATGGTAAATCACATAAATTTACAATGTGTTGATTTAAAATAAATAAATAATGCATCTAATACTATACCTAACAAGCACTCCGAATAGATGCCAGCTGCCGTGGTGAAGTGAGGGTCAGCAAGCTGGATGTCCTGGCCCTGGGTCCAAGCTTATTCCCCTGCAGTGGATGGTGCCAGGCTCTACACCTTGAGCTTTGGATTGCAAGGAGGCAAAGAGAATTTGGGGAGGAGCTGCACAGCTGGTAGAGCAGGGTCCCTGCCACATAGAAGGGTACTGCGCCAGTCAGAACCTATACAATTGCACACTACAGGTTTGACAGTCTTGGTTTATACCAACTTAATATAAATCCTGCCACTAGCTAGCAATTAAAAATCAGGTTAAATCTAGTTTTAAGGAAAGAAACAGGAAACGGTTTGCTCAAACATGGGTTCCAGGATAATATCCTCAAAAGATACTATTTCCTTAAGCCTGGTCAATTATTTTCATTTACAAACATCCACGGCAGAGAAATCTATGTTTTAATAAGCTCTCAAAGGGTTTTGATACAAATTGAAAATTTAAGAGCCATTGCCTTGGTAGCTTCCTGTGTGTCCCTACTGGCTTGCAAACCCTTTCAGTGAAGGAATTGTTTGTTAATTCTTAGAATCTGTCTCACTCCGGCCACGTAATTGGGGTTTTCAGTTCTATTTGTCAAGGGCTGGGGATTAGTGAGCCCAGGGCCTGCCTTAGAGGTTGGTTTTAGTCACCTGCATGATCCTGAGCAGGTGCTTCCCTCTTGTTTTCCTATATAAAGGCTTTTAAAAAGTGCTACACAGATGAAGCATCCAAAAACTCCCCCACAACTTCCCTAACTGCCTCTCAACAACACTGCTGTGCCTAAGCACATCCTACCCAAGTAGCCACTGCTGAGCACATGAAGATTCATAAAACTGGTTTCTGCTTTCAAGAGGCATCAAGTTTAATAGCAGGAAAGCATAGGTAAATAAATAATGGTACAGAAATCATGGCACATGAAAAATATAGAAATACTGGCAGAGTCAAGAGAACTTAATATCTGGACTGAGTTTGAAAGAACGGGTCAGAATTGAGGAGAGACAAGCAACCCAAACAAGGGAACGGTGTGCAGAGAATGGAAGTGTGAACTGGAGAGTGACAGGGTGGTGACTGGGCGTGGGAAGAGCTTCCTCCAGCCACGGGTGTTCAAGTGGGAGGATGCAGATGCCGATGGAGTGGATTTGGGAAAATAGACCCTCAAGGTCACTCCCGCCTGTGCCAAAGGAAGCTGGTTGTGACAGTACAGCCACAGCGTTTCACTTTCCCAAATGCAGCAGCTTCCCAGAGCCCCTGGGCTGCAAGTTGGACATCCTGGTTCTGACTCCATGCTCATTCTAAAGCAGTGACTTTCAAAGAGTTTTGATTGTCACCCCAGCAAGAAATATGGTTTGTAGTGTGACCCAGAAACACATGCATAACATTAAGAGTAGAAACACGATTCCCATGCAGTGATACCTCCATTATTACCCAGAATGCATTTTGATGTTTTGTTTTCTATTCTATTTCAAAGGAAGGAGGGAAGGGAAGGAGGAGGAAAGTTACATTGCATCCATAAAACTAGTCTCACAATCCAATGAGTCACAACTCACAGTTTGAGAAACACCAATCTAGGACTCACAGCCTAGTTTGGAAGTGTCAAAAAGCAGCACAGTGCAGGGCTAAAAATACAGACTCTGGGAGCAAACTGCCAGATACAAGTCTCTGTGCTCCCCCACTTATTATCTGTGTGGACTCCAGCAAGTTACTTACACTTTCTATTCCTCCATTTCTTTGTCTACATCTGAACAACAGTAACTTCCTCTCATGATTGGTGTGAAAATTAAGTAAGATAAGTATATATAAGCAAGTCCAGAGAAATTTTGCCGGATCTCAAATAAGTGCAGCCTAAGTGTTAAATGTCACCATCATCACCTTAACTTAAAATAAAGCTAAATTGCAGTTCCACTAGTGGAAGAAACAAGGCAATACCAAAGAGTTTATTTGCAAGTCTGTACAAAACTACACAGTGTGCAGGGCAGGTATGGGATGCCCTGGGACCTGGTCCATGCAGGTTGCACCCTCCTGGTCATTTGCTTCCAGTGGAGGGTGGGGTGTCCTGGAGACCAGAACTGCTGGGTTGGAATGGACCCTCTGCCTTCGCTAGCAAGTGCTTAATTTCTCTGCTCACATTTTGTAACCCAAAGTGAGGGAGGCTCCCACCATATTGATGTCCCCCTAAATGTCACATGTTAAAACTTAATCCCCACACAACAGTGTTAAGAGGTGAGACCTTTAGGAGGTGTTTAGCTCATGTAGCTCCCCAGTAGGGACCAGTGCCCTATAAAAAGGGTTTAAAGGAGCCCTTTTGCCCTTCTGCCATGCCAGAACACAGCAAGAAGTCACCATCTTGAAGGGAGAGGACCCCTCACCTCACCAGATGCCAAATCTACTAGTGCCTTAATCTTGGGTCATCCTGTCTCCAGAACTATGAGCATTAAATTTCTAGTGCTCATAAAGTACACAGACTAAAGTATTTCATTATGGTGGCCTGAACAGACTTACGACAACTTCCTTCTTACAATGAATCCCAGGGAACATGCTAAAACAATAGTTTGTAGAAAGAAATGTTGCATTCTTTTTCCATTCAATCCAGTCAGGGACAGCCCACAGATGGGTTTAAAAGAAGAGAGAGAAAAACAAATCTTTCAATTATTACATAAGTCAACCCACCTCATCCAGCACCTCAGATACTTGGATAGTAAAATTAAAGATCTTCTGCCATCACATGGGTAGAAGTCAAATTTCTAGAACATTCCACCAATCACCCAAAAGGACAAAATCAGAAAACAAAGAACTGGAGACTTGAAGTAAAGGTTTCATTGGTCATGATGATCAAAAGATGATGGATAACACACACGCAGACCTCATCCCACTGGCCACAGGGCAGAAGCGACACTTCCAGGCCTCACATCCCCTCCAGCGGGGCTCATCCTGAAGACTCTGCGACCACCGCCCTCCTAGAACTCTGTCCCTGACCCTGAACTTCCACTGGCCTGGTTCTCGTGGTCCCTTCACATGGCACCTGAAGGCTGGATGTCCAGCAGAGCTGTGAAAAGCGGGGGGTTCAGGCCCGAGCCTGCGGTGGGTAGTGTGGCGATGTCCGTGAGCTGGTCTTCCTTTCCCAAGTCTCTCCTCTCCCCTCTCCCACCCCATCATTGTTCCCCAGAAACAAATAGGATGGCTTCACTGGTCAATTCTTAACATGTACAAACACCAAAAGCAGAGGAAACACCCCTGGCCACCCCCCTCCCCCCAAACCCTAGTGCTGGGAGAGCAGCGGCGGTGGGCGAGGCTGCTCGGGACTGCGGGAGCTGTCCGGCGTCCTGGAAACGTGTCTGGCCTCTGGGCTTTACCTGGAGGCCTCTTCCTTCAGCTCCTTGTTTTTCCGCACCTCCTCCGCGTGCTTGTCCTGGGGAGGAAGGGAGGGACAAGGGAGGGTCACACCGGCTGTCCAGGGGTAAGGGGAGGTGGAGGGGAAGAGAACAGAGTGCCAGAGATGACCACAGCAGGAAGAACGGGGCTGTGTCCGCAAAGGCATCCTGAGAGGGGGCAGAAGACGGCAGGTGAGTGAGCTGCTGCGGTGGCCCAGAGAGCCCCTGGGCCGGTGGGTCCCTACCTCCCTTGGGGACCCACCTCACAGTGGCCCCAGGGTCCCTCAGCCTCTTTCTCCCTCCTCCTGCCTTCTTGGCTTTGGGACTGATCACTAGCTTGACAATGCAGGTTCCAGCTGGAGGTAGCCTGTGCTACCAGAGCAGGTAGCGGAGCCAGCCTCACCGCCCGCACCCACTGCCAGTGGCATGGCGTGCACTCGCCCAGCTGCTGTCATCTCCTCCGTCTCCTTAGTGAGCATGACCTGGACTTTATGGTTGAAGGATGGAGGTTCTCAAAGTACAAACTGATAGAAGAATTTTTAGAAAGGCAATCCGAAGATTACTCCAAAAAGTAGACTTTCGTAGTCCTTCTTGTAAGAGAACCCTCATTTGTAAAAGACAAACCTGACCTCCCAGGCCCTCCTGCTGTGCGACCTTGGCTGACACTTCCCCACTGGGGCCTCATTCTCTGATCTGGCCCAGGGGCCTGACTGGCAGCCCTTTGCCTCCCAGGCTCTGGCAGGGTCCAGTTGCAGGCGGGGTAAGCCCTGCCTCATTATGCTCATATGGGTCTCTATCACAGATGACTTCTGCATGGGCAGGCACCAGGGCTTTTTCCTCTTTGTATGTCCCAGTTCTTGTATGGCACTTGGACTTAGCAGGTGCTCGGTAAGTGAGCCCCCTAACTGAGCCTGGCATTGTCACATTCAGATGACAGAACCAACCTGGATGGGATGTGCTGAAGCAGCCCAGACTCCCAGGATGGGACCTTAATCTACAGCTCAGCGGCAAAAAACGCCTGCCTGGCAAGCGCAAGGTCGTGAGTTCGGTTCCCGGTACCGGAGAAAAACCAAAAACCAAAAACAACAACAACAACAAAAACTACAACTCTGTCCCTAGAGACCCTTGAATTTTCCTTGGGTTGGAAGCAGGATGTAGTATATCTCAAGCAGTGCTTTTCCATCTCTGCTGTGTATCACAGGACTTGGGAAGCTGGGGTGTCCCTAGGCAGTAGGTTCAGGGTAGGGTCCAAATGTCTGTAATTTTACACTCATACAAGGTGACTCTGGTATAGACGGTGTATGATGTACACAAAGTCTAGCATAAAGGGCATTGTTGAAGGGGTCCCTGCCCCACACACTTAACCCTTGCTCCACCTCCTCCCTCCTCCGGTGGGTACATCTGAGTGGGGATCAGGGTCCCCGAGCAAGATGCTGCCTCAAAATGTCCACTCTGACATCTTGCTTCTTGGGGTATAATTCACCTCCACAGCAGTTATCACAGAATGGGAACCTTTCCAATAGCTCCACCTCCAGCTCTACTTCTGTTCTCAGGTGAGCTCACTGGGCAGAACCCTGGGTTTGGCTCCTCCCTTCCCTTGGCCTCCAAAGAGCCCCTTGGTGATAAAAAATAGTAAATCAATGGTAGACAGTTATTCCTGGGATTGGCAAGAGCCCCACACACAGGGAGCCAAAAGGCTGGCTCCTACTCTCACGTGTGCTATTTGTCCGCTGTGTGATCTCAGCCTGTCATTTGACCTTCTCTGACATGCTTTCTTCTTCTGCAAAAAGGGTCACACGTGCCCTGCTCCCCTCATGGATGTGCAAGGACCACAGAGTCATTGTGGAATGATGAAATGAAAGTGTTTTGTAAACAGTCTTTCAAATGCTCATCATTAAGTCCAGCCCAGGTGAGCGCCTGCTCCCTCCAAGCCCAACTCCCGACTTATTTATTTTCCTCGAGAGTTTGTGACAAGCTGTCTCTCACTGACCAGGGAAGCTTGAAGTCAGACCCAGACTGCTTCCCTCCCTAGTGGTCCCTGCCGGTGGCCTGAGGACAAAACAGTAGAGCACAGAGGCACCCTTGCTGGCCAGGGCCAGGGTCTGTGCCGCATTCAGGTTGCTCCTGAAGGAACCACATCTTTCTAACATCTGTTGCCAAGGGCCTGAGATTCTAGCTGGATGGGCAGGAAGGAGTGGGGACCACGCTGCTCACCATGGGACGAGGCCACCGATCGGGTCCCGGGAGTCACCGCGCAGCAGGCGGCTCCTGGAAATAAAACACAGAGCTGGAGCTTCCCGGGAGCTGCAGGAGAAACTGGGGCAGCCTTGCGACTCAGGAAAAGAGGCGAGCGTGTCCTCAGCAGATGGGCTGCCATTCTGCTGACACAGGGACCAACCCCAAGCTCTCACACTCCTGATACTCAGGTGAAACCCTTGGGTTTATTAACAAAATGCAGCCTAGTGAGAAACCTGCGACTCACTCGGTCCCTGTCATGTGGTTTAGCGTTGTGTTTCCTGCTCAATGGGCACCTCAGCTAATCATGCCTTTAGCTTAGAGCCGAGAATGCCAAAGAGCATCTTTTATTGAATTGAATCAGTCCATTCAAGGAAGAAGCCCGGAACATACAGTGTGTGTCTATCTCTGTTCTGTTTGCTAGAAAAGAACGCTAGTGACTCCCTAAAAATCCTTAAGACAAATGAGCTATTTCAGCCATGTAACTGTGCAGAAAATCCCACAAGGAACCCCAGAGCCTGGTTTGCGTTTCATGCGAGTGGCTTCCTAAAGCATCCCCTTGACTCTCTAAGGGTCCTGCCTCAAAGAAAGGTTCCCATTCCTGCCCAAGGCTACTTCCTGTGGAAGTGGTGCACAGGTCCAGGTACGCTTCTTGCAGAAGGAAGACGGAGCTTCCGGGAGCCTCCTCCCGCCCCCAGGATTGCTTACCTTCTCTTGCAGCCGCTCCAACATGGCGGCAAGGTGGGCCTCCCGGTTTTCCTTGTTGGATTCCATCTTCTGGGCCAGTTTTTCCTTAGCCATCTTGATGAAGTTGTTGTTCTCCTCAATGGCTTTTTGGATCACCTCTCGCTCGTGTTCTCGTTTTTCTGCCAGGTGCTTCAGCAGCTCAGCTTCCTGGTACTGGGGATGCACAGGAGGAGAGAGAGACCCTTGGAGTGAGCCCACCTGAGCACACTTTCACCCTCACAGCTGAAGCACTCTGCATCCAGAACGCGTGTCCTTCTGAGCCTGGTGTCCCAGCCTACGAGCAGGAAGCAAGGACACTTCCTGGATTCTCCCGCCACTTATAGAGCTTTGATTGTTCAGCAGCCTTTTGCTAAGTATCCTCAGGGCCCCTTTTCTCTTTAGCATCATTCATTCATTCACAAATACTAAATGACCTAACTTAACTTGCAGGTGCTGTTCTAGCAACTTTGGAAAGAAAATCTCTAATAGAGATAAGATACACAAGTGAATAACTGAAACCTAGAGGGGCATGTGATGAACACCTTAACGGGTCAGCAGGAAGCGGTGCAGGAACTGGAGGGTGGAGAGGATCACTTCCTGCTTGAGAGAGAGAAGCTCACACTAAGATGGCATCAGAGTGGAGCTATGAGACCCATAGGAAAAATAGAAGGCACCATGGGCTGGAAACATACCATACCGTGGCCTTCTCCCCTCTCTTAGGGAAAGAAAACTTGCCTTCTATCCTCAGCATTATTCAACGTCTTCTTCTCACCATGCACAGGAGGTTACCTCTGAAGGGTACCTTATGCCCTTAACCAAGCTGTAGGCTCCTACAGCACAGGAGATTTACTCTGTTTCCCTCAATGGCACCTCAGCCCCTGCCCCACGTGTGGAAGGTGGTGTCTGGGTATTTGTAGGTTTGAGGTGACCTTAGCCACGCAGGGCCATCACCTGTCATTTCCAGTTCCCTCCTCCTATCACGGACATGGAGGGAAGGGCAGTGCCTACCTTCCTTCGCTCCTCAGCTGCTTCTAGTTTCTTCTGGATCTCCTCCAGCGAAGGGTCTCTCCGCCGGGGTAAGGAGGCGTTGAACTCGGGCACCCCGTCAAAGGAGGGCGGCTTCAGGATGACCTCGAAGGACTGGCCCGAGGTGCATTTATTCAGCTCGATGACCTCCATGTCTGAGATGACACACCAGTTCAGGTCCACCGTGTCTGCTGCAGAGAGCACAGCAGGGGCTGCTCACCTGCGCATGGCTGGGCCCCCAGAAAGCATGCACACATGCGCACAGACATGGAAGAGCTGGGATCCCCAAGGCAGACCAGTGGCCTGCGTGGCCAGAGCTCTGGCTTTGTCCTAAACACAGGTACCTAAGGTCAGTGGGCTCTGAGAGGAATGAAAGGGTCTGTAGCTGTGGTGAGATTTCAGGCTTAGCGAGTCTGCTGCCTGGGGTGCGGGGTTTATTATAACAGCTGCAGCAACACCGGCTGCTTTTGCTTCTGCCTCTACCTCCAGCCTCCTCTGAGATTTGAGCTCCTGCTCAAGTTGGCCTTGCTGGTGGTGGACAGTGGGCTGCTCTACCCACCGCCCACCTGGGTCCTCCTCGCCCCACTGCCCTCTGACAGCTCAGCCTGCGGACCTCTCCCCTGACTCCCTCCTACCCTGTTCTCTTCTTTCTCTCCAGTCAGCACTGTCTTTCCACTGGCTTTGAGCTTTCCTCCTACACTGTCTCCCACACCAGCCTAGACAGAAAAAACAGTCTCAGGTCATCCGAACACCCCCTTGCTCATTGCCAGACCAAATCCATCGCTTCCTCTCAACCAGGACGTGGGAGATGACCTGTGCCCTGACTGCCCTGCACAAGGACACAGCCATCAAGTGCTCCTTGCAGACTGTCCCCTCAGCATCACTGTCACAGTCCCAGATGGAAGTCCAATCCTGGTGCCTCTCCACCCTTCCCTCAGAGACCTGGTGACCACGAGTCTCTCCTCTTCCGGTCTGTGCTCCTCATAACAGGATCTCTGTCTGGGTCCCTTTGCATCCTCCACAGCATAGGTGTGTTCAAGGGTGAACACGGGTGACCCACGAGTGAGTGCTCTGGGGCAGCCTGATCAGACCCGCAATTGCTGTCCAGCACCCCAGGCCACCCCTGCTGCTCTGATACCTGGGCTCTGGCGGGAAAGTGGGCCGTGGCCAGCAGAGTTGCGTGGAACTGGTTGGGTGCTGCACCACGAACACAGGACACAGGAGGCCCCACCCCTCCCTGTCCTAGCTGAGGCTCACTGACCTTCGTATTTGTAGGATGATTTATTCAGGGGGTCCGCCAGGAAGCAGGAGCAGAACAGGGACACAAGCGGGAGCTCCTTCATCTTCTCCTTGTAGGCTGTGGGCACAGCGGCAGGTGAGGAGGAGCCCCGACTGTCTCAGAGGGCAGCCTCCACTCCAGTCAGCCCGAGGCACCCAAACCGCCCAGACCTGCACCCAAGGTGGGATCCGTCCCCCGCTAGAGGTGCCTCTTTAGGGTTTCTGCGTGAGATTCCAACCCTCTGCTGTCCTTCACTGAAATCTCAGCCTTCCTAAGGGCCTCATCCTGCCTAACCCAGAATGCACAGTGCTCTCAGGTGCAGTCCCTGATCTTCAGAGTCCTGACCCAGGTCACAGAGATGACCAAAAGGAAGAAAAACTCAGCTGTCGTCCCACCCACCACCCAGAGATGCGCTGCCTTTGCCCTTGGGTGTATTTCCTACCAGCCCTTTGTCTCTTTGCATCCATAAAAGAGAAACCTCATATGCTAGGGGCCCGTCACACCACCGCGTGTGTGTCTACCTGCGAGGGTCATGCTTGCAGGAATTTGGATGCTGAATCCAACTGGAAGTCACAAGGTGTCTGTCACCAGCTCAGCACACTGTCACAACCCTGAGAAAAGAGGATGTGATGCTTTATTGTGCTAAAGAAGGTCTGCGTACAGCTGCCAAGGGAATCTCAGAGGTGCTGATTTGCGCTGGCCCCCAGCCTGCTCCCCACCAGCACTCACCTCCCCACACACTGCCCACTCTATGATGTCCTGTCTCAAGGCTCGAAAGTATGCAAATGTGACTTCCCTAAAATTCCACGGAGCAAGGAGTGTTTGTCTGTCTCCGTATGCAACACAGTGGCCAGAGCCCAGGCAAGGGTCAGAGTGAGGGGTAAATCCTCAGTAGGAATTACCTGGAGGTGTTTGCAAAGTAGCTGTGTGACTGAACTTCAGCCTACAGACACCCCAGACTTCCCTCCAGCCACCTCCAACAAGGGGTGAGAAGGAGCTGCTGGACAGAGGATGCTAAAAACCCCTCACCTTCCCACACTCCATCAACCACCGACCCAGTCCCTCCCCGGTCCCACTTCCAATGACCCTGGACTATGAGAAGAGGTAGACAGTGAGGCCTTCTGTCATCACTGTTAGTTAGAGACAGAAATTGGCATGTAGGATCTTTATGGGAGGCCAGGGGATCCAGGGAGGACTTCCTGCCCGGGGAACTGCACAGGCAGGGGTCCAGGGTGAGGAGCTCTCTTTGGAGATCCCTCTCAAGTTGCTTTGTGCTGGGCCGAAAGTGAGAAGACTGGAAAGATGATAGGAGAGGCAGAGAAAGGGCAGATCTGGGAGTGTCAGGGGGACAAGAAGTGACAGGACTCCTCTGAGGATTTCCATGAAGACTGAGGAGTAGCCGGTGGTGAATGCTTGTCGTTAGGGTGCTTGGTCCTCGGCCACCCTCAGGGGTCACTGTGCTGGTGGAGGATGGCGTGAGACTGACTTGGAGCCATTTTCCTCCAATAGGGTGTTTTCTCCACTGAGGACCGGGGTCCATACTGGGAGACGTGGGTCCAGCTCTGACCTTAGAGCTACACCACTGGGAGTCAACTACAGATGTCATCTCCCGCTGTCACTAGTCACTTCATGTACCACAGCTTGCTTTTCCCATCTTACTTCCACAGCGCTGCACAAATTAAAAGAGGGAGGCCAGTGCCCAGCATCCAGCACACTGGACACACTTAATAAATGTTACTTTCCTCTCCTTTGCCATTTGCCAAAGAGCAAAGGGTCCTCACCACAGCTCTGCAAGAAAGGACTGTCTTCCCCTTTTACAGACAAGGAAACTGAGGCTCGGAGGGGGTTATAGGACTAGTACAACAACATGCAGACTTGAACCAAGACCTAGCTACCCTTCAGTGCTCTGTTTTCCTTCCTCTTCCCCTCATGTGCTTGGAAGCCAGAGGCCCCTGCCAGGTCCCTCCCACAGCAGCACAATGGATCTTGTCTCCCTGGTGTCAGGCTGGTCCTGACGGTACCAGCGACTCCCCAACAGAGAGGCGGGCCTGGTGCCTGGATGCCAAGGCCTTGGTCATGAGGCTCCATCCAGTGCAATCTCCCAGGGGCCGGGCTGATGGAAGAGTTGACTGGCTGAGAGGCAGAGCCCTGACCAGAGCTCAACCTGAGTGAAGGATGGGAAGGGGAGGTCTGGATAGGTAGAGAAGGAGGCACAGAAACATATCCAAGCGAGAAGAGGACCAAGTAGGCACAGGCACTAGGATCAGGGAACATGCCCATCAGCCTGAGTTGGAATGAGGCTGAGACCCTTTGTGTGTGGAGATCTTTACATCTATTCCCGGGCTTTCACATGGGCTGAGCCAGGTACCATTTGCTTTCAGATAAGGAACTTGGGCCTAAGATCACACAGCTCCTAGGTGGCAGAGCTGAATCCAGGATCTATATCTTCTGGTTTGTACGCTCTTCCCTAGTGGCCAGTGGAGGACCTAGAAGCTCTTTCTGGTTCTCCCATGATCCGAAGGACTCTGGACAAACCAATCTAGCCTGTGGGTATCCCTTCACTTAAAAATATGAATGTAAGTACTGTTTGCATAGAAGATATCATGCCAAGGGCTTTTGGAACATAAAGAATGGCAGCAAGCCAGAAAAGGATGCCCAGGGATGCCACAGAGGTAGGCAGGGGTACCCATAATGAATGGTAACTAAGACCTCTTAGCACCGCAGGGTTAGAATTGGCAGGATTAGAAATATGCACTTACACAACACGTACCATGTGACAGTCTCTTCACTTTAATTTCACGATTGCTTTGTGAGATAGAAACGCTAGCCCCACTTTATAAATAAGTGAGAAAGAGTCTCAGAGAGGCCATTCAGTATGGTGAGTGCAGTGAGATCTGTCCACGTCTTATCCCCTACAGCACTTGAACGTGGCCTTCTTTGGAAAAAGGATCTTGGCAGATGAAATTAAGGCTCTCAGGATGAGATCATCTCTGATTGCCCATGTGGGTTTTCAGCGCAATGTTAGGTCCTTATATGTGACGCTCAGAGGGGAGAGGGTGAGCAAGCCACGTGAAGATGAGGACCTTGGATACCAAAAGCCAAAAGACGCACAGAAGGGTCCTCACTGGAGCTCCTGAACAAATGTGGTCTACTGAAGCCTTGCTATAGGATTTCTGGCCAGCTCTTTTGTGGTAAGGTGTCATGGCAGCCCTAGAAAACCCATGTTCTTTGTAAGTGACAAAGCCAGGATTCAAACTCATGATTCTTTCACCACACCTCAACAATCAGCATTTGCATATGGTCTGACTTGTTCCTCAAGATAATCTGTGCACAGGTATTTGTAAATACATGGTGCTCCTAAAAATTCTGAGGCCAACAGTCATGCCATGTCTACTGCACTAAACACCCCACAGAATACTGCTGCCCAGAGAGCATTCTAAGAAAGGATGCAGAAGTTATGGGGTCAAAGGTAATCAAGATTTCTGTAGAATAGAACGGGGAAAGGGACCCTAAGCCACTAGGGGTGGTGGCCATGCAGGGAGCCTGACTGTACCACAAATTAGCCTGTGATATCCACATTTTGTGGGATTAGCCACATCTGCCTCCCCAACCCTGAGCCTGGTGGTGAAACTCAAACTCATCCTGCAGAGGCCGTTAAATACCCATGAGCATATTGTCACGTCATTGCAGAACACAGACCACAGTGGAGTGGAGACCACCACACCCCTCCTGGGATCACCAAAAAGGGTGGTGAGGGCTGTTGCTGCTCAGGGTCAGAGGGCACAGAACACCAGGAACTCTGGCAGGCAGGAAGAAAACAGAGAGGTGATAGAGACCATGAGCGTGTGTTCAGGTCCTCACAAAGGGATTCTACCCAAGCCATCAGAGCGTCATAAGGCAACCCCATGGTGAGGCCCAGCCGGGGGTCTCATGTTTTCTACTAAGGCAGAGGGTGATTCTACAATTGGGCAGCCCCCAAGGAAAACCAGGAAACTCACCGCACCCAGGAGTAGAAAAGATCAAAGCTTCCTTTACTCAGGGTGGGTGTGACACAATCCCTCCGCCAATAGCCCAGAACCAGAGCTAGATGGTGGCACCCAGACTCCTGCTCAGTGTACACGCACAGGTACTTTGGGTAGGCACACAATAATCTGCAAGAGGCAAGGCCCCAGGCTACCAGTCCCTGGGCTGCTGGGGACTGACCCAGCACAGCAGGTGGAGAGAGGCCTCAAGCTGCAGCCAGAAAGTGAGCCCAAAGGCTGATCCCAGTCATGGCGGGCCATCTTGCAAGGCAGGTTCTGTGTGCCTATAGCTGTAGGCGGGGCTTTGGAACCTGACTGTAGCAGGGCATGGATGGGTTTATTTGGGAGCAGAGGAGACCCACTGGGTCACAGGCAGGATGCCTTGGGACCGAATGCTAGAATCAGAACAAGATGATTGTAGACACCTCTGCACTGTGTAGGAGTGTATAGCTTCTCTTCCTTTAGGAAGCCCCTGGCATCTTTTGAATGGGAAGAGAGGGGAGTTGCAATGCTCGTGGTCACTGGCACATCTCAGGTCATTCTGTGAAGGTCTTTGAACTTAGTGGAGTAAGGTCAGTTACATCACGTCCTGCACGTATTATGGGGCAGAGCTGGGATTTGAGTCCACGTGTTACACTTCCTGCCTTCTGGTTCTAGTACTGGAACTAGAGATTCATCCATTAGCTTGGGGGGAAGATTAGGAAGGGAGCCCAGGAAGCCATGTCCAGGTGCAGAGTTACAGGCTGGATTTCCTGCATCCCCCTCCCCACCACAGCACCCTTCTCCCTCTTATGAACTGACCCATCCACATCCCAGCTCCAGCAGCTGAGAGTCTCTGTGGGGAAAAGGAAGTCATCGCATCTTTCTTCTGATGCATGAGCCACTAGCACAGTGGACAAAGTAAGCTGGTGGTGATGAACCCACCCAGCGGAGTGCCAGAGATCAGACACAGAAGAGCCAGTGTGGATTGGGGCAGCGGTGGCTGATGATGATGCACATCCAGGCTGCTGACTGAAGAGACTTCTCATGGTGGCGTGGTGGGGAGAAAAAGACTCATAAAGAGAAGAGATCAGAGTTCCCAATTTCCCCAGGACATCAGAATGTCAGAGAGAGAGAGAGAGATGGAGAGAGAGAGAGATCCTTGAGCCAGTGGTTCTCTGGGAGAAGCAGTCTGACTCCTGGGAATAAGTGGGACTCTCTGATTGTCCCACTGGAATGCAACAGGTATTCACTGGGTACAGGCCAGGTAAGCCAAGTGTCCCACACTGCACACAACATTCCCACACAAAGGACGGTTGTCCCAATCCAAATGCCAATACCACCCTCCATGGAGACCATAGATCCTGAGGTCACACAGCAAGAGGCTGGTAGAAAAGGGACCACAGAGCCCAAGCCTCTGGGTTCAGGGGAGGTGGCTTTCCCCTTCACACTGGCCCCTTCTCCCCAAACATCACCTTGAATGAGAGGAACAACCTATGTGGGGTCACCTGAGCAGCTTCCAGTGAAAAGATGGGCACACAGAAGGGAGGGACACCTGCTAGGGGGTCCTAATAGGGTCTTAACCCTCCCAGGCTGTTTCCTATGCAGTTAGAGACCACAGAGCAGAGAAGAGCAACAAGGCCTCCACACCACATGGCTGCTTCCCCACGTGCACCTGCCCTCCCACCCGCTACAGTGAGCAAGCATTTTATTTGTCTCTGTAAGAAATGCCCAGATACTGCTCTCAGGGTGTGCCAAATCCCACATGGACTATTTTTGAGGGATAAGCAGCGAATGCTTGTCCAAGTGGTTTGGATAGAGTTGTCCCTGGCAAGGGCTCTGGATGCCAAATATAGGAACTCTGGCACAGAATCAGAATGGGTACTTTGCGGGTGAGGGAGCAATGAATTCTGACCCAGGTCCTCAAACCACATGCAGCAGAAGCAGGGGCTCTCCAGGACTGTGCATGCGAACCCTTCGTCCTAAGGGTCCAAGTAGAAGCTGGAGATAAAGCTTGGTGGCACAGCGCCTGCTTAGCAAGTGTGAGGTTCCGAGTTTGGTTCCCAGTTCCAAAAAAAAAAAGAAAACTGTCACTAAAAGTCCAAGTGAAGTGTGTATTTACTTGACAGTGACTGGAGAAGTGGCCTCAAAGTCACCCTCCTTCACTGGGGGCTGGAATCAAGTCATCTCAGAACAGTACTCTGTTTATTCAACGCTGATCAAAGAGGCTCTGATTGGCAGTACGCGTCTTATTTAAGTTTCAAATCAAAAGAAGGTACATTATTTTTTCATGAATGTGGTTTTTATTCTTTCCACATCAAATTCTGTGCCAAGTCCGCTGTCAGGTCCTAGAAAAACCACATGGGGGGATTGGATCTAAAGGCCTTCAGCAGCATCCTTCCCAGCACCAGGAACCGTGTCATCCGGAGCCGAAGGACGTTAGAGCACACGGCCAGGAGGGATGAGGAGACGGGCAGAGAGGCCCAGGAGTCGGAGCCCTGTGCGATGCACTGCGCTGCCAAGTTCAGTTAGGTTTGCCTCCAAGGGCTTTAAGCAACGAGCTGTTGGATCATGCTCAAGAGCAGACTCCCGCAGAGCCCCTCTGATTTAGGAATGCAGCTTCAGATGTGCTTCCAGAAAGAGACACCTGTGCACAGCAGCAGAGCTCTCAAGGACTAAGTCCAAGGAGGCCCTTGAAGCTCTGCGGGCTACACGGAGAGGCAAGTCAGAGAAGGAAAATAATAGCTGCGAAACGGACAACCCCAATAACCCGCCATGATGGAACTTCCTGGGCTATTTTTATCTGCAGCTCAATACGTACAGAAGAATCAATGAGTCGAGCTCAGGGAGGGAACTTCCATTCAGAGTTGCTGGGTGAGGGGACAGACAGGTGACCCAGGCACCAGATGGAGTCTTGGGGTCAAGAGCACTCCCAGGGATCAGCATGGGGAGCAAGCCCTCAAATCCCACTCCTCACGGTGAGACAGGTATTTCATAGGGCATCACAGTTTACCAGACATTTGCCAGTGCATCCATATGCATGTGTGTGTCTTATATCTAATGCCTAATTACAAGCATCAATGTCAGAAAAATCCATGTGATAGAGAAAAGGAAAAAAAAAATCCCTGGAGTCTTGTGAGCTTAGGCTATTCTATCTCATTCTAGGTTTCTTCGTGTCTATTATAGTCACATAGTTGTGATTAGAACACATACACTCAAACATGTCCTCTTCTCCAAATCCTATGAAATAGATATTACGATACCCATTTAATACATGATCGGTTTAAGTGAGTAACTGGATTTGCCCCAAGTTGTACAAGTAAAAAGGGATAAAGACATAACTTGGACCAGTGTTTTTATATCAAAGTCTAGCTGTTTCTGATAAGCTCCATGTTCTTCCTACTGTCCAAGGCCACCCTTACAGGTAAGCAAGACAACTGTCTGCCAGGGACACGTGGTTGGAGTTGCCTGTCCCAAATCTATCTCTCTTATCATGAGTGGCCTCAGTGCTTATAATTCGCACCCTTACCCTCTCCTCCAGGTCAGACACTGATTCAGAAAGTCCCTGTTAAAATGCACACACCAAGGTGGGCCCTGTTGAACACGCCTATAAATTCTAGCTACTGAGAAGGCCATGGCATAAGTTTAACAAGTTTGAGCCCAGCCTGGACAACTTCATAAGACCACAACTCAAAAAAAAAAAAAAAGAACAGAAAAGATTTCAAGCATAGCTCAGTAGCAGAATGCTCTCCTCGCAGGCATTGAAAACAAAAAAGAGTACATAAATGACCTATCCAGTGTAATAAACTGAATAATTTTCACATCAGGAGAGAACAAGTAATAGGATGTGTAGACAGTTCCAGAGAGTCGAGCTCTCTGCCCATGTTGCAGTCCCAGAGATGGACAAAGCCATGGAGATTTCTAGAGTTTCTTTCCCTAATCTTTTCCAGATGAGGAAACAGAGTCCAGGAAACCCAGCGTTTTGCCTAAGTTTTCAGAGAAAGAGCGGAGTCACGCTTTCCGGCCCTCACTGAACTGGACTAAAAAAGGAACCCTTATCTTTTGCAGCATTGCTCTTGCTCTCTTTGTTCTTTCATTCTTCTTTGATGCTTTTTCAGTTTTACATTTTATTTTTTAATTTTAGCTTTAAGTCAAAATTATTTTTAGTTAAAATTATATTCACTATATAAAATGATATAAAATGACTCTCTGTGTGAGATTTAGCAAAATTTTGCTTCCTTTCTCTACAAACAGAGCTGTGTCAGAATGAACCAGATTTTCAGTTCTAGGTTGTCATTTCTGATTTCAATGCATTTTTTATTTAACAATTATTTGTTCAGAAACTACTGTATGTGGGCAGCATGGAAGTGGGAATACAGTGACGGGCTTAATAAACATATTCCTTAGCCTCCAGACATTTGATGTTTGCACACAGTCTTATATGTGCATTGATTATAATTAGACAACAATTAAATGCTAGTGTTTTTTGTTTATGATGATTATTGGTAACATGGTCCTTTTGTGCCTGAGCTTTTTATTTTGATAATTTTTTGGTGGGCTAGAGAACCTGGAGTGATTTCCTTCTTCCCTCCAGGAAAGACTCACGATACGCTTCTTGAATCCGGTTGTGTCTGACTCGATGGCAGGTACAGATGACAGGCGGCTCTGTCCAGGGTCAGTACTTGGGCTGCGCCTGTGTTCCAGCACTGGCCTGAAGTGCGCTGCTCTGGGCCCAGCTATTCCCCCTGCTCAGCTTGAACTTGCCTTCCTATTTGGTCTGAATTTGTTGACAGGCCCCCAGACGATCCACTGAGACATAGAAATCTGCCCCGCCCCTTCCTCCTGAGTCTGTGCTCAGCTCTGACCTCTGGGTTCATATTTTCCAGCCTGTTCTCCAAACTCTCCATCTGCCGGAGCCCTGTCATAAATCAGGCTGGCCACCCTAGGCTCCTCCCCCTTTTGATCGGATCTTCTCCCTCCCACCAGCCACTGGGAACTGCAGGGCCTTAAGGGAGGGACACAGCTCTAATTGATGGGAAAGACCAATGAGCGCTGGGCTTTGCTGGGGAAAAAGGATAGATCCGTGCGTGTATGTGTGCAGGGGGAAGGTGGGAGCAACATATGTGTGTGGAGGCTTTGTGTATACGTCTTCCTGTCTGCCTACTGGAGCTTGAAATGCAGGAACCTAGAAAAATGCTTTTATAAAATACCAAGTGAGAATGGGGGTGCTTACCCCATTCCCAAAGGAAAAAAAAAAAAAAGAGGAAACAACCTTTCCCAGACCACCACATATTTAAACATAACAAGTGCAAACTTAATGAGCAAACCAAATACTACATGATACATGTTTATCTTTCTAGTCAAAAAAATTTTTTAAAAAAGAGGCTTTGGTTCTGTACCAAGCACTATAAATTTACATTTGGATGTCACAATTCCTCTTAAATTACTATATCCCCCCCCACAAAAGTACTATTTCTTTGCACTATGACTTTAAAATCTGTACAGAGTCCATCTCCAAATGAGAGTCTCCAGGTAAGGGGGAATAATATAAAGGTATCCAAAGGGAACCAGGCATGGTGCACACCTGTAATACCAGCTCACTGGAGGCTGAGACAAGAGGATCACAAGTTTAAGCCCAAGTTAGTGGGATCTCAAAATAACAACAGTAATAAAAGGCTGTAGATGTAGTTCAGTGTGAAGGGCCTGGGTTCATCCCCAGTAACACACACACACACACACACACACACACACACACACACACACACACACACAAAGATACCAAAATGACAAAGAAGATAGAATCTTAGGGGTCCTAGGAAAATTAAGCTTTTCTTTGGTTATGATCTTGATAATTATATATCCTAGTATCTAAGACCTAGAACACAAAATAACTGAGTTTTCCTGATTTTTAAATATGGTTGGTTAATGCTTGCTCTCCCTCCCTCTCTCTCTCTCTCTCTCTCTCTCTCTCTCTCTCTCCTGCTTTATTTTCTTTTCTCCATGTTCCTCTTGCCTGTTGAGCTATGCTATTCCTTGGATTTTAGTTTGTCAGTCTTTGTTGTTATGTTTTAAATACTGTCAATCTGTCTGCTTCCCTCCTGTCATGCAAAGGGTTTAAATGGCCTAGGAAAACCGAAGAGGGCAGGCTCCTCGCTTGGCCTTTGGCTCCTTTTATTGAGCCAAAATGAAATCTAGACATTAAACCAGCTATCCAAGCACAGTGCGTGACCCTCCTACTACCTGTCCCCCAGCAGGAGGTACCCAGTAGTCCCCTCTCAGCCAGGATGTTCCACAGATGCCTGAGCCCCAGACCACGCTGAATTCTGTATATATTATGTTTCCTCCTATACATCCCAATGGTAAGGTTTAAGTTATAAATTAAGCATAGCAAGAGATTAACAGCAACTAGTAATAAACATCATGATTATAACATACTGATAAATTTATTTAAAACTCATGAATTGCTTATTTCTGGAATTCTCCATTTACTATTTTCATAGGCAGTTGACCACAGGTAACAGAAACAAAACCAAACTGGGCGTAAGGGGGACTGCTGTACGTCTATTAAGCAGTACACTCAGGATGGATAATGCTAGACCAAATTCTCTATCTTTCACGGATTCTTTAGCACACAGTATCTCACTAAACAGTTTCCCATTTTAAAAGTTACTTGGATTTAAATGTAACTTTTGGATACTCTTCTGCACCTGGTAGTGGGGACGTTGCAGTCTATAATACAGATGAGCCTAGAGGACATTATGCCAAGTGTCACAAGCCAGTCACAAAGGGACAAACACCATATAATCCCACTGATAGAGGCACCTGGAGTAGTCAGATTCATAGAGGCAGAAGTAAGAACAGAGGTCTCGGGGGCTGGGGGAGGGAGATAGGCTGTTGGAGTTTAATGGGTACAGACCTTCAGTTTTGTAACAAAAAGGATTTATGAACATTAGATACACAGAGATGTACATCTTAGTACCACTGAGTTGTATACTTAAAAAATAACGAAGATTGTAAATTTTATGATATATATGTATATAGTATCACAGTGAAAAATTAAGAATTAAAAAAGTTCCATGAGACTTTTCCATAGAAGTACAGCCTTAAGCTTGGGAGAGGTAAGTAGAGTTCACATAGCTAATGTTTCTGAACATTTTTGACTGGGATCCATGGTAAAAACTATACTTTATGTCATACGCTCCAGCAGGGACATATATACAGGTATCTACATATACGCACAAATATACACATTACTGAACACAGGTAACTAAAAAAGGTACACGAAATATAATTTAACCATTATATAGAATGTGTTCTGATTTTTTCTATTTATCTTATCTCATTTTATTTTTTTTTAAAAAGTTACAATTCATATAATTGATTTCACAATCTAAGTGGTCTCCGCCCACAGTTTGAAGAACCCTAATCTACATATAGCTCCAGTGCAATGCCAAAATGTCCTCGACTGCCGCCCTGCTGGGTGTTATCATGCCCCTGCCTGAAAGCCTTTAGTGATGGCAAACTCACACTCCCCACAGGTCACATGCTCCGTGAGGGACCCACTGGGTTCACTGCAAAGCTGTTCCAGGTGAGGCTAGGAGGAGCTGGGGTGACTCCAGTTCTGGGACCAGCTGGCAGGGGTTCAGCAGCTCAGCGGGGAGTGGAAGCACAGTTCCTAGCAGCCGGGAGAGGGCTTGGGCAAGCTGGAAGGGAGGGCAGGGTGCTGGGAGGCTCTCACTCTCTTCTGTGGAGCTGTGGCTCAGACCTGCCCCCTCTGCTTTCTCTCCACTCCAGCACCGCGATTATTTCCACAGCTGACGTATGATCTCATTCCCCCTGGCACCGCCTGGAGAGCTTTCCTCCCCCTCGAGGGGCTCAGCCTCCATGGAGACAGATTCCCCCACATTCCCTCTTGCACCCACCCAGCCCCCAGGACTCCAGCAGGCCACCTCTGGCCACCCCCAGCTAATGTTCTCTTGGTCCTGGGACCTGGGTTATCCCTGCTTGGGTTATTCAGACACTGGCAGCCTGAACATGTCCGACCACCACCACCACCCTCAAGGCATCCTGGAGACCTGCCCAGGGTTGGGACAATGAGGCTCCCCCACCCCTGACTGTATCCTCCTGAAAGAAATAAAACAAAGACAGCACCACCACGTGGGGACAGAACTGCCCAGTGGACATCAAAGCCCTGGGTCCTGGGATGAGAAAAGGACAATGCCTAAACTCCTGGCGAAGGTAGCAGGCTGAGCGAAGAGGGGCTGTCCTCAGCCCACCCACAACCAGGGTGTGGCGTTCTGTGCTCCTGCAGCCTCAGCTTTAGAGCCTCGGGCCCCAGCAGGTGGGATCAGGTCAACCTCAGGGTAGGGCGGGGCCAGTGATAGGTGATAATCGCATTGTATCCTTAGGACCCAGAGAAAAAAGTAAGGTGGTGGAGGGATGGCTGAGAAAGAAAAGGCAGGTGAGAGAAAAACAGGAGTGACAAGAACAGCTGAAAATATCAAACACAGGGCAGAGTCCAGCTTGAAAAGGGGTTCAGGTCAGGTCCACCTCCAAGCTCTTGAGCCAACCTCTCCCTCAGCAACAAAACATCTTCATGCAGAAATAACTCACCATGCACCTCCAATACTTCCCACCCATTCTCCTCTTATAGCTCTGGAACAAAAGTGCCACCGGGAGCCCACCCTCGCCCCTCTGTCCAGCACCATCCTTTCTGCCTCACCCTCCTTCCCCCAGGGTTTGACAAAGTTTAATTGACTGAGTGGAACTAAAGGTAACACAATAGGCTCTGTACACTTCCCTTCTCCCCTCTGTGACTGCGGTTTTGCTTCTCTCTTCTGTTTAAAAAGCCTCCCGTTATTTACGTCTCATTCCTACTTACCTGCAGTCCGGTTCGAAGCAAGCTGCTCTCTTCTCACTCCCTCAATTAGTGGTACCCTGGGCTTCTCTCAACATCAGCACCACTGCTGGGCTCTCACCATGACATCACCTCCGAGCTCCCTGATTGGCCAACGGTAGGTTGCTTGGCAATTGGACAGTCTCCTCTGGTGGAGCGGGGATTGCCTGAGTGAGTAACTCTTAGCAGGCCAGGCAGTGGAAGATGATGTCAGACAAAGAGCCTGCTGGAGAGGCAGAGGGTGAGGGTGGAGAGGAGGACGGAAAGAGGGAGTGGTACCATGAAGGTGGGGGTGAAGGCACAGCTTGCAAGCTGAGGGAATGATGAATGACTATGAGAATCTTTAGCTCTTTCAAATCTGGGGGAGGGAAAATATGGAATCTAGAGGAGCAATAAGAGAGAACAGATGAAACCTCAAAATAGCTTCGCAGAGGGTTTAGTGTGTGTTTCTAGCTCTGTGGGAAGGGCTGGAAGGGTTGAAGAGCGATTTAGAGGGCAGGGAGGGACTGCAGGGACCCCAGAACCATTAGGGTTCCACACAGGGTTCCCAGGACAGTTCAGGTCCCCTCTGGTCGCCCTCACACAGGTGTCACCGTATCTCTACTGTGGCATTCACCCAGCTCTAGTTTGTCCCCACAGCCAGCCTAGCCAGGCAGGGCCAGTCAGAAAGAGCCACAGGTAGGACAGCAGACTGGTCACCTCCTGGGTGGTTCCTGAAAGTGGAGAATCATGAGCAGAGGGGATGGGTCATCCATCATGGCTTCTTTAGTCCCCACCCACCCAGGGAATCAGGGAAGCCCTGATATGGCCTTAGCCAGCTGCTCACCCTCAGCCCACTGGCCGGAGAGGGGAGGTGTGGCAGTTGAGGGAGGAGGTCTCCTATGGAGCAAAATTCCCCCTCCTCCCGGTCTCCCCACCTGATTGAAGCCCCCTCTCTGTGCTTACCAGCTTCTCGCTCCACCACCCAGCCTTGATTCATTCCATTTTCTCGGGAGGCTGTGATTATGGCAAAACATGCATAACATAAAATTTACCATTTTAAACATCATATGCATGTGTGGTACTGGGGGTCGATGGAACACATGCTTGGCATGCTAGGTGTCTACCACTGAGCTGTATCCCATTATCCAGTTTAAGTATGTTGTCCTCTATCCAACCATGATGTCATACAATCATTGCCACCATCCATCTCCGGAATGTTTTCATCTCCTCTAAAAAAAATCTGTAACCATTAAACAAAAACTCCTCTTTCCTCCTAACCTCTAGCTACTTCTCACCTTTATAAATTTACCTCTTCTAAACATGTCATATAAGTGGAGTGATACAGTATTATTAGTCATTTTCACATAGCTAGGACAAAATACCTGACATTTGCAACTTAAAGGAGGAACATGAACATTACTACAGTTCATGGTTTTAGAGGGTTCAGTCCATAGCTGGCTGGCTCCAAGGCAGAAATGGTATGGAAGAAGGGTGTGTCAGGGGAAAACTGCTCACCCCATGGCAGCCAGGAAGCAGAGAGAGTGGGAAGGGCCAGAGTGTGATGTACCCTTCAAAGGCACATCCCTCTACCCAGCCGCTCTTCCTAACAGCACATTTAGCTAGAAATTCATTAGTGGAGTAGTCTCCTGATGGACAGAATGCCCTTCATGATCCAATCTCCTTTCAAAAGTCCCATGTCTGAACACATGGGATTTTGATGGCACATTTTAAATCTAAAATATAACACAATATTTGTCTTTTAGTGTTGGACTTCTTTCCTGTGACATAATGTCTTCCAGTTTCACCCATATTGTTACATGCTTCAGAATTCCATCTTGTCATCCTTTTTAAGGCTCATTCAATGTCAGTCAATGTCACAGACTCTCACCCTCCACCACACACACTGTGCTGACGAGAACACAAAGGCATAAAGGACATAGAGATACCTTAAATTTTGCCCATGCTTTGAAATTACTATTTTTATCACGATAGCTTAATGAGCATCTAAAAGTAGTGACCAATGCATGTAGAAGCCACGGTATGTATTCGCTGTGCAGGCTGTGCTCGAGAGCACAGTTGTGTTGTGTCACAGTTGTGTCACAGCCCCTGCCCTGCCCCACCCTTGGCAGGGACCCACAGGATGGCGTCTCACTGCCCGGCACTCTGCGTTGTTCCACAGAAGGTCCCTTGTGTGCACGTATCGCCTGTCAGGCTCCCTGGTGGTAGCCAGAATGAGCCATGACCCTGCCTTCCTGTAGGGCTTCGCAGCACATCCAGATGTTCTCAGGCCCTGCCCTCGGCAGCCACACTGCACAGAAGGCAGCATCTGGAATCCAAGCAAGCCCCAAATGTGGGGCTGTCCTGGCTGTCAAGAGAGCCCTCTCCCTTCCCCCAGTCTGTCGTCCCTCCCAGTCCAGAGGAGCCTGAACTCCACAGATCTGCTGGCTCTGGAAAGTGAGGGAGGGGGAGCGGGACAGTGAGTTGCCATGGTGATGGCAGCCAATCAGACAGCTTCTGCTACTAGGGGAGGGAAGGTCTGGTTCTAACCCGACTGGAAAGAAGGGTGAGGTCTAGACAAGGGGTGCGGCAAAGAAGGACAGGACATCACTACCGTACAGCGGAGAATGAGGGAGAAGAGAAGGGAAATGGGGAAAGCTGCTCCATTTCTAGAATTATCTAGCTATTGTTTGCGTGCCAGGCTATGGTAGGCAATACAAGCACATACATACATACACACACACACACACACACACACACACACACACACACTAAATCTATAAACGGATTACCCACCCCCACCTACAACAGAAACAGCCTCAGGTGGGAAAGGTCACCCAGAAACAGCCTCCTATTAAGAGACGATGCTGAGATATGGGCTTGGGGTATAGGAGAGGGAAAATAATACTGGAAAGAGTGGGAGTGAGGCAAGCTGAGTAGAGCCACCATCCAGAAGTCTTGCTGGGTAGCAGAGTCCCAGGGGCTTCCCTAAGGGGGCAGAACACACATAAAGTAGTGATGAAACTAAGAAAGAAACACAGTTATAGGAAAATACGCATCAAGTCCAAAGCACAAAGGATGAGGAGAGACCAAACCGACCCAAAAAATCAGCAAATTCTAAGTTAGGAGGTTTAGAGGGGTGGGATTCCCACAAGAAAACAGCAAAAGGAAGAGGGAAGACCATGTGCCCCACACTTTAGTATTCAAAGCTCCCCAGAGCCCAGCTGAGAAAGTCAGGCAGCCAGAGGCCGTCCCCGCCCATACCTGCCAAGTCAGCACTGGGCCGCTGGTGACGATCGGTCCCTCGGTGCAGCAGCTGGACTTCTGCCTGTGGATCTGCACCATCAACTCTGTGGAGCCACCTCTCAGAGCCCAAACTACCCTGTGACAATGACGCTCCGGTCCTGAGCCCCCATGTTCTGCTTGACTACACCAGGGGGGCTGGACTCATTAATCTCTAAGCAGGAATTGAAGCACAGTCCCTGTTCGGTGAGGTGGCTCGCCATGTAATCACTTACACTCACAATCCTTGGGGCACAGGGAGAGGGTCCAGTCCCCACAAGGTCCCTGCCAGGGACCAATGTAGTTCCAGTAAAGACCAGGCTGACCCACCAGGCAGTCATCACAGGGACCCTCATGGAAGCTTTGACCTCTTTCCAGCCCTTGGGGCCTGGAGTCCGAGCCTCATGGCTCAATCCAGAAATCTGATCAGTGCACCAGTGTCTCTTTCATTTGCACAAATGTGATTTTTAAAAACGATATAACATAAGTCTGTGTTTACTTTCTGCCTTTATTTTAAGAGGAAAATAAGTTTGGGGAGAATTCCTTATATGGAATTTCTTAAACAGAACATTGTCAGCTATACGCACGATGTCATTTTTTAAAATGTGGACACTTATTTCACCAGAAGAGGAGCTCTTCTGACTCATGAGCCCTTGTGATGTCAGGGTCTCAGATTTTCTTTCCACCAACTGAAACATAAACTTAGTCAGCACAAGTAGAAGCAATGTTGGAAGCCCAAAATGTTTGTTTATGCTGACACTTAGACTCATAAACTAAACTACAGTGGTGGTTAGTAACAACCACATTTGATATTTATAAAAGCAACATTTATCAAGTGAGCTAGGACCTGCATATTACTTAGAACAGCACTTGGCACACAAGATGGACTCAGTAAAAGCTATTATTGTTATCTGTGGAAGGCCACTAGGATGGCTCTCCCTGAAAGAGGACCATTTGTCTCCATTTTAGCTAAACCTTGCCCTACTTCTGTGTATTGATACATACAGAGCTGGATAGGATATTACTCTACCTCCTCAGCTGGCTTTAAGCAATGCAAAAGGGTGTAGCGGAGGCGCTGATGCGCAGCCTTTGAAACAATGCAACAGGTCAGTGATGCTCCGCCTATAGCTCCCTACTACTAAGCATGAGCTAGGCAGAGAGATGCCTTGCTGTTGGCTCGGACTGAGCCTTGTGAAGGAGCCCATGACATCCCAGGACGTGAGGGTCAGATAGCAAAGCTGAGACACTCAACCAAAAACACAAGACACTTCCTCAAACTGGGTTACGCAGATTGCTCCTCCCTTAGGCTGCCTGTTACTGGAATCCGTTATTCTTTCTGCCTCTGAAATAGCTCTCTCTGTATATTGCAGAGGTGTTATTGTGCCTCCTACCTAGCCCAGCTCACAGCACTCAGGTACTTCTTGCCATTCTCACAGTCACTCAACCCTCAGCCACTCCCCTCTTCACAAATTGATAAAACCCAGTTCGGCCCTGGGTTGTGGCCTTTGTTCCAGTCAGCCATCATTCTGACTGGACTTAGGACCCCTTGACTCCCCACAACTGCAGATATGTGTTTGTCTTTTTATTCTCACTATGGATTGCACTAGAAGCGGTAGACTGAAATTTACTTGCTAGAATTCCAATAGCTTTTTCCTGGGATTACACATATAAACTCCTCCCGACTGTGCCGCGGCTGCAGCAGGCACTCTTCAGTATTCACCATTAAATACAAAGCCGGCCACCTGTGAGTCTTACATTGCAAGTAACAGAAGCCTATCTCCAATTTGCTTTAAAAAAACAAAAGAGTCTATGTTAAAACTGAACAGTAAAATATTTTAAGACACATAATCCGATTAGAAAATGGGCAAAAGGTAAAAGAAGCACTTCACCAATGATGAGATACAAACTCCAAATACACACAGCAAAGGGCATTCAACATTCCTAGCCATGAAAGAAATACAGGGGCTGGGGATATAGCTCAGTGGCATAAGTGCCTGCCTAGCAAGTGGAAGGTCCTGAGTTCAATTCCCGATACCAAAAAACAAAAACAAAAATGAAAAAGAAAGAAGTACAGTGGAAGACCAGAAAGGTATCACTATACTTAGTAAAACCATAAAGATTTAAACACAGTTATGGGACTGGGGATTTAGCTCAGTGGCACAGCGCCTGCCTGGCAAGCACAAAGTCGTGAGTTCGATTCCCGGTACTGGAAAAAATAAAAAAATAAAAATAAAAGGCCATTCCCTGGGTTAAGCACAGCCTTCTCTCCTTCTATACATAAACACAGTTATAGTGTCAAGTGCTGGTGAGAACACAGAGGAGCTAGATCTCTCATATACTGTTGATGGGAACATAACATGGTACAACCACTTTGGAAGATGGTGGTTTCCCCAGTAACCAAAGACACATTTGCCAGGTCAAGTAACTGCACTCCTGGGCATTATTCTGAGAACAATAAAAACCCATATTTTAAAAATACCCATACACAAATTTCCTAGCAGTTTTGTTTAGAACAGCCCCAAAGTAGAAGCAATCGAGATGTCCCTCCGGAGGGGAATGGATAAACAAACCGGCTGGTCTGGCTCATTTAATACTATTCACAATAAAAAGGAGTGGGCTTTTGATGCAGTAATGTGATGAGATCTGTAGGGAATTGTGCTACAGGTTTGGGAGCCAGTCTGAAAAGGTCACAAACTGATTGCAGCCGTAGAATAATCACAAAATGACGGGATTATAGAGGTGGAAAACAGATGGGTAGTTACCCAGGGTAAACTGACAGTAGTGCTGTTCTGAAAACCTGTGCAGGTGGTAAAATGGCACAGAATTATACACGTGCATCATGCCGATGTCAGTTTTTGGTTTTGATACTGTACTACAGTGATGTAAACCCTAACCACGGGGGAATGTGCATGCTGGGCCTCTCTAGGCTATCTCTGCAAATTCTTCAGAATCTATGATTATTCCAAAATACAGTGGTGCCTCGGTTCACAAACACTTCTGTTCATGAACAGAAGTGTTGGGAAAAATTTTACTTCTGTTCACAAATTCTGCATTGGGTGATGAACATGAAAGCTGCCATCCATCTTCCCCAGAATCATGGTGTGAATTAAGTTTGTGAACTAAGGTATCACTGTAAAAACTTACCAAAAAAAGTCAGAACTACTTCAGGGAACCCAAAGCAGAGGGTCTCATCTGAGCAACAAGTCAAGAGAGCAGTGAGCAACCAGTGTAGGCTCTCTCCCTTCACCTTCCATCCGCCTCCTCCACCCCTCTTTGCAAAGACGCCTGCTTCTCTCTGCAGGCCACCTTTCCAGCTGCTTCACAGGCGGCGCTGCCGCTGCCTTCTGGTGCCACTGGTGTCTTTTGTAGTCAGGCCACACAGAGAAATCCATTTGTTGTCTCTTAAATCCAATTCAAAATCTCAGGAAAACAAATTCAACCAACCCTCCCTGGGCCCAGAGCCCAGGCCTCATCCCACAGGTCATATACACAGCCGCATCTGCAGCACCAGCTCCTGCACCTGCGCACATCCACGGCACGGGGTGAGGCTCTGATCCCAGGCGAGGCCCCTTGCTCCCCCAGCTTAGTTGCAAATGGTCCTGTCTACATAGGAAACCATACAGAACACAGGGAGAAGGGCCAGCCATGCTGCAAGCTCTTTCAGAAGGAAGGAAGGTGGAAGGAGCCTTCGAGCCAACAGCCTGTGGGAGTCACTGGCTGAAATGTGGACCTCGGTCTTCCTCTGGATGACACTTGACAAGGCTCAATCACAGGGTGACTCCACCTGGCACCTGGAATGAGGTCCAGGCTCTGCCCACAGGGACGTCCTCTTGACCAACGTCTTTCAGGGCCACCCTGGCAGGACCTGACTGTGACTGCCATGATGGTGGGGAATATGTGACCACCAGTGCCCTGAGATGCCCTGTGGTACTGATCTAAAGACCTTGTTTTCCCGGCTCATGGGTTTTTTTAGTGGCACAGCACCTGTGAAATCTTAACTGGCAGCCCGTCAGTTTAATTTAGAGAGGCTGCATTTGCAGAAAGCGGGCGCTAGACAGTTTGCTCAGCTCAGCATCTGAGCTGGGTCATGCCTCAGGGCTTCAGGTTCTTAGAATAAAGCCAGAGGGTTGTGTCTATCTCTTCCACATAACAGGTTTTGCCTTAGGGTATTGAGGGCAGTAGCAGAAAATTCTACCTCCATCTTGTCAGTGCCCCTGGGCTTCCCAAATCAGACCCTGAACTGTGCTTCCTGGCAGAAGCACCCCATCCTCGCCCGGCGAGTGTGGTCCGCAGACAAGTGGGAAGCAGCTTGGAAAGATCAGGGTTCCCCAGCTCCCTCAGCCCTTCCCGATGTCCTTGTTCCATTTGCCAGAACCTCGCTGTTTCATAATTGGCGTGCCAAATTTAGTTCCCGATGTAGGTTGCTGCACAGTGTAACTGATGCACCTCAGTCAGCCTGTGATTAGCTTCCAGGATGGACTTGAAGTGGTCTCCGACCCTGTACCATGAAGAGAAAGGATTACAGGCACGGGGTTGTGTAACCGACCTGGTTTTTCCTATCCACTTTACCCAGACAGCCTCAAGCTTGACATCTCCCCAGTGCACCTCGTGAAGCCCCAGGGAGTTGCTAGCACAAGCTGACATCCTTCAACATGGCCTTTCTAGTCCCTAAAGCCTCTGTCTCAGTAGAAAAATGGTCCAAGTTCCAAAACCCAGCAGTGGCTCCTTTCACCAGCAGTTTCAGTCTATGTGTGGCTGACAGCCGGGTCCCCATCCCAGCATGGTGGAAGCTTATTGTCTCCACACCCAAAATGGGTCAGATATGTGGTTAGCGGCAGCTTCATCTCCCTGAATACCAGAGTACATATCACTTAGCGTTCATCTGACTGTAAATTGACAAGAAACTGCCCAAATTACCATAAGCAAAAACAGAAAATGTATTCAAGCTTAGAGGAACATCGCACACAAAGGACAGCTGGGCTGAAACCAGGAACTGAAACCCAGTCGAACCCGCAAGAATTTCCCCCCTCCTCTACCCTCAACCCTTCTCCTCTCCTCCTTTCTTTTCACTTTTCTCCCTTCCCTTCTGTTCTCTCTCCCTCCCTCTCTCCCTCCTTCTTCTCAACCTCTTCCTCATCTTCCCCCACCCTTCCTTCTGTATCTGCATCTGTCTGAAAGGTCATTCCCTCAATTTCCATATAGGCTGTCTCCTTCCCAAAAGTATTGACTATCCTACATTTCCTGAGGTGACAGAAAGGCAGACCAGCTCTCTCTTGATCACAGTTCCAAAATTCCCAGGCAAGAGAATCTGCCTGGCCCAGTTCAGGGCAGGCATGCACGTAGTGCCCAGGATTTGGGCCAGAGGTGGGCTGCATAGTGCAAATCTGCCAGGTTGGTAATGGGGAGGCAAGGCAACTTCCACATGTGTGTTCCTTCAGGGTTAACAGCTCCAAAACATCCCCCAAATTTTTCATGTGTGTGGAAGGTGACTGGATATAGGGGTGCTATACTCATCAGTGGATTCATCCATTAATGAGTTCAAGTGCTGTTAGCAGGTGGGATCTGATTGGAGGCAGGTCACTGGAGGGCTCATCTGAAAGGGTGTAATCTTGTTCCCAGCTCCTCCTTTCTCTGCCCCTGCTTCCTGGCTGCCGTGAGGTGAGCACCTTTTCCTCCACCACACCCTCTGCCACCCTGTTTTGGCCTTAGAGCCAGCTGACCATGAACTGAGACCCTGAGACAAAATATACCCTTCCTCCTTTAAGCTCTCATGTTGGGTGTTTCATCTCAGTGACAAGAAAGTGACTAAGACCACAACTAACATTAAAACAGGAAGACTGTGCTTATTGCCAGAATGCCTTTGAACTAAGGTTATCGCCAACAATGGAATGCTTGGATTGAGCTTGACAAAACAGAGACAAGGTGGGAGTGGGAAGGATATTTGTCTTGCCTGTGTTCTGACCTCTTACACTAGAGCTCCTTCCTCCCCAGTGTGGAGTCCTAGGGACTGAACACCTCAAGGGATGGCAGAGCACGCAGCTCACAAGTGAATTTTCCAACTCAGGTTTGGGGGCTGGGAGCTGAGGTGGCCTCCTCAGCGTCCAGTTCTGTCTGCAGCATTTGTGCACAGAATATGCTGGAATCAGGGAGCCAGAATCATCTCTGGGATCACCCTGGCATATACCATTCCTGTCCTACTCAGAGCCAAAGACAGAACTGCTTGCACCTGTCCCATACAGAGTAAGTTTAAGGTTCACATAGGTGGGTGACAAAGAGGGGTGGAAGAGAAAGAAATAAATACAACTCCACCCACTGGTGAACGGAAAGCCAGTGTTATTTTCATCCACCTTCCTGTGTGGTTTAGGATCTAGGCCTTTCTGCTCAATGGGTAAAAAACCAGTTGAGATCAATGAACACCACATTTGACCACACTAATCTTGAAGACACATTAGCCCATGAAAAAAATCAATTTAGATCCAAAAAAGTCAAGGAAATTAGAAATGAGCATAAGCAGAATGCCAATAGTGTTCTTTTATTTGAGCAAAAGAAGTAGGGCATTAAAGGGAAAATAGAAACAGATAAATCAGAGGAGGCATAATAGATTTTGAGCTAATTGGAGCATAGGAGAAAGGTTGTACCTCAGTGTGTGTGCTTCCTAGAGACAATGAACTTCAGTTTTCTTGTTAGAAGGAGAAAAATCTCATGTTCTACATTGATTTTCTAAGGGAAAATGGTGTTTTCTTATCTTGACAGACTGACTTTGATGAGAATGGAATTCTCATGTGTGATTCCATGTCTGTGTAGCTCCAGGAGAGAGAAATGCCACAGGTAGTGACAGAAAGGCCACTGGAAATTGCATGAGCCCAGGCTGGAGCTGAGCATTCACCAAGCAGGGCCATATGGGGACACTTGGGGTGATGGAAATGTGCCATCTTGGTTCTAGTAGTGATGAAAGTGGTTTCTGTATGTATCCAAACTCTCCAAACTTAAGTGAGTATATTTCATCTTTGATTAAATTATATCTTTATCAAACTGATTTGGAAACAACAAACATGGTGCAGTAATGACATAGATCTGTACCTACATCTACATACCTATGATAAGGGAAGTGTGCTGGCCCACAGCTGGAGCATGGGTGGGCACCATCATCCTGGGATCAAAAAGGGCACCTCCTGTCTCTCCACCAAAGAAAGCAGGGGAGGCAGGACCAAGAGAGAGCCTCTGCATGGAGGTTTCACAGGGAACGGGGGCGGGCGGGGGGGAGATGCTGATCAGAGGGTACAAACTTTCAGTTATAAGATGAATAAGCTCTGAGGATCTAAGGCACCGCACAATGATTGTAGTCAGTAATATTTGACATGCCAGTGAGAGCAGATCTCACATGTTCTCACTAAATAAATAAATGTATGTAACGATGGAAGGTGATGGTTATGCTAATTAATTTGACTGTGGTGATCAACCAATGGACAGTTCATATAGATCACTTCATCACATCATGCATTTTAAGTACATAAACAGCTTATGTGCGACTTGTGTCCTGATAAAGTGACAGATGATGGATTCTCAGAAGGTGACCACTGACTGTTTCACTAGGTGACAGGAGATGTCAGGAGGACATCCAGCCGAGAGGGTAGGCAGAGTGAACTGTCATGGTAATATCACCACTGTCCCTGAAAAAAAACTCTAGCAAATCCTACGACCTTAGTTACACTCAAACAACAAAATGTCCCAACACCCTCAGAACAGGAATAAGCACACGTAGCCGAGTTTCCAGCTCTTTCTCTCACCCTGACCTGGGTGTATTTGGGGATAGGGTAGCTCTTTCTCTGCCCTCTGCCTTGGCGTCTACCTCTCCCACCCTCTCCAGTGGGCAGAGGGAACAGGGAGCAGAGGAAGGGAAGGGAAGGTCCTCTAAATGCTGCCCTCATGGAGATGAGCTCGGTGTTCTTTGGGCCTTGCTCACGGGTGTCTAGAGCTCACTTTCTCCCTTGAAGCATTTTGGAAGCTTCCTCGGAGTCCCTTCCCCACCGCCCACCCATTCTCTGGGCTTGCTCACTTTCAGATTTTTTGCTGTAGGGATGAGGGTGTCTGTGAAGTCGCTCACCCCTTGGAGTGGCCCCTTTGGACAGAATCCAGGACGCCTCTGAGCAGCATTTCTCCCAGGCCACTTCTGAATCTCAGGGGATTCTCACTCAGCCTTTGCTTCAACAATGTTTGCAGGTGCAACCCAGGCTGGCCCTGGTGTACCTGGCTTCCTCACTACGCCCTGGCATGGGAACGCCCACTGTGCTCCTTACTGCGTAGGGTCCATCAGCCTACTGTGACTTCCAGCTTCAGCGGTCACACAGGAAGTGCTCTAGGACATGAAGTTGTAGAGTCAGAGAGTGACAAGACCTTCATTTTTCACAGCTGCACATGGTGGAGGTAGGAAGGAGTCGGGTTTGGGGGCTTGGAGGAGAAGGTGGGATCCACAGCACACCAACCTTCCCCAAAGAAATCCTCTACCCTTTGGTTTCCCTACTTCTTATCCTTTGAAGAACAGTCAGCTGAAACATGCCAGAGAGGATCTCAGTCCTGTTAAGTCTCAGGCTTCTTGGGTCACTTCAAAATAAGGCAGTGGTTGGTCCTATTTTCTTGGGAGCTCAGCCTAAAATGATGTCAGCAATAGCTGCTATATATTGACTCTTACCTGTGTCAGGTACCCCCCTAAATTCTTGTCACATTTAATTTTTATGATAAATCTGTCTGGTGGAAATGACTACTACCATTATCCAGATGAGAAAACTGAGTCTCAGAGATGTTAACTAACTTGACCAAGGCATATTGCCACGTGGTGGAGATGGACAATGAGCCAGTTTTCTGGCTCCCACAGCACCTCACTCCTCCCCTTGGATTAAGTACAACGTTGACGCTATGCTTTCCCAATATATTTTATTTATTTGTCTGTGTTATTAGACACTAGGTCCTCTGGAGCAGGAAATAGACCTTGGTAAACTCATATCCTCTGCATGTATCTGAATGCTTCACAGAGGCTCAAAAACATGAGCTATAATGAGCATGAGAAGAAAAACAAAAACATAAACAAGGAATAAACCAGCCTTGCACTCCCAACCTGGACCCAAGAATATGGTTACAGAACTGGACGCAAAGATGTCCTGGGTGTACTCAGGGATGAAGAAAGTAGATCTAAATCCCCAACTGAGAGATGAGGGAGTTTAGCTGGGTCATCTCTAAGGCTCCTTCTGCAGCTCTCCAGGAGCCCAGGGAGAAGGAAGTAGAAGGAAGAGGGTGGCTGCCTTTCCACTTCTGTGCCTGGACTGGGAAGTGCACTGCAATGGAAACTCAAGGGCAGAGGCTGGGAATAACACAGCGGTTTCAGAACCCAGCATGTGGAAAACACCCTAGGAAGAGTCAAGCAAAGAACTTGAGGGTAGAGGCAAAAGAAGGAGTCATTCCAAGGCAATGGACACAAACTTCTACTTTATGACAATGTGTTTCAAACTTTGGATAACTACTCACCAGATGACCCAATCCTTTCCAATTTAATTTAAGTTCCACCTCCTGGACTCTGAGGGAGGATATGAGAAGGAATCCATAGTCCTCAAGGGGAAGAAACTCATACAGAAGTCTCTGTTTCTGGAAGGTATTGTGAAAACCGGTTTCAGAGTGCACCAAAATCAGGAAAAGCGGTCATCAAATATCTTCCCTGTCATGGACCTATTTAGGGTTTGTCCTTGTTATCCATGGGGAATCGGTTCAGGACCCCACAGATACCAACATCCACAATACTCAAGTCCCTTATATAAAATGATGTGGTACTTACATATGACTTTTCCCATCCACCTGTATATGCTAAATCATTTTTAGACCTTATAATTCTCAATCAATGCCTACATAACTGTTATTTGCAATGATTCATTGCACTATTCAGGTCATGGCAAATTCAACTTTTGGTTTGAGGAACTTTGGGAAATTTTTAAAAAATAGTTTTAATCCATGATTGGTTCAATCCATAGATCTGGAATATGGGTAGAGGCCAACTACACTTTGCTGATTTGAGCTTATTACTTTACATCTTTTGTACAATATCTCCACAGACAAATTTGTGTCCAGTCCACTGTCTTGGACCAGTAGGGCCTGCTGCCATTGTGACACTTCCCCATTCCTCCCAGAGCTGATCTGGAAGCGGAGTGAACCAAAGACACTAATCTCTGTGTGCTGGCTGGTCCTCAGCCTGGAGCATGCCCTCTCTGCCTAAGGACAGGCTCACTAGGGATGAGCGTGTACAGTGTTGTGCCTGGGGCAGAAAAACACAGGTCACAGAGGCATGACATCACTCTGGTAGGCTGAGGCTCTGAGGGCTCCAACAGTGTACTCATCCCCCAAGGGGTGCTCCTAGGCATGTACTCCAGGGGCCAGAAATCACTGCAGGTCTTTGGTAATAAGCACCGTGTCTGTAGAAGTCAGGCCATCATCACAGCCTTCCTCATACAGAGAATAACATTGCTGGGTTGGGGGTGGAGGAAGAGAAAGATGGGAAACTTATACCTGATCACACTGGAACCACCCTTTAAAACCTTCAGTGGCTTCCCAGCACTACAAAAAAAAATTCACATCTCTCAGCACAGCCCCAAGGTTCTCTGTGGGCACCACTCTCCCTTTTGCCCCTACCCCTCCTACACACATATGGACCCACTGTGCGAGTCAGTGACTCCAGAGAAACAGAACCAGTACCATACAGATAGGGACAAGGACATGGTAACAGGTACAGATGCACACACAGTTATAAACATAGATAGAATAGATGTAGATATAGGTATGATATTGATTATGAGAATGGGTCATGAGATTATGGAGGCCAAGAAGTTCCACAATCTGACATTTGCCAACTGGAAAACCATGGAATCTAGTGATTTAATTTGGTGTGAATCCAAGGGCCTGAAAACCAAGAAAGCTGACATTGTATCTCCTACTCTGACTCAAAGGCCTCAGAACCAAGGGGATGATTGGGATAAGCCCTGAGCCTGAAAGCCAAGAGCTCTGGTGCACATGGATAGGACAAGACGGATGTCCCATCTTGAGATGAGAGAAAAAGCCAGGTGTGGTAGCATACACCTGTAATCCCAACACTTGGAAGGCTGAGGCAGGAGGATTATGAGTTCAAGGCCAGCCTGGCCTGCATAGCAAGACCCTGTCAAGAAGAAGAAGGAGGGGGGCTGGGGATTTAGCTCAGCCGCAAAAGCGCCTGCCTGGCATGCGCAAGGTCGTGAGTTCGGTTCCCGGTACCAGAGAAAAACCAAAAAAAAAAAAAAAAAAAAAAAAAAAAAAAAAAAGAAGAAGAAGGAGGAAGAGGAAGAGGAAAAGAAGAGGGGGGAAGGGGATGGAGGAAGCTGGTGGGGAAGAGATGATACATTAACTTTTTCTACCTTTTTGTTCAGTCTGGTCCCTCAACACACATTGGTGAGGGCCAATCTTAGTCTGCCAGTTCAAGTGGAAACACCCATGACAGACACACCCAGAAATAATGTTACCAGCTATTCTGGTAGTCCTTAGCTCAGCAAGATATGACATTGACCGTCACACCCACCCTATATATTGAACCATTTCTTGGCTACAGTGAAATACTATGGGCTCCCTACATGTGCTACCCACTTCCTGCCACCCACCTGGCACACACTGGTCATTCCTTGTGTCCAGGGTGTCCTCCTCCACCTCTCACTCTCTGGCCAGCTCAAGCTGACCAGAGACCCAGAGACCCTCCTTCATTTGGCAAACCGTCATCTCAAGCTGCTTCCCAGCACGTGAAGGTGGAAGTGATTAACCACAGCTAGGGGAGAGCTGAATGTGAATGCAGCATTTTTAAGGCCCAACCACAGGGAGGACAGAAGTCTTAAATTACATGATGTACAATGCTGAAGCACAGACGCTGAAGAATGAACATGGAAATGAGATTTTGGATAAGAGGATGCTACATGGCCCTCACTTCACACCACTGGGCAACTGCCACTTACTTTGACAATTTTTTTATTAAAATATTAAGGTTCTGGACCCCTCCCAATCCTTTCACTACCACTTTCTGGCTCTCACAATGGGAAATAATATATATAGTAAATGAAAGTGTTTCTTTTTTTCCCTTCCTTTTGTTCTGGGATTAGAGCAAAGAACTATACTGGAATTCAGTTTTATTTCACCATGTGTTCTGAATTCAGCTCTTGCTCAAATTATGTCTTACAAATATTTCTTCCCACTCAGTGGCTTACATCATTACTTTCTTCCCGGCTTCTTAGACTGAGTAGAACTTAATTGTCATTTGTCAGTTTTATTGATCTTACCATTACCATTAGTTTTTTTGTGTGTATGTCTTGTTTATTTCCCCAAAGGCCATGAAAATATTTGCTTGTTTTATCTTCTAGTAACATTATTATTTCCCTTTCAAATTTGAATCTACATCTACCTGATGCAATTTTTGTTAACTATATAGAATGTTGACAGATTATGTTGCATCTATGCACCAATCAGTGGGCAAAATGACATTTTAGTAATATTAACAGCAATATTACAATCCATGAACATGGTATTTCTCTCATTTACTTAGGTCTTTAAAATTTTCAAAAAATGTTTGCAATTTCATGTGTAGGATTTTGCAAATATTTTTATATCTGCTCCTTAATATTTAATTTTTATTGCTTTTGGAACAACCTCATTGAGTTTCATATCCTAGTTTCCTGCTATTAATAACCAATTATATGTGTATTGTTTTAACTTACCTTCATAAAGAACTGTATCTTCTTCAAATAATGATAGTTTTATTTGTAATCCTTAAGTCATTTATTTTATTTTTGCCTTTTTCTATTGTGTAGGGCCTCCAAGAAGATCTTGAATAAAATTAATTATTCTGGACATCCTGGTTTTGTTCCTAATTTCAAGGAATATTTTCTAACATTTCACCATTACACTTCACCATGATTTCATTGAAGTCTTCTGTGCATCGTCTGTCAAACTAAAGAATTTTCTGTTCCTAGTTTTAAATGTCTTTTGAATTTTA
Organism: Chinchilla lanigera; assembly: GCF_000276665.1. NCBI lineage: Eukaryota > Metazoa > Chordata > Mammalia > Rodentia > Chinchillidae > Chinchilla > Chinchilla lanigera. The sequence continues at coordinate 49,805,592 of NW_004955403.1, forward strand.
CCAGATAATTTCTCTGCATATGATGAAATTACTTATTTTTCCTTTTGTTAATGTGAGGAAATAATTTACTGATTTTAGAATTTTAAAGGTAATGTCTGAGAGAAATCCTGAAATAAACTCAACCTGTTTGTAAGGTATCCATCTATACTGTTTTTAAACACTTCAAAATTTGATTCATTGTTTGTTTAGTGCTTTTGTAGAGGATCTGCATTTATGAATGAAATTGGTCCATAATTATCTTGTCAAATAATGTCTCTCACAGGTGTTAAATCTAAATGTTAATTTCATAAAGGTTAGTAAGTGTTAGTTTATGTTTTGTAATAAACTAAAGTAACAACCACTACAACTACAGTTAATATAAGTTTCTTCTAAATTTCTAAAGAAAAAAATGCAAAAGAACGGAAGGGGATGAAAGAAAAAAGTGTAAAATGTACAACATATTGACAGTAAAAAAATTTTTCGCTTTCATATTAAAAATAACATTTGAGCTGTGCACGTCGGTACTTGCAGCATTCTGGAAGGCTGAGACAGAAGGACTGCAAGTTCACCACCAGTCTGGGCCACTGAACGACTTAGTGAGACTTTGTCTCAAAAACAAAAGAGGCTGGGGATGTAGCTCAGTGTGAAGGCCCGGGTTCAATCCCCAGCGCCATGAGTAAACAAATAAGTGAATAAATACATAAGAAAATAAACCATCCAAACAATATTGACTCAATATTTTACCAGGGATATATCTAAAACAAATGATAGAAACAGTTGAAACTAAAAGGATGGACCCAAATATAGTTGACAAATGAACACAATAAATTAAGAAAAGCAATATTAGGTCAGACAAACTCAAACTCAATAGGAAAGGTCAGTAGTGTGTAGCAGTTATACACCGTTATGGAAACCAGTGCCCCTGAAGTTACAGTATTGAACATTCATTATTTCACACCTTTCTGAGGGTCAGGGACACCCGACCCCGCCGCCACGAGAGCAGCTCAGCAAGGTGGTTGTGATTGTGAGTCTCTCGGGCGGTTGCAACCAACACCTCGGAAGGAAGGTGTCACCGGGCTGGGATCCACTTTTGAAAACGTCCTTGGGATGCGGCAGGGACAGGGACCCACAGAGCGTGCCCTCACAGCAGCTGGAAAAGGAACCCCCAGCCACAGTGGACACCGTGGTGCTTTTGCTGTGGGACTCACTTTCCGGAGTAGCTCTCCATCACTCTGGTGTGCGTTCAGTTCGTAACTGAGTCACCGAATCCGGCCCGCAGTTCAAGAGAGGGGAATTAAACGGCCCCCTTCAATGGGAGAAGCGCATCAGGAAATTTATGGACACAAAAAACACAGACAGTTAAGACGGCTGCGTGGAGCATAGCATGCTTGTAGAAAACTGGTTATATACAAAATCACAAGGAAAGCATCCATAATTACAAATAGCAGAAATTACACAGATCCTATTTTTTACTTCAATTTTTAAAATCCTATTAACTAAAGTTTACGTTATAAAGAAAACCACTTGGCCAAAAAGTGAAACCTTCCGAATCAGCCGGGTGTGGTGAAGCGAGTTGGAGACCAGCCTGGCCGACAAAGTGAACTCAAGGCCAGCGAGAACTACCATGCTTTCCTAAGGCCAAAGAAAAGTTCTCGCAAATGAATAAAAAAAAACTACAAGGAATAAAATGTGAATTAATTGCCATAAAATCTCTCACTTCTGAGCTTAAAAATATAGGAAAAAAATTGTAGGCATGATGGTGTATGACTGCTAATTTTAGCACTCAGGAGGCTGAGACAGGATTGCAAATTTGAGGTCAGCCCACCCCGCATGGTAAGACCCTGTCTGAAAAGCATAAAAAATATAAGAAACTGCATCAAAACGTTTTATAATATTTCGCTGGATAGTGGGATTTTGGCTCATCCTTTTCACAAATTTTTGAATGAACACGATTCAAAAATATATTTTATACCTTAATGCATACATATATAAATATGTTACATAAAATATATACATATTGTATATAATACACTACATGCAAATATCTACAAAATATTTGATCTTATTGAACTTATTTCCGTCTACCTCACACCCCTCTTCCAGGACAAAGAGTAGTTAAAAGCGATAAATAGAGCTAGAGGAGGTGGCAAGCGCCTGTAATCGCAGCTCTCTGGGAAGCTGAGGCGGGAAGAAGCAAGGGTAATTTGGAGATTTAGCGAGACCCTGTCTCAAAATAAAAAAGGGCTGGGGATGTAGTTCATCTTAAGGCTCTGAGTTCGATTCCCCAGTACTGGAGGGAGGGGGTGTTGTTTTTGCTAGTCTTTAAGGTTTAGGAAGGGTTAACTCCTAATTAACTCAGCCCGGGAGGGTCCATGGCTTCTAATTGGATGATGGTGACATCATGCCAGAAACAATAGCCAATAGCGGCGTTCCTGCTCTGCGCGTCTCCTAAACTCCAGCTGCCAGAGCGAAGCGTCTGGACCCAGTGCAGGAGCCGCCTCTGTCCTGGGCGGGTCCGGGGCCCCGCCTTGGAGCCCGCCCGGAAGACCGGCCCGCTGGGGGTTGGGGAGCAGAGGCATCCGCCGAGGCCACGCCCACCCGGCGCCTGGGGGTTCCGGGCCGCCGCTCCACAGTGTCCCGCCGGTGACCCGGTCCCTGCCGTGGCGTCCTCTCCTGAAGCTCAGCCGCAGAGCCTCGGTTCCTGAACGGAACCCGGCGCCAAAGCCACCGGCGAGCCCCCGCCGCCACCCCGCGGACTCGTCTTCCTGTTCCCTCCTTCTGACAAGCGCGGTGCCATCTCGCTTGAAGGAGACAAAGGAGCAAGTGCGGGGTGGGGCAGACAGGGGGAAAGCAGCAATCACCCCCAAATATCCATGGGTAACAGTGTCGGCTATTCCCTTAAAAATACGACAGGTTTGCAAACTGGGATTATAGTTTCACGTTTGCTTCAAGCGAGCATGTCCCCATGTCTTGAAATTGCCCTAGTTTTTTTTTTTTTTCTTTCAAGTGACTTCATAGTATTCTATCATATGGAGTAATTCATTTAACTTTACCCCTACTCTTGGATATTTAGATATTTTCAACCATTCTCTGTTTTAAATGTAGCGAACAAGGACGGATCTTTTGTACACATGCTTTTGTCTCAGTATCTGTTTCCATGAGGTACAATCTCAGTGAAACGATCATTTTCCCAAAAAATAATTTGGTTAATCTTTTTTTGTTGCTCCAAATTACATTGAAATCATCCCATCAAGTCTCAAAATCAAACCCTCTAGGTATTTAGAGTTTTGTCCGCTTGTTCTAATCAATTTTTACTTCAGTACAACTTTGTAGTTGTTTTAACATTTAATTCAAGGTAGTTTTATGCAGTATTTTACTTGCATTGTGCATGGAGCCATTTCCATATTTTCTAACCTGGCCTTGCTGGTTGAAAGTTTTTTTGTTTTTGTTTTTGTTTTTTTTTTTTAAAGAGTAAAAGAAGGATAACATAATAATAGGAGGGCTTACCAAATTACAGACGAAGTGGTAGGAAATTATCAATGGTTAATGTTTTACATAATGTTATCTACAAGAGAGTATCTCAGGAAAACAAATAGACAAATAATAGTGAGTTACACACAAAAGAGGTAGGAGATTATCAATAGTTGTTATACTATACTTTGGTATCTTCAAAGTGGCTTCTAAAGAAAATAAATAGAGCTATACATGAGTGACCTATTGAATAATCATTAACTATTCTCAAT